>NC_057862.1:510215314-510815314 GCF_019393635.1 Dromiciops gliroides
TTTGTATACAGTGGCATGAAATAGCTTGAAGTATAAAAATGAAGCCTAAAAATACACATGGAATATAATATGCAATATGGTTACCATTCATTGATATGCTGTTGTTGGCTAGCCTAATGCTGATCAACAATTTAGACAGCTAGACATAAAGGGCACGAATGCTGGAGATTGCTATTCATGTCCCCCAACTGATTCACCTCAAGAAAAAATGTTGGGATGTGATGTATATACTGTTGCTTTGGACACAGCAATAGCGGAAATAGTCAAATCTTTAGACTGCTGCTTAGAGTCTCCTTCATTACCTGATAACTGGGCATGAGTGATTTCTGTTTGGAACCTTGGTGTTTTCCATCCTAAATACTCTGAGAAGAAATTGCTTTGGCTATGTAGAGGTCTCACTTATCCCCTGACTTAAGGGCAAAGATATACATACGCTTAGGTAAAAATGACCACTGCTTTCATGGTAACATTTGAACATGGCATTTACTACTCAAAAATAACTCCTTTAATGATATGAAATTCCTATTACTTTTTGGTAAAAACACTGCTTTTAGGAGAATGCTTTGAAAAGATTGTAGATTTAGATCTGGAAAGAACCTTTGTCATTATTTATAGATGAGTAAATTGAGAACTAGAAAGGAGAAATGACTTGCACAAGTCCACACATATAGTAAGTAGAAGAGTTAGGATAATTGAGTAACAGGGGCAAAGAATGAGAATTACTTATCCTTGACATAATCAATAAATCAGCAGGCCAAGGGGAGGTGGGGTGCTATGACTTTAATTCCTTAAATTATTATCTCTACATTCATTTTTACTCCTTTTAAAACTTGTATGTATATATTACTTTACTTCAAAGATTACTTAAAAATAAAAAAAAAAATAAGTATGACCAAAGGGTCTTTACAAATTCTTTATGGTTAGAAAGACTTTTCAAAATAATACCATCATTTTGTACAACACCTCAATGTTTTCACCGTGCTTTTACATTCTTACCTCTGTTTATCTACCCAACAGCATGAGGTCACTGGGGCAAATTTTCTTATGCCTATTATAGAATGAACTGACTTATCCAAAATCATGCATCTGGTAAATGGAAAAGCATTGGAATGTAGATCTTCTGATTATCTAGGGTTTATCCATAAAGCTTTTCATTTAGCTTCACTATTATTGGTGACCCCTTACTTCAACACCCAGTTCTGGAACTGTACTTACCAGTAGATTCTAAATTCCAAGAGAGTATAGATTGTTTTATATTTTTACTTCTATACCAGTACCTAGAACAATTTTTTAAATATTGTAGGTGCTTAATAAATGCATTCTAGTCACATTTAAATTTTCTAATTCAAAGATTCATTATGGTATAGTGCTTACAGAGCTAGACTTAGAGTTGGGAAGTTCTGGGTTCAGTTTTTGCCTGTGGCACATGGCAGGGATAGGACCATGGGAAACTTACTTTAGTTCTAACTGTCCTAGGCAATGTTGGATTTATGTTGGATTTGGAATAAGGGGGTCTAGATTTGAATACCTTCTATTCCATTCACCACCTGTATGACCTTGGGAACAGTTTTTCAGGTTTTTTAGGCCTCTGTTTCCTCATCAATAAAATGAGGGAGATAGACTGGATAACTTCTAAAGTCTATGACCCTATGAAGTTCAAGTCTATGACCTTATGAAGTTACAGAGGAGTTGTTGTCTTGTGTGAGGGGAAGACATGATATCACAGATCCAGTTTAAAATGAATAAAAGAAAAAAAAACAATTTTATGTAAATAAAATTTTATTTTTAAAAATTTATTAAATGTTTGTTTACATTTAATTTAAATAAATAGCAATTATATTTGTTGCAACAAAAAAGATTGAATATATTTGATACCTGTGATCTGTTGAATATGAAAACAAGTTAATGAAAATATAATCTAGGGGTAACCATATGATGGCTACTCCTAATCTACAACTCAGGAGTCCCCACAAGTTTGCTTCCCATTAAAAATCCATTAGTCATCTCAATTAGAGCTTATTAAAGGCACTTACTCAAATGACATCTATGTATATATTTGTAAAGTAAGAGTAGCATTATATATTTGGTGTATATATATATTTACATATATCATATATGTGTGTATACATATATACATTGAGACTGAATATTTTGCAGTTCCTTCTAATCATCTAATTTGGGGAATCAAACTTTTTCTTCATGTGCCCCATTTTGCTCGAGAAATTTTTATACAAACCTGGGCATATGGGTATATAAAATAGGTATATATAACCTTTTCCTGTTGTCAAATTTTTCACAACCCCACATCAGTTACATGATTCCATATGGGGATTCAAACCACAGTTTAGAAAGCATTGATCTACAACTGTGATGAACTAGATTCTTCTCACCAATGCAGTGATACAGGAGAGTTCCAGGGGACTCATGATGGAAGGGGATCTCCAAATCCGGAAAAAAAAAAGAACTGTGGAGTATCGATGCTGATTGAACAATACTTTTTCTTTTGTTTTGGGTGCTGTTGTTTTTCTTTTTTGAGTTTTTTTTTCCTTTTTGCTCTGATTCTTCTCATAACATGAGTAATGCAGAAATATGCTTGATGTTATTATATATATTATATATATATATATATATATATATATTAAAGAATAAATTGTTATTTGAGGTTTTTATGCCTTGGCGTGCACTGGCCTGGGCTCTGCAAACCACACAGTGCTCCACCCACTGGTTGTAGCTGTTGCCATGGCACTGGCACCTCATGTCATCACCATTCCCCGACGCCTACATGGGCCTGGCAAAATTTTAATGATCGGAAGTCTAGTGAGGGCAGTCACGTGACTGTCAGAGTGGCTATCCCATTGTCTGGGACTGGTGTGGGGGTTTTTCTGGGATTGGGGGAGGAGAATTGGGCATTCTAGCTGTATGCTGAAATGACAGGAAGTCTGCTGTGTATTCTCATCTGATTTCCTGGGCAGTGGTATATTTTGAAGTTGTATAATTTCCCTTTCCCCATTTTATTTCCTTTCCCTTGATCCTACTGATCCTGTTTGTGTGTTTTTTTTTTAAGTTCGTTCTTGTTAAAATAAATCCTGTTCTGTTTTGAGGGAGGCTGCTGGTCTCCTTCCTTGCCCCAATATTGCGGCCACTCCCCAATTAAAAATTGGTCCCCACAATATATAAACCTATATCAGATTACCTGCTGTCTACAGGAGGGTGGGAGGGAGGGGAGGGAGGGAGAAAAATTTGAAATTGGAAATCTTTTAAAAACAAATGTTGAAAACTATCTCTACATGCACCTGGAAATAATAAAATACTTTTATTAAAAAAAAAAGCATTGATCTAAATCAAAGCTGATCCATCATTCAGGCCTGTTTTCCCTCTATGACTCTTGTGCATGGGTTCACATAAGTTCACTACAGTGTAGCCACTCAAAATAAGAGAAGTCTTTTACAATTTATCCTGGCATTGCGATGGTACTAGACCAGAGCTGATCTGTCCATATTTCATTCTTCATTCTTTCCCTGTGAACATTCTATCTTATTATCATAATTTATTTAATGGTATTGGTTGCTTTTATTATTCTTTAAAATTTCTAATTTCTTTTTTCATCTCCCATGTGCCTCACCTTGGCATTCTATATAATATACATTTATACATATGCATGTATACATGCATGTATACAATGCGTACACATATACAAATATTAAATATATATACAACAAAAATCCAGAAAGACAAAGCTAAGTAATGATGCAAATAGATTGGGAGAATTACACCTGTGCACTGATATATGATGTAACAATCCCCGGTGGAGAGAGGAGGGAGGGGTGGGGGGAGGGAGAGAGAAAGAATGAGAGAATGAGAATAAAGCTCACTAAAACCATGATGTAAAAAGGACTTCCCTGCAAAATTTCAAACAGATGCTGAGAACCAAAAAATATCTTGAAATATCAAAGGGAAAAGAACTAACAAAATGTTGCCAGATTTGAGCCTATTTCAGGTGCAAAGAAACACAGAAGAATATTTTGAAAGGCAAACAAAATTTTTCCATGTTTCTTTGACATGTCTGCTTTAAATATATTCTAAATACAGTAGCTGGTTTGTACTTAGAAAATCATAATAATATTTACCTAGTCACTTTTAAAGGGGTAAGTAGCCCTTTACTTACATCAATTAGCCTAACTCCTTCCCATCAAATGCTGGTTATATAAAAGGTCATAAGAAAAAGTGATTAGTGAATAATCCCATTTTTCCAAGCAAACAGAAAATAGGAACTGAAGAAGTCCCACAGATTAGACTATAAGAAAGGATATAGAAAATGAGATGTCAGCTCATTCCAGGAGAGAGGACTCAATGTCACTGAAGGAGATCATGTTTAGAAGTGTCTAGGAAGGCAAACTGGAATTAAGGGACATGTTGAGAAGCTGGCTTCTCCTAAATGTTGACATCTTCTCTTAGCATATATGTCTCTCTCGAAATGTCTCTGGAATCACACATGTATCTCTCTCCAGATCTCTGCTCCAACTGTTTTCCATATGCATGTGTGCAGAATCATGTCTTGATTAGAATATTCTCCACCAATCTAGAGTCAGTTGTCCTTCCACATACTTACACACACACACACACACACACACACACACACAAATGTCCCAGGCTTGTGTGGAGGCGCCTAAGGGATTTCATTTGCTAGCTTTAGAACTTAGTTTCTTTATATATAAAATGAAGATATTAGACTACATGATCTCTAAGGTCCTTTTCAGGACCAAATCTTTAGTTATAATTGTATATGGAAAAGGATACAACATTTGGAGTCAGAGGAACTTAGTTCAAATTCTGTATTGACTATTTACTCTTTCATTGGTTTTAGTAAATCATTTAACCTCAGTTTTCTCATCCATAAAATGAGCAGGTTGAACTAGATGGTCTCTAATTTCTGATGCAGCTGTAATGCTATTATTTGATGATATTCCAAAACATGGAGATGGTAGGAATTGTATTATTGAGAAATGCTCTTTTTTACTTAAGCTTACTGATATAACATTTGACACTTGATCATTCTACCAGAATCCAAACATGCACAGTACCAGTGCAAAAATTATGGCTATTTTAGGCATAGGAGGTGAGGAAGGAGAAGGTTATGGGATGGATAGATATTATTTCTAGGCTTTTAATTTATCAAGAAGTAATCTCCTAAAGTTTAAGTACATTATGGGCCACAAAATATAGTTAAGAGACCAAGGAAAACTCATTGTGTGACCTTTGATATGGGTTTTCTGATCTAAATGATCTTTTGAAAACTAAATGAAAACAAATTATGTGGTTGGCAAGGCAAGTGAACTGTTTATATTAGTCAGTGTACCTGACCTTTCAAAATTCATTGATCTGTCTTGACCTGTAATTCTTCCTGGAAGTGACTGATGAATTGTTTTATTCCAAAATTCTTTGGGAATGATATTCTGGTTATTTGTATTGAAAACAATTAATTTAATATATGTTATGTTAATATATAATATTGCATAATTATTATAAATACCATTGATGTATTTTTGTTTTTTTGTTTTTTTTAAGTGAGGCAATTGGGGTTAAGTGACTTGCCCAGGGTCACACAGCTAGTAAGTGTTAAGTGTCTGAGGCCGGATTTGAACTCAGGTCCTCCTGAATCCAGGGCCGGTGCTCTATCCACTGCGCCACCTAGCTGCCCCAATACCATTGATGTATAAATGGATTTAATGATTGATCGTTGATCTGCATGCTCAAAGAGGACCAAAATGATATCACTATTTTGGGGTCAAGGTACACTGTGTTTGACTGGCTAATCAGACCAATATGAGTTGGAAAAGGTCTACCACAGGTTAGGCAAAAATAGCTCATATGAACATTTGGTGTGGAAATGTCTCTAAATGTGCATATCTTATGTTTAATTTGAGCTACTACAATTCTCCTTTGATCATAGAGTATAGTGCCATCTTTGATGCTCACACACCATACTAGGTGGTCATATGCCAGTCTCTCATGTCTCACAATCAATTCCAAAGTTCTTCAGAGGGACCTTGAGAGTGTCCTTGTATCACTTCCTCTGACTTCCATGTGAGTACTTGCCTTGTGTGAGTTCTATATAAAAGAATCTTTTAGGTGAATATATGTTCAGCATTTGAACCACATGGCCAGACCATTGAAGTTGTGCTCTCTGCAGTAGAGTTGGAATGCTTGGCAGTTCAGCTCAAGAAATGATCTCAGCACTTGATACCTTATTTTCCCAGGTAATCTTCAGAATCTTCCTATGAGAATTCAAATGGAAGTGATTGGGTTCCCTGACATGGACTGTCCAGGTTTCACAGGCATACAACAATGAGGTCAGCACAACGGCTCTGTACATCTTCAGTTTGTTAGGCAGCCTAACACCTCTTCTCTCCCACATTTTTCTTCAGCACTGACCTAACCCTGGAAATGTGTTTGTCAATGTCATTATCTATGTGCACATCTCTGGAAAGAATACTGCCAAAATACTTATCCAGAGCATTAAAAAAATTTCTCAATGCTTCCATGTATGGATAGTGCTCTGCTGGCTGGTGGATAACCTCTGTTTTTTTTAAAATTTTAATTGTCAGACCAAAATTAGCATATGGGGCAGAGAATTGTTCCATACTCTGTTGCATCTCAGCCTCAGAAGCTGCATTAAGTGCACACTCTCCCTCCATTTTAGTTTTGGCTTGTAGCTTTTTCAAGTTAAATAATTTATCATCAGTGTGGTAGCTGACCTTGATGTAATTTTCATCATTGTTGAAGACATCTGACAACATCAGGATCAAAAGCATGGGAGCAAGCACATATCCTTGCTTCACACCATTGGTGACTGGGAAAGTGCTAGAGCATCATGTGAGCATGCTATCCTGCAACTGGTGTATAATACGGATGAACTATGGGCAACCAAATTTTGCCATGACTTATATAATACCCTATGACTGATAGCATCAAAGGCCTTGGTCAGAACCATGAATACTGTGGACAGACTTCTGTTCTGTTCCTGGCATTTCTCCTGGAGTTGTCAGGCAGCAAACACCATATTGAGCATTTCTTGGCCTTTTCTGAAGCCACACTGATTCTGCAGGGATAATCAAGTTTTAAATGTTCTATTAGTAAATCATATCTCCTGTGTCCCCTCCAACATTTGTCATTTTCCTTTTCTGTCATATTAACTAATCTGAAAGGTGTGAAATCAGAGTGGTTTTAATTTTTCTTTCTCTGCTCAATAGTGATTTAGAACATTTTTTCATGTGGCTATAGATAGCTTTGATTTCTTCTGAAAGCTACCCATTCATATCTTTTGACCATTTATCAATTGGGGGATGGTCTGTATTCTTACAGATTTGACTCACATGTCTATATATTTGAGAAATGAAACCTTTATCAGAGAAACTTGCTCTAATTTCCCCCTCCCTCCTCTTTTCCTATTTTCCTTCTAATCTTGGCTGCATTGGTTTTCTTAGGGTAGAGTTTTTAAATTTACATGTAATCAAAATTATTCATTTTACATCCTGTGATCCTCGTTATGTCTTGCTTCATCATAAATTCTTCCCTTATCCATAGTGTTAAAAGGTAAAATGTTCCATGCTTCTTTAATTTACTTTGATATCATTGTTTATGTCTAACTCATGTGTCCCTTTTGACCTTATCTTGTGAGATGTTGGTCTATGCCTAGATTCTGCCATACTGTTCTCCAGTTTTTCCAGCACTTTTTGTTAAATAGTGAGTTCTTATTCCAGAAGTTGGAGTCTTTGGGTATATCAAACATTAGATTACTATGGTCATTAGATTACTGTTGTATATTGTGTACCTAATCTAGTCCACTGATCCACCACTCCATTTCTTAGCCAGTGCCAGATTGTTTTGATGATTACTACTTTGTAATACAGACCATCATTCTTTACACTTTTTTCCTTGATTTCCTTGATATTTTTAAACTTTTGTTCTTCCAGAAGAATTTTATTTTTTTTAGCTCTATAAAATAATTTTTGGCCTTTTGATTGGTATGATACTGAATAAGTAAATTAATCTAGGTAATATTGTCATTTTTATTATATTGGCTTAGCCTACTCGTAAACAATATTTCTCTTTTTGTTTAGATCTGTCTTTGTATGAAAAGTATTTTATAATTGTGTTCATATAATCCCTGGGTTTGTCTTGGCAGGCAGATTCCCAACTATTTTATATTGTCTGCAATTATTTTACATGGAATTTCTCTTTCTATCTCTTCTGGCTGGGCTTTGTTGGTAATATACAGAAATGTTGATGACTTATGTGGATTTACTTTATATCCTGCAACTATGCTAAAGGTATTAATTGGTTCAAGTAGTTTTAAGAAAATATTTTTCTTCAGTGATCTTTTGTACCTCTTTTCTATTGTTGAATTCTGCTCTTTAAAGTGTTATTTTCTGCATTGTTTTTTGTTCTTCTTTTACCAAGCTGTTGAATCTTTTTTTTTTGCAGGGCAATGGGGGTTGAGTGACTTGCCCAAGGTCATACAGCTAGTAAGTGTCAAGTGTCTGAGGCCGGATTTGAACTCAGGTACCCCTGAATCCAGGGCCGGTGCTTTATCCACTGAACCACCTAGCCACCCCCTGAATCTTTTTTTCTTAATTTTCTTCTATCATTTACCTTTCTTTTCCCAGTTCTCCCCCCTACATTTCTTATTTGATTTTTAAAAATCCCCTTTAAACCTCTTCCAGGAATTCTAGTTGGCTTGAATCTAATTCACTTTTTTATTAACCTTTGAGGCTTTGCTGGTGGCTGTTTTGACATTGTCTTTTTTTCTGAGTTTGTGTCCTGATCTTCCCTGTTACCACAGTAGCTTTTTATTGCAATTTCTTTTTGTTGTTTTTTTTTCTTCATTTCCCCAGCCTATTTATTGACTCAATTTCCTGTTAAAGTCAGGATCTGCTCTTGGGGTGGAGGGGAATCACTCTTCTAAACTTAAGTTTTTTTTGTGCTGCTATTTTCAGAATTATTCCTGGGGGTCTATAGGTTTTCAGTGATTGCAAGGTGATATGATCAAATGAGACATATGGTCACTGTGGTTTTTACCTAGAAAGGGGACCTTGCTTCTCTGTAACCACAAATTCTAGTGCTCTTCTTGGTCCCAGAACTGTGACCAGGTCCCCTGTTTTCTTGTGGCTGCACATACTTATGCTTCCTCCTGCTTCAGAACTGAGATCATGGCCACTGATTCTTTGTGAGTGACCACTAACACTCTTCTTTTCTCTTCACCTGTGACCAGTAGCTCTGCTCCCCTGTGAAAGTGCTAGTATTCCTTTTTGGACCTG
The DNA here is from genome assembly GCF_019393635.1 of Dromiciops gliroides. NCBI lineage: Eukaryota > Metazoa > Chordata > Mammalia > Microbiotheria > Microbiotheriidae > Dromiciops > Dromiciops gliroides. The sequence continues at coordinate 510,224,632 of NC_057862.1, forward strand.
TGACCTGGAACTGTGTTGAGGCAAGGCAATGGGGTCCTCTAGCCAGTGTCAGCCAAGGGTACCTCTAATCTCTTTTTGACCAGTTTTCCTATCCCCTTACTGGTTTACAGTCTCTGGATTGAGAACTTCTGAAGCTGTTGCTGCCACTGTCACAGCCATCTCCAAGGTCTGCTGCTGGTTTTGCTTCTGCATCTACTGTGCTTTGGGCCCACCTCAACCCTGGTGTCACAGACCTCCTCTGCTGACCTCCTAAGTTGCCTTAGGTTGAAAAAAAATCTCACCCTTACATTTTGTTGGCTCTGCCATCCCAGAATTCTATTTGAGTCATATTTTAAAGTTGCTCAGAGGGTCATGTTTGGAAAGTTCAGCTAAGTTCCTGCTTCTGTTCCAGTATCTTGATCTCAGAGATTTCTGTTTCTTTTAATGATGGAGATTTTAGCCAATTTTCTCATGATGATTCTGACAAAGTCCTGTTCATGACATTCTATATATTGGAGAATACATACATCATGCTAGAGGCTTTCCTTGGTTTCTCTGTGTATTGAAAATGTGCCAATGAAATACTTGGATTGTTCACTCACTATCTTTTGGGCATATCTTTAAAGCAGTCCATCTTCTCTTCCCAATCATCCATTTCCCTTCTGCTTCTTTAAAGTTCTTCTTTTATGGTATATTGCCATCTGCTCAGACTCAGCATGTGTCTTGTGCCCTCAGCAATCATATTCACTTTAGAATATATTCACTTTAAGTTCTTTGGAAATAAGTGTTTTAAGTCAAACAGGCATATAACAAAATAGTAGAATAGTATAATAATAATAATATAAAAACTTAGCCCCCTCATGCTTTTATCTAGGAGAAGCTCTTATTGTGCTGTAAATTTTCCAACGCAATCTTCCAAGTCTTCCAAACTTTTAATATCTTCTAAGGTAGTGAGTTTGCCACTACTGTAGGTCTTCAAGCAGAGACTGAGTGAGCATTTCTTGGGGATATTGTAGAAAGCATTGCTCTTTTAAGCTTCTTGAGAGCAATTATTATTTCATTTATTTATTTTTGTCATTGTATTCACAGAGACTAACACTGTACCTATCACATATTAGGTGCTTAATAAAGTCTTGTTTCTTTCATTGACTGATTGTTCACATATAGCTTGCACCATATGACCTCTGAGGTCCCTTCTAGTTTTAACTTTCTTTGGTTTTGCAATTTATATAGCTATTATATCCATTGTGCTGTCAATCAGGCACTTCTCCCAAGAGGAAATGGTGATTTTTTTCTCCCCTCAATATGTTTTTATTAGTTTCAGAGGCAAGAGGTACAGTGTATAGCATAGAGCTATGTAAGTGGTGCTTTACTGGATTTATTCTGGATATTCAGAGCACTCCAAGAGATGAAGAAAAACTTTGTAACTCTTGGGTGCCAGGGAACAGGAAGGTACCTCTTAAACTCAAGTAAATTTGATTTTCTAGTGCCATAAATCATAAAGCTTGAATGGCTTTACTAAAAGCACCTGTTAGTACTATTTTGGCTCATGGAAGAAAAACAACAATAACAACAACAACAAACAACAACAACAACAACAAGAACATGCAAAAGCCCCCTGTCAAGGCATCATTTCCTTAAAGGAAAAACAAACAAAAATCCCCCAAGTATGGAGAGGTAGGGAGAGGAAAACTTTAGACAAAGGCATGTAAAGAGAAAAGAAATTAACATCCTATACTGAATTCTTTTTTCACAAGATGAATGATCAAATAAATCTATAAAGTATGTACTATATGTCAGGCACTATATCGGGCATTGGAAATACAAACACAATTGCATTGATGGCTAACAATGGCAATACTATGCTGTGATGTATGTATGTAACACGTATATATGCATATATGTATATGTGTGCACAAATAAATATATTCATAAATATGTGTTTATACACATATATAATAGCTACACATGCCTATTACATATATATATATATACACACACACATATGTGTATCTCTCTATAATCTTTCATTTTCTGCTTGTCCCCCAACCCTGTAAATTTTTAACTAAAACCTCTCCTATATATGTATATATATCTGCATAAAGGTAAATAAATGTATATATGTATGTGTACATGTACATGTGTATATATACATACATGCATACATGTATGAGAGAGCACTTAAGTTTAATCTGCACTATTAACATTTCTCCATTGCTTTCTTAATTCTAGTCAATCAATAGAACAATAAATCCAGTCTTGATTTGTAGTGCGTATTGTTTGCTTGGTTTCTAAAGTGGAAATGCTCACATGAAGTTTTCACAGTCTGCTTAAGCTGGATTCAGCACACCTATGCTCTTGCCACACAGTATAATTTAAGCTTTTTGAGGGCAGTTATTTTTTTGAATTTTTCTTTGTAACCCTTGCCTAGCACATTATTTTTCACACTATAGGCACTTTATATACCATTTGGGTGGTATTAGATTGCACAAAAGATAATTATGATACACCTAACAATTTTGCTTTGAAGACACTAGGGAAGTGAAGCCTCTTGAAATAGCTCTTGGCAAGCTAGATTTTCTCTGCCCATCACTTGCTATATGACCTTGGACAAACCACTTTGTTTCCATAAACCTTAGTTTACCTTTCTGTAAAATGAGGGACTTGGACTAGAAGATCCAAATGTCTATGATTCTAAGTAACATCTCCTTTGGATGTTTGGTCTAGATTTCCAGCAATGTATACAATATCCAAAATTCTTAATTTTCCCTACCTGCCCCTATATAGTAGGACTATAAATTTAATCACTTAATTATTAAGATGACAATCATGTAGAACACAGTCCCTTAAGTGATAATGGAAACAGCTTACCAAAACTATTTTTTGACTAATCTGAACTAAAAAATATGCTGTTTCTCCAACTTCAAAGTTGATTTGTTATATGAGTTAATGTTTAACATCAGAAATGAAGCTGACCTTCAAAGTGGTAGAGAACATGGCCCACAAATTACTTAGAAATCTAACCAACAATATCACAGGTACGAAGGCTTTTATGAATCCTGGGAGAAAAGCTCTAATGATAACAATGATGTCAGTTTTGATGTGCTTCTGAAAGAAAAAAAAAATCTTTTCTACTCTAAATAAGCCACCCTGCTGTATCTTTCACCAATGCCTGTTTTCCATGTGTTAAGGTGGAAGGTTGAAGGTATGAGTGCCAAAATCAGCTACTGTGTATAATGAGGATTATTGTTCTTTGAATATAACACAGAAATTTTTGATGGTCTGATGAATGCAATGCCGGGCACATCATAGTTGGTTCTGGATTCCACATTTTAACAGGGGCATTGGCAGAAAGGAAGACAAGGATGATGTTAAAAGTTCTAGGAGACCATGAAAGGATAAAAGGATATCATTGTCTAATAGAAAAATAAGAGATTGGATTTGGATTTGTAAGACATGAGTCTGAATATTAGCTCTTCTATTTACTATCTTTGTTGGCTCTAAAAATTTATTCTACTTCTTGGTCGCAGTTTTTGGTCTCAATTCCTACAATGAAGGAGTTGAACTAGATCTCTAAAGTTACTTCTGGCTCTAAATATATGATTTTATAAAATGGCTAAAATTTAGGATGGGGGAACAGCATTGAAACTGAAATAAAGTATTTGAAGAATTTTCTTGGAGGAGAGGTTGCAGTTGTTCTGTTTGGACACATAGGGCAGAACTGAGAACAATAGGGGGAAGTTACAGAGTAATATATTTTAACTTAGTATAAGTGTTTGTGTGTGTTTTCTAACAAGTATAGCTAACCATAAATTAAATAGATTAATTTGATGAGTTGGACTTGTTTTTGAAAATATATTGATAACCATATTTTAATATCATTGATTTCTTCTGTGATCATGTGTATTTTATATATTTAAAAGCATTATGCTAAAAAGTGGTCCATTGATTGGACTAGGCTCCCAAAGGGGTACATGACACAGAATAGAACCTTAGAACTAGATAATGTCTAATGTTCTATCAACCCTGTAATTCTAAAAGTTCATGAGATTGTCTTAGTTCCTGTCATTTCTGTTGGCAGCAGAAATGTTTGTGTATCAACTGGAAAAACTGTGTTATTTCTCACTCTCCTTCTCTCATCCATGCCAAGTTACCTCTAACTCTTATTTGATCACACAAGAATATGAGGTGATTGATTTGAAAATTGGCATCTAGTTGTTGGATACAGCCTAACTTTAGAATCCCTATGACTGTCACACTGTTTCCATAGTTACTATACTGCTCCAGAATCTTTACAAAGATCACAGACAAAAGGAAGGCTGAACAGTCATGAGTAATGTCTCAGATTTAGCTTAAGAGTTTCATATCTGACTGAACTGAACCCACTCACTCATCTCTGGAAGTAAAATGTCCCATTCTAGGCTTTTGGAAATAATACAAATCCTGATTTATTGCAGGGTGATGAATTCATAAGCATTTATTAGGCATCTACGGTGTCTTTTATAGTATAAGATCTGGTATGGATATAATGAATAGGGGAGAAGACATATCTTTTTCCTTTAAGTTAACTTGACGTTCAGTTGAAGATACAAGTTATACTTATCATGAAACAAGAATGTAAAAAATGCATGATCAAATGCTAGATTATGAGGAACATAATTGAAGAGTTACAGGGAGGCAGAGTCAGAGATGAATGAAGGCCTGGAGTAGTTTGGAAGACTTTCTTGGGTGAACCATAACTTAAGATATGTAAGGTCTGTAATAAAATATAAGTTTTGATTCTATAGATCAAAACAGTGAGGGAAATCCATGTCACAGTATCATAGATTTAGGTTTAAGGATCCAGAAAAAAAAATCATCCAGTCTAATCCCCTCACTTTCCATATAAGGAAAATTAAGCACAAGGAAGGGAAGTGATTTGCTGGGGGTCACACTTTGTATGTGACCTAGCTCAAATAGAAATCCAGGTGCTCTGACTCCAAATCCAACATTCTTTTCATTTCACCACAATGCTAGCTGTATGTCTTGGGGAATGGGAGAAAAAACAGACATATAAAAGGTTATTATTTGTTTGGGGGACAGAGAAGGTATTGGTCTTATTAAAGTAGAATATCAGATTTTGGCAAAAATATTGTGCATGTAAGTTAGAACCAATTAACCAATTAATTGCCACAAAGGTAAGGCTGAAGAATTTTTATTGGATTAAAAACAAAAAATAGTGGAGTATCATTGTTGGTACTTGATCAGGAAAGAAAATTTCAATTCCTTTTAATAAAAATATTAAGCACCTAATAGATTAGAAGTGTGGTGTTAGGCAATGGGGATAAAAGAACAAAAAAATAAATAATTCCTTCCCTGAGGTAGGTTTCAGCCCACTTCGGTAGGCACATATACAAGTATCTACAATACAAAATAATAAATACATGTATAAAAGGTGGATAAAGTACTATTATGAGTTGAATATAAGATCTAAAAGTAAACAGGGGTTTTGTGAAGACAATGGAGTTGAGAACTGGTAGTTGTAAAATATGATTTATAAACTATGCAACTTTGATGGAAAAACTTTATTGAAATTTTGTGGTTATGAGAAAAATAACATTCCCACTTATTACAAAAAAAACCTAACTCAAAACAGAACTTTGCCTTATTTCCTCAAGTATTTTCAAGTTAAGTCAATTGTTGCTGAATGTCAAAATCTGTGAGTGCTTGGCAAATAAAGGTTTCCTTTATCTATGGTTACATCCAGTGTATCGTTAAGCTGACATCTGTGAGAACAGAAGCTGGAGACTGCTTAAGATTCCAAATGTGTTGATGTCTATAAGTAATGGCACTGGTGTCCTTTACAGACTTAAAACCCCGAGGAAAAAAATGTCATAACCATGTATTCATATGGTATCAGTCAAGTGGAAATAGCACAGGATTGGAAGTCTGAGAACCTGGGCTTGAAGCTAACTTCTGTTACTTTGGAGTGTGTGTGAAGATTCTCAGCAGTCAAGCAGCTGGGAAACCTCTCTGGGCAGATTTCTGCACCTCCCTCTGATTTAGGGGATGTTGTCATATTTGAATCTTCTTCCAGATCAAGCCCCATTAATTGTGGGTGTCTTCCTAAGTTCTGTCCTGAGACTATTCTTTTCTTCCTCCAAACTTTCCCACTTACTGATTTTATCAATTCCTGTGGGTTTAATTAACATCTCTTTGCAGATGATTCCCACATATACTTTTCCAATACTAATTTCTCTTCAATCCTCCAGCCTTCCATAATCAATTGATTTTTGGAAATCTCAAATTCATCATGTCCAAAACAAATCCTTCATTATCTTTCTTCCAAAGCCCTATCTACTTCTCAGCTTCAATTACTCTTGAGGACACTACCATCCTCTCAATCATCCATGCTTCCCAACTTGGTTTCATCCTTGACACCTCAGTGGCACACATCACACAAACCCAATCTGTTAACAAGTCTCTTTGTTTCTAGTTTCATAATATATCTCACATGCATTCTCTTCTCTTTATTCAAACAGCTACTACCTAGGTGAAGGTCCTCTATGCTTCAAACCTGGACTATCACAATAGATTGCTATTTCTTTTCCCTGTGTCCTCTTTCCCTACTCTAGTCCATCTTCCTTTAAGGTGCCAAAATGGTTTTTCCAAAGGACAGGTTGGACCATGTCACTGTTCACCACCCCCTTGCCCCAACTCAATAAACTCCAATGGATCCCTATTATCTCCATGATCAAATATAAAATCCTCAACCATGCTTTCAAAGCTCTTCCCCCCTTACCCCAACCCCTTCCTAGTTTTCTTGACTTCCTATACTTTACTCCCTTTCACATATTTTCTGCTTCAGTGACATTGACATACATGCTATTCCTTTCTCATGATGCTACATTTCCCTGACCCCCAGCCTTGTCATTTTGTGTCTCCCCTCCTTGGAATGTTCTCCTCCTTACCTGTGCCTCTTGACATCTCTGACTTCCTTAAAGACTCAGTTCAGCTCATACCTTCTGTATGAGGCCTTTTCCTGTGCCTCCTCTTCAGTACATGTTCCCTTCCTTTGAAACTCCCACTTCTTGTATATACATAGTTTTCGTTGCATATTGTTTCCTCTATTAATATGTGAGCTCAGAGCTTAGCACAGTACCTGGCACACAATAAGCAGTTAATAAATGCTTGTTTGCTGACTAATTGATTTAATCTATTAAGGATATCAGATTAAGAGCAGGCAGAGTAAACCTACAGGTATCTCTAGGAGCAGCTGAAGGAATAATCTTTATGCTTGGGACTTCAATGAAAGACAGCTGCTTGATATTCATGTCATACTTTATTTTTCTGTTGATTATGGACTGATTATATGACTGGTTGGTGTTGAATAAATCATTTAATTTCAAAATGGAGTGAATGGCCAATGAAGACCAGGTCCTTAGAGTATGTTAAGATTTGCCCTTGATCCTGAGTTACACAGATTAAAGTTGGGGTATTCTTTGCCTGGTCCCAAGAACATGTGTAATATTGGAGAGGTAATCTCTTGTCATGAGTGACTGAGGCACTAATACCATGTCATGATGAAAAGTTTTCCAACTGACTCAAGAGCCAGAAGAACCAAGACACTGTGCAAGAAATCATCTTGCCCACAAAGGGGATAATTGGAGCATCTCTCACTCTTTTACTCCTTTCTAATGATAAGGTAGAACTGCTATGAAATTATGGATGGGGTAGGGGAGGGCCTCTCTCCTACCTATCCCTCATCTAGCTTGTATGTATTTATGAGCATCTCTGCATCTTTTGCATTTATTTATTTTTTTTCTGATTTTGGGTAAACATTATCCCAAGATAGATTTGATTAGGTAGCAACTTTGTAAGTTTGAGTCCTGCTATCCTGTCAGAATAGAGTTTTGTTGGAAATAGTTTAACAACTACCTTTCATAAAAAAACATGACACACTTTTAAATTAATTTGTATTATTAACATTTTGTCCATCACTTTCTTAGATCTAGACAACCTGAAAAACAATAAATCAATGCCTGGTTTGTAGTATTTCCAGGCTTCAGCAGTGTAAATGTTAACACTGAAAATTTAAAATTTATTGAAGCTGGTGAGAGCTGGCTCCCACATATCCCCTGTGTTAAAATGTTCAGATGTTCAACCCATGACAAAAATTTGTGGGAGAGTTGGTTGGAAAGAAAGTGGCTGATGACAGAGGAAGCATATGTGGGTATGGAAAGTCAGTCATCATTAGCAAACAGTGGCAGTTTCTAGGAGTGTGTTACTTGAAGAGAGAAGGGCCTGTTTTGGACTCTAGAAAGGGATTGACTTTGGGAGCTCAGAGAACTTCTGTTACTCATTGTCATCTAGTAAAAGAGACCAAGAGATCTGATTCACCTTTCTAGTTTAGTACCACCTAAATTTTCACCATGAAATAGAACCAGTTTCTCATTCACACATGATTGGAACCTGGTAGGGAAATGTCTATGCATAGTCTGAGGACTGGAATCCTTCAGTGGATATCTGTGCAAGCTTTGTGTAGTCTACTAGAACGGGTAAATTCAAGCATAATATAAGAAGTAGGCTTTATTCCAGAAGACGCTGGTGCTGGAGTTCCAGTGGCAGGGCCAAGATGGCAGAGAGAAGCCAGTAAGTTGCCTGAGCTTTCCCGTGTTTCCCTCAAAAACCACTTTAAATCTAACTTCTAAATAGATGCTGGAACTACAGAACCTACAAAAAGAGACACAATCATCCTACTTGAGATAATTCGGAAGACTTCAGGAAAGGTCTATCTCACTTGGGTGAAAGGGGAGGGCAGCTCAGCACTGCTTGGCTAAGCTGACAATTAAGCTCAGTGGGCAGTTCGGCTCAGCACAGGTCAGCTCAGTGGGCAACTGGACACTGCTGCTACTCGACACAGCTGGGAGTAGGGCAGCTGAGAGCAGTTAAGAAGCTTGCAACAGTGAACCCTGTGCCCCAGGAGCAGAATTCAACCATATAAGTTTAAAAATAGGCTACAACATGAACAAGAAAAAAAAAGACCCTTACCATTGACAGTTTCTATGGTGAAAGGGAAGATCAAAACTCAAACTCAGATGAGTTTGTCAAAATGCCTACAAGTAAAGACTCAAGTGGGAAGATGATCTTGTCTTAAGACCAAAAAGCCTTCTTTGAAGAGCTCAAAAAGGCTTTTAAAAATCAAATGAGAGAGGTAGAAGAAAAAATGGAAAAAGAAATGAGAAATGAGATTTATACTTCAAAAAGAAGCACAAAAATTGACTGAGGAAAACAATCCCTTAAAAAATAAAACTGGCCAAGTGAGAGAAAAAAAATGATCAAATGGGGAGAATAATTGGCCAAATGGGAGAAAAAATGGCCAAATGGAAAAAAAGGCACAAAAGCTTACTGAGGGAAATAATGCCTTAAAAATTAAAATTGGGCTGATGGAAGCTAATAACTCCATGAGACACCAAGAATCTGTCAAACAGAATCAAAAGACTGAAAAAAATAAAAGAAAATTTGAAATACCTCATTGGGAAAACAACTGACCTGGAAAATAGATCCAGGAGAGATAATACCAGAATTATTGAACTACCTGAAAGCCATGATCAATAAAAGAGTCCAGACACTGTGGAAATTTATTTTGATTTGGGGACCCTACCTTTAGGCTGAGATTAGAAAGCCTTAGGACCTGAGTGACCTAAGGCAAGAGGTAGCTAAGGCCCTTATTGTATTAAAGAAGTTCCAGGTGCAGCAGGTAGGAAAGAGATGCAGTGGAAAGAGATGCACTCCAATGCAGACAGGTTGTATGTTTTATTTCCCTGTATTCTTAATTTTAAATAGTATCTCATAAATAAACTCTGCTTTGATTATTTAGTTAAGAGACTTCTTAATATTTTGCTTATCAATTTGGGAGCAATGTGGTAGAACTTTATAAATGGCCCATAATAAGTTAATAGCAGTCAGATAGCCAGTTTAGTCGAAAGTCCCCAAAGTAGTCCTCCAGTCAGATTAGCCCCCAAATTAGGCCTAGTCAATTTAAAATATTTTCACATTTGAATGGTGACCACGGCAGGACATACGGCCCAATTATAATTTCTCTAAACTTATCACTTTTAATATAATCATAATTTTTCATAAATCCAATTATTATTTTTCCAGATTAGATATACTTATTAATAATTATTTTTTTACAACACCATATTCCAGGAAATTATCAAGGAGAATAGCCCTTAAATAGTAGAATCAGAGGATAAAATCATCACTGAAAGAATCTACTGATCACCTCCTGAAAGAGACCACAAAAGGAACACTTAAAGGAATATTGTACCCAAAATCCAGAATTACCACGTGAAGGAGAAAACACTCCAAGTAGGCAGAAAGAAACCATTTAAATATCATGGAACCACAGTCAAGATTGCACAGGGCCTGGCAGCTTCAACATTAAAGGATCTCAAGGCTTAGAATATGATATTCAGGAAGGCAAAGGAGCTTGGATTACAACCCATAATCAACAGTCCAACAAAACTGAATATTTCCTTTTAGAGGAAAAGATGTACATTCAAGGAGATAGGGGAATTCCAAGGCTTCCTGAAAAAAAGACCAGAACTGAACAGAAAATTTGATCTCCAAATAGAAGACTCAAAAGAAATATAGAGGTAAACAGGGGAATGGGGTGGGGTGGGGAGGAGGGTGGGAAGGTTGTTCAATTATGTTAAACTGTTTGCATCCCTATGAGGGAGGATAATATTTTTAACTCTCGGGATCTGTATCTGTTAAGGTATTGTTATTAAAATGATTTTCATGTGATGATATAAAGAAATTTAAGGGGAAGAATAAAAGAAGACTAGGAGATGGAGAGGAAGGGGGAGGTGGAATGGGGTTAATTACATCATAAGAAGAGGCACAAAAAGAACCCATTATAATAGAGGGAAAGAAGGGAGGGGTGAGCATTGTTTCAACCTTACTTTCATCATATTTGATTCAGGGAGGGAATAAAATACACTCCTATTTGTATAAAGGAACTTAGCTTACTTTTTAAGGAAACAAAAGGGGAAAGGGAAAAGGGTGGCATTGATAGAAGGGAGGGCACAAGCAGGGGGAAAAAGGGGCAAGAAAAAGAAGGGCAGCTGATAAATGGGAGGGAAGATTGAAGGAGGCAGTGGTTAGAAGCAAAACAGTGATCAAGAGGAATAGGGTGAAAGAAGGGGGAAAAGAGTACAAATGAAGGGGAAAAGAGGATGGAAGGAAATAAACAGTTAATAATCTCAACTGTGAATGTGAATGGGATGAACTCTCTCATAAAATGGAAGCAAATGGCACAGTAGATTAAAAATCAGAATCTTCCAATATGTTGTTTAACAGAAACACATTTGAAGCAGAGGGATACAGAGTAAAGGCAAAAGGTTGGAACAAAATATATTATGCTTCAGCTGATGTCAGAAAAGCAGGGGTAGCAGTTCTTATCTCAGACAAAGCAAAAGAAAAAATAGATCTAATTAAAAGTGATAAGGGAGCAGCAAGGTGGCACAGTGGATAAAGCACCGGCCCTGGATTCAGGAGGAACTGAATTCAAATATGGCCTCAGACACTTGACACTTACTAGCTGTCTTACCCTGGGCAAGCCACGTAACCCTCATTGTCCTACCAAAAAAAAAAAAAGAAAGAAAGAAAAGAAAGAAGAACAGTGATAAGGAAGGAAACTACATCTTACTAAAAGGTATGATAGATAATGAAGTAATATCAATAGTAAACATGTATGCACCAAGTGGCATAGCATCCAAATTCTTAGGGGAGAAGTTAAATGAGTTATAAGAGGAAATAGACATTAAAACTATACTAGTGGGGGATCTGAACCTTCCCCTCTCAGAATTTGACAAATCTAACCACAAAATAAGTAAAAAATAAGTCAAAGAGGTGAATAGAATATTATAAAAGTTAGATATGATAGATATCTAGAGAAAATTGAATGGGGATAGAAAGGAATATACCTTTTTCTCAGTGGTACATGGTGCATACTCAAAAATTGACCATGTATTAGGGCACAAAACCCTCATAGTCAAATGTAGAAAGACAAAATAGTAAATGAATCTTTCTCAGATTATGATGCAATGCAAATTACATGTAATAAAGAGCCATGGAAAGGTAGACTGAAAATTAATTGGAAAGTAAACAATCTCATCCTAAAGAATGAATGGATCAAACAACAAATCATAGAAACAATCAATAACTTCATCCAAGAGAATGACAATAAGGAGACAACATATCAAAACCTATGTGATAAAGCCAAAGCAATGCTTAGGGGAAATTTTGCATCTCTAAATACTTACATGAATAAAAAAAGAGAAAGAGGAGATCAATGAGTTGGGCATGCAACTAAAAAAGCTAGAAAAAGAACAAATTAAAAATCCCCAAGTAAATACTAAGTTAGAAATCCTGAAAATCAAAGGAGAAATCAATAAAATTGAAAGCAAGAAAACTATAGAATTAATCAATAAAACTAACAGGTGGTGTTATGAAAAAAACAATAAAATAGATAAACCTTTGGTTAATTTGATTAAAAAAAGAAAGAAGAAAACCAAATTACTAATATTAAAATTTAAAGGGGGGTGATTTCACCACCAATGAAGTGGAAATTAAGGCAATAATTAGGAGCTATTTTGCCCAACTGTATGCCAATAAATTTGACAATCTAAATGAAGTAGATAAATATTTTCAAAAAATACAAATTGCCCAGGTTAACTGAAGAGGAAATAAAATCCTTTAATAGACCCATTTTAGAAAAAATAAATTGAAGAAGCCAATAATGAACCCTGAGAAAAAATCTCCCGGTCCAGATGTGTTTACAAATGAATTCTACCAAACATCTAAATAACAATTAATTCCAATACTATACAAATTATTTGGGAAAATATGTGAAGAAGGATTTCTACCAAATTCCTTTTATGACACAAATATGGCGTTGATACCAAAATCAGGCAGAGAATAAACAAGAGAAAGAAAATTACAGACCAATTTCCCTAATGAATATTGATGCAAAAATCTTAAATAATATCCTAGCAAGGAGATTACAGCAAGTGATCACCAGGATAATACACTGTGACCAGGTGGGATTTATACCAAGAATGCAATGCTGGTTCAACATTAGAAAAACTATTAACACAATCAACCACAACAATAACAAAAGTAAGCAACATCATATGATTATCTCAATAGATGCAGAGAAAGCTTTTGACAAAATACAACACTCATTCCTATTAAAAACACTAGAGAGGATAGGAATAGGTGGAGCTTTCCTTAAAATAATAAGTGGTATCTACCTAAAACTATCAACAAACATTATATGTAATGGGGATAAGTTAGATGCATTCCCAATAAGATCAGGGGTGAAACAGGGATGTCCATTATCACCTCTATTACTTAATGTTGTACTAGAAATGTTAGCTGTAGCAATAAGAGAAGAAAAAAGAATTAAAAGAATTAGAATAGGCAAGGAGGAAACAAAACTTTTACTCTTTGTAGATGATATGATGGTATACTTAGAGAATCCTAAAGAATCAACTAAAAAAACTGCTTGAAACAATTAACAACTTTAGCAAAGTTGGAGGATATAAAATAAACCCACATAAATCATAAGCATTTCTATACATGACCAACACAGCTCAGAAGCAAGAGGTAGGAAGAAGTTCTATTTAAAGTAACAGTATACAATATAAAATACTTGGGAGTCTACCTGTCAAGACAAATCCAGGAACTCTATGAACACAATTACAAAACACTTTTCACACAATTAAAATCAGATCTATGAAATTGGAAAAATATCAATTGCTCATGGATAGGCCAAGCTACTATAATAAAAATGACAGTTCTACCTAATTTAATTTACCTATTCAATGCCATACCAATCAGACTACCTAAAAATTATTTTATAGAGTAAGAAAAAATAATAACAAAATTCATCTGGAAAACAAAAGGTCAAGAGTTATCAAGGGAACTAATGAAAAAAAAATGCACAGGAAGGTGGGCTAGCTTTCCAAATTTGAAGCTCTACTATAAAATGGCAGTCTTCAAAACTATTTGGTAGGGGCAGCTAGATGATGCAGTGGTAAAGCACCGGCCCTGGATTCAGGAGTACCTGAGTTCAAATCTGGCCTCAGACATTTGACACTTACTAGCTGTGTGACCCTGGGCAAGTCACTTAACCTTTATTGCCCTGCAAAACAAAACAAAACAAACTATTTGGTAATGGCTAACAAATAGAGTGGTGGATCAATCAAATAGTTTAGGCACAGGAGACACTGTAATAAATAACTATAGTAATGTAGTGTTTGATAAACCCAAAGGCTCCAGCTTCTGGGATAGGAACTCAGTATTTGACAAAAACTGCTGGGAAAACTCTAAGACAGTATGGCAGAAACTAGGTATAGACCAACAACTTACACCTTATACAAAATAAGGTCAAAATGGGTTCAAGGTTTAGACATAAAGGGTGATACCATAGATAAATTAGAAAAGGAAAGAATAGTTTACCTCTCAGATCTATGGAGAGGAAAACAATTTATGTCCAAACAAGAGATAGAGAATATTATGAAATGCAAGATGGAAGACTTTGATTACATTAAATTAAAAGGTTTTGTACAAACAGAAACAATGCAGTCAAAATTAGAAGGGAGGCAGAAAACTGTGAAATAATTTTTACATCCAGCATTTCTGATAAAGGCCTCATTTCTAAAATATATAGGGAACTAAATCTAATTTATAAGAATCCAAGTCATTCACCAATTGAGAAATGGTCAAAGAATAGGAACAGGCAGTTTTCTGATGAAGAAATCAAAGCTATCTATTGCCATATGAAAAAAATGCTCTAAATCACTTTTGATTAGAAAAATGCCCAATTAAAACAACTCTGAGGTGTACCACCTGACACATATCAGAATTGCTAATATGACAAAAAAGGAAAATAGTAAATGTTGAAGAAGCTGTGGAAAAATGGGAATGCTAATGCATTCTTGGTGGAACTGTGAACTGATGCAACCATTCTGGAGAGTGATTTGGAATTATGCCCATAGAGCTATAAATCTATGCATACCCTTTGATCCAGTGGTGCCACTGCAAGGTCTGTATCCCAAAGAGACCATAGAAAAAGGAAAAGGACCCACATGTACAAAAATATTTATAGCAGCTCTCTTTGTGGTGGCAAAGAATTGGAAATCAAAGGAATGCCTATCAATAGGGGAATGAATGGCTAAAGAAGTTGTGGTATATTGTAATGATTGGAATGACGCCACCTGCTGGAGACTTACTGTAGAAGAGTTCCGCCCATGAAGGGAAGGTCTTTGAGGGCAAGACCAGGAGTCTTTTCTTTGGCGTCAGGAAGTGACTGGCTCTCGCTCTCGGTCTCAGTCTCTTTCCTGAGGATGCTGGTGGAGAGGGGAGCTAGAAATGCGCTCTCCCTTTAACAGATAGGAATCTAGGCCTTTCTCTCTCTCTACCAAATTCTTATTCTCCTTAATAAATGCTTAAAAGTCTAACTCTTGCTAAAGCCTATCATTTATTGGCAACCACTCATTAGATATTTTAGACAGACTAGCTAGAATTTTAGCCCTTAACAATATGAATGTCATGGAAAACTATTGTTCTGTAAGAAATGATGAGCAAGAAGATTTCAGAGAAACCTGGAAGGACTTATGTGAACTGATACTGACTGATTTTTCTGGGTGTTGAGAATTGTTATGAAGTTCTTTGAAATTGATGAGAATTATTATGAAGTTACTTGAAATTGTTTTTGACATTGTTAAAAAAGAGCCCAGTCTATCACCATTTTTCATCACACAATGTTGCTATTACTGTATATAATGTTCTCCTGGTTCTGCTCCTCTCAGGCAGCACCAGTTCATGTAAGTCCTTCCAGGTTTCTCTGAACTCCTCCTTCTCATCATTATTTTTCACATTGATTTTTTAAAACTTTGTGTTCTAAATTTTCTGCTTCCCTCCCTCCTCATCCCTCCCTCTGAAATCCAGCAATTCAACATAACTTATACATGAGCAGTTATGCAAAACATCTTCTCATTAGTCAAGTTCTGAAAGAAAGCAGACAAAATACCTTTAGAAATAAGAGCTAACAAATAAAATTATACTTCAATCTGTATTCAGATACTATCAGTTCTTCTTACGGTTTGTATCAGTTCATTCTCTGTTGATGGTTTGCATTTTTATACATCCTTCTGATAGCATCCTGCTCACCATTTCTTTCACAGTTACTATTGATAACTGTATTGCCCTCCATTTTATTCCCTCCCCTTGATATTTACTCTATTTTATATCTTCCTTCATCCTATCCTATCCCTCCTCCTTTGCTTTACTGGTCCCTCCCCCAATCTGCCCTTCCTACCATTGCCTCTCCCTCCTCATTCCCTTCCCCTCCCACTTTCCCTCAGGGCAAAATATATTACTGTATCCATTTGTGCGTATATGTTATTCCGTCTTTGATCTAATTCTTATGAGAGCAAGGTTCACTCACTCTGCCACATCTTCCCCATCTTCCCCTCCACTCCATAAGCTTTTTCTTGTTTCTTTTATGTGAGATACTTTTCCCCAGTCCACCTCTCCCTTTCCCTTTCTTCCAGTGCATTCCTCTTAACCCTTAACTTTATTTTGAAGGTGTTGTAAAAAAATTATTAACTAGCTAATCTTATTCTGAAGAATTTATATAACTGTACTTATATGAAAAATTATTTCAATAAGAAAAATGATAAGTTTAGAAAAATTAAAATTGGGCTGTAAGTCCTGCCAAGGTTGCCATTCAAATATAAGAATATTTTAACTGACTAGGCCTAATTTGGGAGGACTAATCTGTGGATGACTCATCTGGGGACTTTTGACTGGCTGGCTCTTTGACTGCTATTAATTTCCTAAGCCAATCTGTTAGGGCATTTTAAAAATTTCTCTACACTGCTCTGCTCCCAAATTGATAAGCAAATGGTTAAGAAGCCTCTTAACTAAATAATCAAAGCAGAATTCATTTATGAGATACAATTTAAACATAAAAATATGGGGAAATAAAATGTACAACCTGAATACCTTCCGGCGCGTCTCTCTCCACCTGCCATGCCTGGAACTTTTTAGCCTCCTGCAGCACCTCTGTAGCAAGCAACCTTCTTCTAGCATTACCCTCACTGAAAAGGCCCGCTGCTCTGTACTCTTGCCATCCCCCTGAAAAGCCTCTTATTTTTGTGTCCTCCTTCCTTGCTCTTAGCTTTTTCTCCATCTCCCTTCTCACTTTCTTAGCATCCTTGTAGCAGCCCCCTTTCTGTCCGTTCCTCCCTTACCGTCTTCTTAATCTTCCGGCCTCCCCCTTCACTGTTTTCTCCCCTGTATATATGTTCCTTCTTTCCCCTCAAACCTCAGGCTCCCTGCACCCTCACACACATCAAGCTAATCCACTGACTGTGATAGCGCTGTGCCCAGCAGGGCTTGATGGGCCTGTGCCCCCTGCTGTGTGACTGGGACCTCTACAAGGGCTATGCAAGGGCCTGGCAGGACAAGCCTTGGATCTCTGGGACAGCTCCCTTCAGGATGAAGGGCCCTGGGGCTTTTTCCCCCTGCCATCTGGCTATCTGGACTGGCATCCTGTAAAGCCCACGGGGCTTTTTGGCTCAGCTGAAGCGGAGGCGAGCGGCACAAGCCCCTTTTACACAGTAAAAACCCCTGAGGGCCTAAGGCTTTTTTTTTTTTTTAAGTGAGGCAATTGGGGTTAAGTGACTTGCCCAGGGTCACACAGCTAGTAAGTGTTAAGTGTCTGAGGCTGGATTTGAACTCAGGACCTCCTGAATCCAGGGCCGGTGCTCTATCCACTGCGCCATCTAGCTGCTCCGCTAAGGCTTTTTAATATCAGCCCCAAAGCAGGGTCCCCAATTCAAAATAAATTTCCACAGTGTCATCATGGATCAGCTAGGTGACACAATGGACAAAGCACCAGTCCTGGACCCAGGAGGAACTGAGCCCATATCCAGCCCCAGACATAAGACACCCTACCCTGTCTGCCCCACAAAAAACAAGGATAAATAAAAAATAAATGCTTTACAGATATCATCCCTTAATATTCATTTCACATCTGTGCCTTCTGTCAAAGTATATTCCTTTCAGCTTCTCTAATACTGAGAAAGATCTTATGAGTTTCTTCCCACATAGGCATGTAAACAATTTAATCTTTTAATATCTCTTATTATTTCTTTTTTCCTGTTTACCTTTTTCTGCTTCTCTAGGGTCTTGTATTTGAAAGTCAAATTTTCTATTTCGTTCAGGTCTTTTCATTATAAATGACAGAAAGTCCTCTTTTTCAGTGAAGTCCCATTTTTTCACCTGAAAAATTATACTCAGTTTTGCTGAGTAGATGATTCTTGGCTGTAGTCTCAGTTCCTTTGCCCTCTGGAATATCCTATTCCCTGCCCTATGGTCCTTTAATATTGATGCTGCTAGATCTTGTTTTATCCTTACTGTAGCTCTACAGTATTTGAATCCCCTTTTTCTATCTGCTTGCAGAATTTGGCTCTAATATTCCTGGAAGTTTTCATTTTGGGTTCTCTTTCAGGAGGTAATTGGTGGAGTCTTTTAATTTATATTTTACCTTCTGCTTCTAGAATATCAGGGCAATTTTCCCTGACAGTGTCTTAGAAGATGCTGTTTAAACTCTTTTTTTTTTTTTTAAATTTTTGCAGGGCAGTGGGGGTTGAGTGACTTGCCCAGGGTCACACAGTCAGTAAGTGTTAAGTGTCAGAGGCCGGATTTGAACTCAGGTCCTCCTGAATCCAGTGCTGGTGTTTTATCCACTGTGCCACCTAGCTACCCTTAAACTCTTTTTTTTTTTTAAGTGAGGCAATTGGGGTTAAGTGACTTGCCCAGGGTCACACAGCTAGTAAGTGTTAAGTGTCTGAAACCAGACTTGAACTCAGGCACTCCTGAATCCAGGGCCGGTGCTCTATCCACTGCACCATCTAGCTGCCCCTAAACTCTTTTTTGATCATGGCTTTCAGGTAGTCCAATGATTTTCAAATTATCTCTCCTGGATCTATTTTCCAGGTCAGCTGTTTTTCCAAAGAGATATTTCATATCGTACTCTATTTTTTTTATTCATTTGGATTTGCTTTACTCTGTCTTGGTTTCTCATAACATCACTGGCTTCCATTTGTTCACTTCTAAATCTTAGGGAATTATTTTCTTCAGAGAGCTTTTGTATCTCCTTTCCCATTTGGCCTTTCAAGCTGTTGACTTTTTCCTTATGACTCTCCTGTATTGCTCTCATTTCTCTTTCCATTCTTTCCTCCATCTCTCTAAATCTTCCTTCTATCTCTCCTACTTTCTCTTCAAAGTCCCTTTTGAATGGTACCATGGCTTGAGACAAATTCATATTTTTCTTGGAGCTTTGGATGTTGGAGCTTTTGCTTTGTTATTATCTTCTTCTGAGGGTATATTCTGGTCTACCCTCCCCCAAAGAAGCTGTCTATTTTCTGCTGTCTTTTTTGCCTTCTCATTTCAACCTGGGAGCAGATGTCTGATTGAAATCTGATTCTCTATGGTCAGAAGCTGGGGGTGCCTGTGCCCTTCCCCTACTGGTCCACCACCACTTGATTTGGCCCACTGGTTCAGAACCAGGGTGCTTTACCCCCAATCCAGCAGAGACTACAGCTACTTCAATCCAGCCAACGACCAAACCCCCTCACCAGTCCATGAGTGGAGCCTCAGAAGAAGCCAGTGGTGCTGAAGACTCAGAGGCACTAGAAACCCTGTCTGTTCCTGCCTGAGTCTGGACCACTTGCTGAGTTCCTCTCTCAGCCTGATCATCAGAAATATTACACTGATTACCTATAATCAGAATGTAAAATAGAAATTTAAAAGAATTCACTGATGACTACCTAAAAGAGATCCCAAAATGAAAATTCCCAATAATATTATGGATCTGTTTTCCAGATGAGTTATTTTTCCAATGGGACACACACACACACACACACACACACATATCATATTTTCTTCAATTTTTAAATTCTTTTCATTTTTATTCATTTCTTCTTGATGTCTCATGGAATCAATAGCCGCCCCTAGTACAATTCTAATTTTGAAGGAATGATTTTCTTTTTTGTGAACTTTTATTCCTCCTTTTCTATTTGGCCAATTCTGTTTTTTAAAGCAATTATTTTCATTAGTGAATTTTTGTACCTCTTTTCCCATTTGGCTTATTCATTTTTAAGGTATTTTCTTCAGTGTTTTTATGCTTCCTTTATCAAGCTCTTAATTGTCTTTTCATGATTTTCTTCCCCTACTTTCAGTTTTTAACCTAATTTTTTCTTGACTGCTTTTATTTGATTTGGAAAATAAAATTTTAGATCTTTCAGGAATATTTTTGGGCATGTGTCCAATTCATTTTTTTCCCTTTGAGGTTGCTTGTAGACTTTATTATTTTCTTCTCAGTTTTTAATTTATCTTTTCTGTCACCCCAATTTTTTTATAGTCAGGTTCTTTAATGTTGTCATTTACTCATTCTTTTGCCCTATTTGTTGATTTTGTCCTTTAAGTTAATGTTCAATTCTGTTCTGGGTTTGGGGAAGAAAGGGCTTATGTTCAATCTTCATAACTTTTCATGCTGCTGTTTTTAGAACTAGTCTTGGTGTTTGGAATTTTTTGATATTTCTTAGGTGGTGTGACCTAGGGTGAAGTGTGGTCCCCAAACTGTTAGAATTCTAATTTATACTATTCTTCAGATTGCTCCATTCTTGGTACTGAAAACAATACTATTTCTCATGGTTCCTATTCCCTTAAAACTGGAAGTGTTACTTCCCTTCAGGGTTTCTATTCCCTCTTGACAGAAAGTGCTTCTCTCCACTGTGAAACAATGACCCAGAAATGGGTATAAACAATGGAATTGTCAAATAGTTTCCCCTCAGGGCTCTCACTTTTTGACTGAAAGTGTTTTTCTTTGCTTTTGAACTATGACTCTGAAGGGGGTATAGGAAATGAGATTGTTAAACATCATCTGCTCCTTTATCCAGTGCTAGCACAGGGGTACCCTGTAATCTTTTTCTGACCAGGTCATCTGTGGCTTGAGAGCTCTGGAAGCTGCTTCTTCTGGTACCAAACCTTGGTCCTGCTCCTGGTGTTTCATCCACATGGCCTCCAGGTCAGCCTCTACCAATGTGTCACAGATCTCTCTTTTTGTTCTTCTGTGTTATATTTGATTGTAAAGATATCTCACTCTGACTTGTTGTTGGCTCTGCCACTCTATAATTTGATGTGAGACATTATTTTAAAGTTGTTTGGAAGGGAATATTAGGAGAGCTCAGCTGAGTTCTTTTTTACTCCACCATCTTGGCTATAAGTGATCTTAAAAAAAAAATTAAAAAAATTCTTTACTTGAATCAGACATCATTTCTATGCAACCAAATTAAGTTACCAAGCATCTGGTGACATTTTCAATTGTGGCTGTGTTTACAGATCATCTGAACTGTCCATAGTCAACTTGTCCATGGTTTTTGTGGCTATAAGGCCATAAAGAAACAAAATTGTTGGTTTATTAGGCTATTTTCTATCTGTTAGAACCTCAGAGATATTGTGAGATCATGGAAATATTTTTCTACTTTTGGTGATCAAGACTATACCGAGAAAATATTGCTCAGAGAAATATAATGTGACCATATTTGTGACAAAGAAAAAATATGAAAACTTTTTATATATTCTTGCCATGAGTAAAAGAGCAAGAGGAACAATAAAATAATAAAATATCATATTCAACTTTTAATCTTATGAGAAGTTTGGAACAGATGGCCCATTTGAATATAAATGTTATATTTCTTATGAAAATAAATTTTACCCCAGGCAAACATTGGGCCACTTGATATTCACTTACCATTCTGATTAACATTACACTCTTTGCATGAGGTTTATTAAAACACAGAGTTTAAATACAATAGACTATTTTAGTAGATTTTTAAACATGTATTCTGTCATCAAAAAGGATAAAAAGGATTTTGGACCGTACAATTGTTTTAATAAAAAAAAGACTATGAGCTTTTTCACAGTTTTGGAAAACTGTTTCAAATGTAAATTAAGGTTCACTCAAAAATGTTCTCCCTTCTTTGATGAGCATTGTTATGACATGTCACTCTTCCTGGTAACTTATATCCTTGTCGATATTTCTTTTAATTATTTAATATGTTATTAAAATAGAATATTTCTAATATGAATTTAACAGTGAGACAGAGACAGATGAACATATATGGAGTGAGAGAGAGAGAGAAAGACAAACAGAGACAAAGATACAGACATGGAGTGAGGCAGAGATATAGAGACACAGAAAAGGAATATTGTATAGCAGACCATAACAAATGAGAAATTCTACTAAATTTTTCTTTGTATTAAATAAGATCTTTCCTTTGTTATAGTCATTGGTGAATGTCAGCAGAGTTATAACTAGAAATTCTCATATCTAAGGAAAATTCAATATGTAGGAAAGGTACAGTTGAGAGGTCAGTACATTCTGGCTATAGTCACTCATACATTTGTGGCATTGTCAACTTTTTCTCAATCTTTTAAATCAAGAGGAAATGGAAAGGTAGAGTCATGGAAAAAGACAACTATTGGTGGTGCCTCTGGTCTAGATAAGGGGAATGGGTGATCTGCCTCATGGTGTGGGCAGACTGGAAGAGGTCTACACAGTGCAGGGGACTATACAACTGAGTAGAGGATGTTACCTTCCATGACAAAGATATATTTCATTCATCCAAGTGTCATGCTCTGAGTCAATCATTCCACTCTAGTTATTGCTCTGTTTGTTAGTAAATGATAATCATTTGAAGCTTCACCATTGTTATATTTCTCCTTACCTTTCTCCAGAAGAGAGAATTTCAGAATAGGAACCTGAAGATAGAGAGGTTAAACAACTTGTCTAAAGTCAATTGTTACTAAATAAAGGCACTGTGGTGGGAACAAAGTTCAAGCCACTTTCTATTATACCATAATTCATTTCTTTGCATTTTTTATGACCCTCCAAATTAACCTCTGTGTCTCTTTCCTGCCTTTTCATTATTCTATCTCAAGAATCTAGGATGGTTAAGTCCTCCCATAAGGTTCTCACTAGTAGTCTTCTTAGAGAATGGGGGGGGTGTCTTATGCTTATGAAGTTTTTTCTCCTTACTTCCATATCAAAACTTACTTGTCCTATAAACCACACACCTACAAATTAATCTTATAGTAAATTGATCTCTTTCTTTTACCTTACAGACACAATTTTGAGCTATATAAATTTTGTGTATCAAAGTTGTGCCATTTCTTATAAATTAAAGCATGATAGAAAGGAATGAAGAAACCCAACTTGGTTAATTTAATGTATTTTAGAAGATATTTATTAAGTACTCTGGGGGCCAATTTTTAACTGGGGAGTGTTAGCTAAGCAGCTTGCCACAATATTGGGGCAAGGAAGGAGACCGGCAGCCTTCCTCAAAACAGAATAGGATTTATTTTAACAATGAACTTAAAAAAAAAAAAAACACAAACAGGATCAGTAGGCTGAAGGTAAAGGAAATAAAATGGGGAAAGGGAAATTATACAACCTGAAGAAATACCACTGCCCAGGAATCAGCTGAGAATATACAGCAAAGCTCCTGTCACCTTCTAGCACCTAGCTAGAATGGTGAATTCTCCTCCCCCAAGCCCAGAAACCCCCCAGCCCCCAGACAATTGGATGGCCACTCTGACTGCCCTCACTAGGCTTCCAATCATTATAATTTTGCCCAGGCCCATGCAGGCATTGGTGAGTGGTGATAACATGAGGTGCCAGCGCCATGGCAACGGCTACAACCAGTGGGTGGAGCACTGTGTGTTTTGCGGAGCCCCAGGCAAGTGCACGCTGAGGCATAAAAACCTCAAATAACAATTAATTCTTTACATTACCTATTATAGAATATACTATTTGTTATTAAAAGTTTTTTTAAGTTTAAAGGGAAACATTTCACATTTATTCAATTATGGGTTTGCTTTGCAATGTGGAATTTTGGATAAGAAAAGGAAGGTTTGGGGGCCAGCTAGGTGGTACAGTGGATAAAGCATCAGCCGTGGATTTAGGAGGACCTGAGTTCAAATCCGACTTCAGACACTTGACACTTACTAGCTGTGTGACCCTGAGCAATTCACTTAACCCTCATTGCCCTCTAAAAAGGGAAGGTTTAATGTTCAAATGTATGCTTTTTTTTTTCCTATTCATTTAAAATAAGGGAACAAAATAGAGATACTCAGAAGCGGGGGAGGGGGGGGCAGAGGCAAGATGGCAAGCAAAGGCACTGACTTGCCTGAGCTTTCCCAAATTCACTTTCAAATAGCACCATAAGACAATTCCTGGAGCAGCAGAATCCACAAAAAGACATGGTGAAATAATTTTTCAGCCAAAGATAATTTAGAAGGTCAGCAGAAAAAGGTCTATTGCACTGGGGTGAGAATAGAGGCAGAGCCAGCACAGCTAGCCCCAGTGCAGACTGACTCCCAGTGAAGACCTAGCCCCAGCAAACCAGAAGGAGGCCTCAGGAGCCCCTGAATCACCAATAGGAGGAACTGCTTCTGGAACTCAGCTCACAGACTGTAAGGGGGTTGAACAATTTTCTAGAAGGAGATTACAGGGATCTCTTTGCTAGCACTGAGGTAGGACTCTGTTGTTTTGCCCATACTCAGATTCAGTTAGCAGTCTTTGATGGAGGTCCCAGGTGGGGGAAGGAGCACAAGCTTCCCAGACCTTGCAGCCACAGTAATTCTGGACTCTGTTCAAAGTTTCAGGGCAGAAAAGCAGACTTATGTTTGCTTGCAGACCAGGACACAGGCTGCTAGGGTAGTAAAAATACTTCTCCTTAAATCATACCACCTTGGAAGAACTAAAAACTTACATATTCCTAGAAGCATCTCAGAAAACATTTGTACAACCCCCCTGAAACTTGGGACAGTGCACCCTTCACCCTGGAAGCAGTTCCTCACTTTAACAAAGAGTTAAAAGTCAAGAAATAGTCTGGGGAAATGAGCAAACAAAAAATGCTGACCATAGAAAGTTTCTAAGGTGACAAGGAAGATCAAATTGCACCCTCAGAAGAAAATTGCAAAGTCACAATTGCTACTTCCAAAACTTCTAAGAAATATATGAATTGTTCTCATGCTGGAGAAGCATTCACAAAGGACTTTGAAAATAAAGTAAGATGGATGCAGGGAAAAATGGAAATAGAAATGAGAGTGATGCAAGAAAATCATGAAAAAAAAGTCAACAGCTTGGTAAAGGAGACAGAAAAGATATCAAAGAAATTAACACCTTAAAAACAGACTAGGCCAAATGGTAAAAGAGGTAAAAAAAAACAATAAGGAAAAGAATGTCTTGAAAAGCCAAATTGGCCAAATTTTCTCTAAAGAAAATAAATCCTTAAAAATCAGGATTGAGGGGCGCCTAGGTGGCGCAGTGGATAAAGCAGTGGCCCTGGATTCAGGAGAACTTGAGTTCAAATCTGGCCTCAGAAACTTGACACTTACTAGCTGTGTGACTGTGGGCAAGTGACTTAACTCCCATTGCCCCACAAAAAAACAAAAACAAAAACAGGATTGAACAAATGGAAGTGAATAAGTTGATGAAAAATTAAGAAACAATAAAACTAAACCAAAAGAAGGAAAAAAAATAGAGGTCTATGTGAAATATGTCATTGGAAAAACAACTGACTTGGAAAATACATCCAGGAGAGATAATTTTAAAATTATTGGACTACATGAAAGCCATCATCAAAAAAGAGCCTAGACATCATCTTGCAAGAAATTATCAGGGAAAATTGCCCTGATATTCTAGAACCAGAAGCTAAAATAGAAATAGGATAGAGGGAAATAAAGTTATCAATAGTAACTGTTAAAAGTTTTGCTGCTTCTTCTTTCACAAAATGACTAAGGCAGAAATATGTTTAATGTGATTATACATGTACAACCTATATTAGATTGCTTTCTGTCTTGGGGAGGGGGTGGGAAGGGAAGGAGGGAGAATAATTTGGAACTAAAAATCTTATAAAAACAAATGTCGAAAACTATCTTTTCATGTAACTGGAAAATAATAAAATACTTTTATGATAAAAATAGATATTCATATTACCTTCCATATATTACATGCTAGGATTCCATGGCAGCACTTTATTGGTTCATGTTCTAAAATGAGGTTTTCTTGAAATTTTAACATATGTCTATATTGAAATGTAATACTCATAGTTTATGCTCAGGTTTTATACAAGTCAGATTTTGGGGAAAGGGAGACCTATTCTCAGACCAATAATATATTATAATGGCCTAAAGATTAAACTGGAAAAAGTTAGGGTAGATCTACTAAAGTAGGTAGACCTTAGCAAAAACTACATTACTATAAAGACATAAAAATATAAGGACCCAGCATAAAACACTTTGTTGTCTTCTTCAATTCTTGCTTAGTATTGATCATTGAAACATAATCAAAATTAATTACTAGTTATCTGAAACCAGCATTGTTGAGATAAAAAATTACAGAGAAATGAGGAAAATAATAAAGAAAAAATAATATTTTTGAGGGAAAAATGTGTGCATTCACTCATATGGGTGCTGAAGATATACAGATAAAAATGCAAAGAGCTCATAATTAAAGGTCTAAGAGGACAACACATATAGAGATAATATATTATATATTATACACACACACACACACATATATATATATATATTTCTTCTCTATTAAGCTATTGACAGAAACAAACTTTTATTCATAGTTGTATTCCATGCAAATTGGCATAGTATCACACCTAGCAGGCATTCATTAAGTATAATTTGAAAAAAAATGAGGTAACCTTTCTATAAAGCCTTCATAGATTATATGTGTGTGTGGGTAGCTAATTGGTGGAGTGGATAGAACACTGGGCCTGAAGTCAGGAAGACCTGACTTTGAAAGCTGTGTCAGACACTTAATAGCTGTGTGATCCTAGTCTTTTTTTTTTTTTTTTGCTTTGGTTTTCTTAGCTGTAAAATAAATTGGAGAAGGAAAAGACAAACCACTCTAGTATCTTTGCCAAGAAAACCTCAAATGGGGTCATGGAGAGTCAGGCATGATAGAAACAGAATACATATATGTATGCATGTGCGCATATAATTTTGTGGGGTCATGAGTACATTCAGGATACTGAGCATCAACCACTAAGAAGTATCAATACTGCTAAAAGATAAAAGATAATTTGAAATTCAAAGCAATTCAACAGACTGCCCAAGGTACTATAGTAAAACTAAGACAATGTAAAAGTATAAGAATATTACATTATTTTGATATTGTGGTAGAAATTTGCTAGCATGGAAATATCAGAGTCAGACAAAAAGGGTTGCTCTGTGAAAGCCTGGGTAGGGTGATGTCTGCCTTTATGTAGCAGTGAAGGAGAGAAGTCCTGTATGACTCCTGGGAAATTGTGTGGAATTATGAGCATATATGGCACTCTGTAATTCCCATGCCTAGGCTGAGTCATATGGGAAATAAAACTTCTTAGATGCATATCAGGATTATTATAGGAAAATAAGCTAATGTTAAAGATTTAACAGAACAAAGTTTTCCACATTTCAGGACTTCATTAGCCCTATTTGCCAATGAAAATGATATTCTCTCTAATACTGAATTACATTTTCATTTATGTTTGTCATTTATCCACAGTGGAAAGTTTCCCATGTTTTTAGGAGATTTATTTATCACTAACAACCATTAGCATATATTCACACTTATTCAATCATGTACACCCAATTCAGGAGCAATCCCCTTCCCATTTTAATCACCTATTTATATGAATAGGCTAGGTCTCTGGTAATTGCAAACACAATTGCCTGAGTAGGCTGTATTCCCAGGAAAATCAAAGGGAAGAGGGAGGAAAGAAAGGACCATCAAAGATCTCAGATGCTCAGCCTTGCTAGGTTCAAAATGGAGTAAGCAACTGTTATTAAATGCCTACCCTATGCTATATACTTTGAGGTACTGAGATATGTCACATTCTCTGTTGAAGAAGAGCTTACAGTCTACTTCACAGACAAGGTAGATACAAAGTAAATGGGAGAGAAGAGTACAAAACAACATACTTAAATGCTGAAATGTGTAGTATGGACAGTTAAGGGTTGTAGAAACTGAGAGGAAAAAAATAAGTCTAGAATAATCTATGAAGGCTTTATAGAAAGGTTACCTCATTCATTTTTTCAAATTATACTTAATGAATGCCTGCTAGGTGTGATACTGTGCCAATTTGCATGGAATACAACTATGAATAAAAGTTTGTTTCTGTCAATAGCTTAATAGAGAAGAAATATATATATGCAAATAATCACCAGACTTCTTACAGAACACTGGATTTGAGTTTCTCAACCATCTCAGCCCTGCTATTTTCTTCCTGTGTTACCCTGTGCAAACCACTCAATTTCTCTGGGTCTCAGAGTCTTCATCTATCTATAAGATGAGGAGGTTGGACTATAAGACTTCTAACATCCCTGGACAGTAATACGTAAACTCCTTAATGAGCAAGGGCTATTCTGATTTCATCCTTGTTTCTCTTGTCTATCTCAGTACTTTGCACATCCTATTTTTGTTCAGTCATTTCAGTCATGTCTGTGTTTTATAACAAAGCAATACATACCAATGATTGTTCTACCTCTCAATGTGAGATCTCTTTACTCTCTACGGATTATCTTTAACTGGATATCTTGCATTTCCTAAAATCCAACACAAATTTGTCCTCTGGCTCCAACTTTGGTCCTCTTTGCAATGAATCACTTTAGGTTATGTCACAGTGCTTTAAAGTTCCTGCAATAAATACTTCCCCAATACAAAATTAATCAAGTGCAAATTTTGTTCACTGGATTTCAGCATATGATATCCACTTGACTTTCCTACACCATCAATTAGACCCAAGCATACAAGTGGCCACCTATCTCACCCTCTCACACATCTCAGAATCTTGACACAAATATTTTGGTCTTCCTAGAATAGGTTTCCCTTTTCCAAATTGATTTCCTCCAGGAAGCTTTCTTTGATATACTCATATTTACCTACTTCTGACATATTTGTATTATCTTCCTCCTAGCCTGTAACCTTCTTAAAGGCAAGGGAAATTTCTTTCAAATGTTTCAAAACTTCAAAACTGAAAGGATATTCATGAACCAGTTAGTGAAAAGCAAAACAATGTATTCAGTAATTATCCAGATTTGATAAATCTCCATATGAATATTCACTTTTTTAGAAAAAAAAGCTACCGAGGAAGGAAAAGAAATGACAATACTTGTTCCAGGACAATTCCCAGAGCCCATGAAAAATGTTATTCAGCATTATCGCTTTCTTTAAATTTCCAGGGACTGTTTCAATCAATCCTGACAGAATTACACATTAAAAATGGAGCAAAAGTGATCCAGACCAATACTTTAACACATGCAATACCTCACTAAATATGATTTGCTTCCTGGAAATTGACTTAAGGAAAAAGGAAAATCATATTTAGCAAAAGTTATAGCATTTAACTACCTTCTCATTGGCTACAATTATTTATATAACCATCCACAGTTAAACAGACTATCTGAGCTTGCTAAGAGATAGTAGCCACCAAGCCTTGGAGAAAAAAAAAAAAGTGATGTTTATTTTCCTAGGTAGATTCAATCATTTCTACAATTTCATAAATTACCTGCTGAGCAATGTAAAAAGCCAATAAATTGATTTGCCTTTGTATGGATATTTGCAGCCATGGATTCAAGGAAATACAATACACTACACTAGGTAAGATTATCTGTTCACTTGGGGGGAGGGAGAGCCAAGAATGTGAATGGGAGACATCCCTGAATGCTAATCAAAAACTGTTTCTGAACATCCTTGGGAAGCAATTTTCTCTCCAGGTTCAATAAAATTGAGAACAGTGGAATGCTGTGCAACATTTGCATTAATGGGAATTCCCTGAATTGCTAGATTATACTAAACTGTTTGGGTGATTACATAATTAGACTCTTCCTTGCTAATAACTAGGATTTCTTTCATTAAATACTATAGATGACAATTACAGATAAATGTTTAAATTCTGCCTATACTTATGATATTTAACTTTAAATTACTATTTAACTTTTCTTTTTGGTTCACCAATTACTACTATACTCATTCTCAGGAATTTTTTTTTCATTAATTAGTTTGTTTTTTAACAAACATTATGAGGAATAAAGTATACTTCCCCAAATAGTTAATCAGAAGAACACAAGTATGCCTTATAGTTCCTAAAACCATACACATCATGAATTTACCATTTGTTAAAAATAAGGGTGGTTAAAAATTTTATAAGCTTAATTTTAATAAAATAATTCCAGTGTTCCATAGTAGTTTATTATATTTAGCCTTCTTTGTTGCCAATTAATGCCATCTTCATATCCCATTCTTTGCTATAAAACTCAATCATAGTATGCATGCATACACAGTTGCATGTATATCTCTCTATGTATACATGCATACACACATGCATATATACACATACACATATGCATATGCATGCATGTATATATGTTTGCATGAATATATAATATGTATATATACACACACCAATACATGTATATATACAAACATCCATGCATCCATGTTACATTGTAGGTAATCTCAGAGAAAAGACATTAGCTTGGGGGTGCACAGGGTAGGAACCTATTAGTAAGATTTCTGTCTCTAATGGTATGAATAAATTTATTACTTTTTCTTGCCTAATTTCATACCGCTTTCCAAAATGGTTGGGGAAAATTCATAACTACATCAGTGATAAATTAGTGTCTCTTTCCCATTGATTCAGTGGTTCTGAATTTTTCCATCTTTTTTAATCTTTGTCAATTTTGTGGTTTCAAGTTGCTTGAATTTGCATTTCTCTGTTTATCACTTTGAATAGGTTTTGATTATTTGAGTTTCTTCCTTTATAACTACTATTTTGTATCCATTGGCCAAAGGTCTCTTAGGAAATGAGTCAATTTTGTAGATGTCTACAAATTATGTATTGATTTTGGATGTCAGATGCTTAGGAGAGATGTTTAATGCTAATATTTTCCCCAGTAAGTATTTATTTTTCTTCTTTTTTTTAGGCAGTGCTATCTTTATTTGTATAATGTTTTTGTATGATAGAAATAGGCTGTGGCAGCTAGGTGGCACAGTGGATAGAGCACCAGTCCTGGATTTAGGAGGACCTGAGTTCATATCTGGCATCAGACACTTCACATTTACTATCTATGTGACCCTGGGCAAGTCACTTAACTCCAACTGCTTCACCAAAAAAAAAAAAAGAAACATAGAAAGAAAGAAAGAAAGAAATAGACTACTTTATAAAGGATTTTTTTCAGCCTTTACCAATTCCATCCTTAATATAAAAGTATAAAAAAACTTTGTAATTCATAAAGGGTTATATAAATATTAGCGATCATGATGAGAATCAATTTTCATTCTTGTGTCTCAAAATTAAGCATACTCTTTAATATTTTTGTTTAATACTCTCCATAGTCATCCAATTTAGTTTAGTTATTTTTTACTATATACTTTAATTTTGAAGTCATGCAAAACATTTTCCATATTAGCAATGTTGCAAAAAAGTAAGAAAAATGAAATAAATGAAAAAAGTATGCTTCATTCTACACTTAGTATTCATTAGTTTTCTCTCTAAATGTGGATAGTAATTTTCATGAGTGCTTTAGAATTGCCTTGGATCATTACATAGTTTAGAGTAGCTAAGTCTTTTATAGTTGCTCATCATTACAATGTTGCTGTTACTATATAAAATGTTTTCTTGTTTCTACTTACTTCACCCTGCATCAGTTCATATGTCTTTCCAGGTTTTTCTGAAACCATTCTCTTCATCATTTTTTGAAGCACAATAGAATTTCGTCATAATCATATATCAAACCTTGTTTGGCCATTCCCCAATTTTAAATAGATGTCCCCTCAATCTCCAATTATTTGCCACCACAAAGAGTTATTATAAATATTTTTTGTATATATGGGTCCTTTCTCTGTTTCTTTGACCTCTTTGGGATATAGACCAGGAATTAGTATTGCTAGGTCAAAGGTCACACAGAATTTTAGGTCCAATTTAGTTTTGTAATATTTTCCTCAGTTCTACAATTAATTGATTGTTTACTTTTTAAAAGTCTTTAAGCATTAATATATAACTGCCTAGCCATTTTTTCAGTTAGCTTTTCTTTAATATATTTCATATATACCATTCAGTGAATATATAAGTAATATTGATAATGTTTCATTATATTTTGTGACTTTAAATATAATGTATTTTCCCTTTGTCTTTTTTAATTGTATTCATTTCTATTTATTTCTTATAACATTATTACAGTTTAAGGTTTTCTTTGTATTCAAGTGAGACATGCTGTAATAATTGTACCCTGGTATACCTTTTCTTTTCTTGAAATAATGTTCAATCATTTCCTGTAACAACTTACTTTCTAGCTCTCAAATTATAGTGCCACCAAAGGGGAAAGAGGGGGCAATTCCACAGTAAAGGTTGTTATACTTAGAAATGGTGTCATAGTGATTCATCTCTAAATTTATTTCTAGTTTTTTTCTCTACAAATTTACCAATCCATATACAGTTTGCATAGTTATTTTAGAAATAATAATGCTATTATTGTTTCTCTTGCTGCTGCTGGCTAGAATTATTAACTGTGTTTATTTATTATTATTTAAAACACTCTAAGTACTTTAAGATTTGCAAAGCACTTTACGAATATTACCTCATCTGATCCTCACAGTAATCCTATGAAGTAAGTGTTATTATCTTTATTTTACAGATGAGAAAAATGAGGCAAACAGAGGTTAAGTGAGTTGCCCAAGGTTATACAGCTAGTAAATGTCTGAGGTCACATTTGAATTTAGGTCTTCCTGACTCCAGATCCAGTATTCTGTCTATCTACTCTGCCACCTGGTTACCTCATAACTACACATACAATCAGTCAGTTATTCAATCAACATTAAGTGCCTACTCTGTGCGTGGGGAATATATCTATTTTACAGATAACAGTGAAAACATTTTTTTTGCTCTCAAAAGTGTTTATAGTTTTATTCCTTTGATTAGAATATATGGATTTACTAACAACAACAAACCCAAACCTTACATTTAAAATGATTATCATAATAATAGCTAACATTTTAGAGTGTTTATTATATGCTAGGTACTGTGCTGATTTATATTTATTTGATCCTCACAATAATCCTAAGAGGTAGGTGCTATTATTATTCCCGTCGTATGGATAAAGATACTTAAGCAAACAGAAGTTAAATGGCTTGCCCAGGGCCATATAACTACTATTTGTCTGAACCTGGATTTGAACTCTGGTAGATGAAAGTCCCTGTTAAAGATAAGGGCATCTTATAGGGAGTTCAAAGTCTGAGCATGTGCTGGTTATGCATATGGATTCACTATACAAAGGGAAATGAGGGTTAAGTGAGTTGCCCAGGATCACAAAGCTAGTAAGTGTCTGAGGATGGATCTTGGGCTTTGAGCTCTGGACAAAGAAAACTCTTTTCCTTTTAAACTTGGCTAAACAAATCTAGAGTGTTTTGAATATGGAAGAGGG
Organism: Dromiciops gliroides; assembly: GCF_019393635.1. Lineage (NCBI taxonomy): Eukaryota > Metazoa > Chordata > Mammalia > Microbiotheria > Microbiotheriidae > Dromiciops > Dromiciops gliroides. The sequence goes on from NC_057862.1 coordinate 510,258,217, forward strand.
TGGTGGGGTGGTTATGGTGGTGGTGTTAATAGTGGACTGCAAGCTCAATATAAATGTGGACTTACTGAGACAAATATTATCTAGTAGAAAGGAAATAATAGGACCACTGTATTTGCCCTATTCAGGCCACAGTTATAATACTATATTTAGCTGTGAACACCATATTGTAGGAAAGACATCGATAAGATCAGGAATTCAGGAAAGTTAAGTGAGTCAAGGTCATGTCAATTAGGGATCAGTTGAAGAAAAAGGTGTTATTTGGTCAAGAGAGATGATGAGACTTGCCAGTGGTAGAATGAATGGAGAGGAAAGTTACAGATACAGTTGTCCTCAATTGTTGGAAACACTTTTATGTAGAAGAGAAATTAATAATATTGTATTTGGCTCTAGAAGGTGGGAACTTTCAACCAGGCAAATTTAAATTTCTTTAAGGGAAAATTCCAAAGAATTACTAATTTCAAAAGTAGAATGGACTGCTTCTGGACCTGATGGGACCACTCCATCCCTCAGCACACATGCACACACACACACACACACACACACACACACACACACACACACACACACTCCAAACTGGAAGTCTTCAAATTGAGATTATATGACCCCTTTCAGCTAAGTTGAAGAGGTTTTTATACAGGTACATATTGGACTAAATGGTTTCCAAGATTCTGTCCAAGATTTTCACGAATATAGTTCTAGAATGGAAATAATTCCTTGTTAATGCACACATATAGGTTCTAGTACTTAACTGTTAAATTGTAGGTATTATAATAGTTATCATTTATATAGGTCTTTAAGTTTTGCAAATTGTTTTATATCTTTTTTTTACATAGAAATACACAAAAAACTTGTGAGCAGGTGCTATTATTCTTTTACTTGTACAAATGAGGAAACTCAAAAAAACCCCAAGGGCACAGGGTTATGAGAGATAGTAAATGCCTTAGCCAGAATTTCAACTCAGGTCTTCATGATTATGATATGGTGGGAAAATGGGGTACGAGTTGTGGTTGGGGTTCTTGGGAATTCCTCTTTAAAGAATTACACCCTCTTGCACACAAAACGTAGTTAGAATAAGGTGATAGTTTATTTAGGAGCAAGGGAAGGAAAGGATGGGGGGAAGGAAACAATGAAAGAAATCATTGGACTTTTCATGGGGAGATTTGGCATAAAGCACATGGCTCAGAGGTACCAAATCTCCTCGAACAGGAGACTGGAAGGTACTTTTATAGAGGCCTGATGGGGGTGGACCATCTGCCTGTGGAAAGTTCCTTTAGTGAAGGTGGACCATCCCCCACTGGTGGTAGCTGGGGGAATTGGGTGAGGAGTGGAGGACCATCCCCCACTGGTAGTGACTAGAGGAATTGGGTGAGGGGTGGCTACGGATCCCTCTTCAGAACACAAAGGCCGCAGCCACACCCAAACTTATCTCCCCAGGGTAAGGGAAACCAGAATGAAGGGTAGGAATCAGTCCGATTTGTTTCATCTTATCTCTCTAGGCATTATCTGTCCTCTGGTTTAGTTTCTCAAGGAGAAGATTCCTTGGTGTGCCCCAGAGAAATTCTGGGGTGCTCTGCACCCCATGACAATTTTAAGTACAATACTCTTTCCACTATATGTCTCAATTATACAACAAAAATGGGGCATTTGTAACTCTTTTCTCATTTAAGAATTAGTATGGTACAAAGAAATAAAACTGAACTTTGAATCCTGGAAATAATCTTGTCTTTGACCCAGCTAGCCCTGTGACCAGGAACAAGTTACTTAAACTCTTGGAGACTCAGTTTTCCTATTTGTAAAAGAGCAATTATAATATTGATAATGCCTATTTCACAAGGCAGTTATGAAGAGGTGAGATAACATATGCAATATGTTATATAAATATAAGTTTTATTATTGTTTAAATGTTTGTCTAATGAGGTCCATTAACTTTAAAAAGAATATTATGACTGAAGAATAAATTTCATATTATGAAAAAATAGTTATTACTGATATAAATGCAAACCAAACCCCAAAAGGAAGTCAATAGGCATGTATTAACCACCTACTGTGTGCTAGGCACTATGCTAAGACTTGGATTAAGAAGAAAGGCAAAACCACACAAGTTAAGATTAATATTTTCTACTAAAAAGCTAAAAAATATCGTATCAACATTTTTTCCTCTCTAGCTTTGTAAATTATATTCAACACTGTTAATTGCATAATCTGTCAATATATTTAAGCCTTTCTGTGGAGATTTATAATTAGACTTGCCTCTGGTTAAAGGATGCACCATTTGCTATGTGCTATTGGGATTCCAAATTGAGAGATATGTAGTAGAAGGAACTAATTGTAGATATATTGACATGCATTTAAACTAGAAATTAGAAACAGAAATCTGTTACAGAAAGCATAATCTTTTTAAAGTGAAAAATGGGTATAAAATACAAACATTTTCTTATCCCTTAAAACTACATATGTACAGCCACCAAATATAAAGGAGAATAGAGAAATAGTATATAAACTATAATTGGAATAAAGTTCAGTAATTTTGAAAGTTAAAATGTTTCTTTCTTAGCAAATACACAGAAATAGGGCACCAATATGATATTCCAGATTTTAATCATTATTTTGCGTGTGTATGTGGGGGGGGCATCCCACTATGATTTTAGGATTACTCTTAAAGAAGACTGTTTAATAAATGAAACTATTAAATTATATGTCATAATTTTATCCTTAAACAAGGACTTTTAAAATTGAGAACAGAAAGGGAAAAAAAACCAAACAAACAACCTCTCAGAAATTAAGTAGAACTGAGAAAAGGAGAAAAGCAAAAGACTGAATTTTCCCTATTTACAACTTTGGAAAATAGTCTGACACTAGGTGGCAATCTTGTTCCATATCTATGGTACCACCCCTTAAGACAGATTGGAATACAAGAACTTTTGATCTAGAAGGTTTTTGGTGTTACTTGGTCTAACCTTATTTTACAGATGAAGAAAGTGAGGTATTAAACATGTATTGAATCAATGATCCTATATAATGTAAAGAGTGTATAGTCAGGAATTGCTTGGGTTCAAATGTGGTGATTGATACTTGCTAAATGTATGACTATGGAGGAATCTTTTAAGCTGTATGATATTTAGTTTCCCAATATGTTAGAAAGGTGAAGTCATGCCTATAGTGTTTATCTCACTGGATAGCTATGGGGATAAAATGAGCTAATTCACTAGAAAGTTTATAAACTTTGAAACTATTTGCCCAGAGTCAGACAGGAAGTTAATTAGTGACATAGCCAAAGCCAAATGCTCACTTTTCCAGGCAAATGATATTTGTATTACCCTACTTATCAAATGGGAAATTTATGCTTCCTCTTCTAGGCTTAAGCAATTTCATGTCCGCTGAGTTTTATGCATGAATTATGTAAAAATAACAACTTACACATTTATGTATGGTTTATTTATTTGTAAAATGCTCATTTCAGTGTCACAACAACCTTACCTCATGAAGTATCATCATATCCATTTTATAGATGAGGAAACAGAGATTCAGAGAGGATTGTCAGAAGAGGGATTTGCATAAATTCCAAGTTCGGTATAGTACACACTCTGCCACCCTTACAATTATGTATCATGGCATAGAAATGGAAAGACTTTTTTTTTTTTTAATGATCCTGTGAGGCAGTTAGTGAAAATTTTATTCTTCTCATTTTACACATGAGGGAAATTGGACCCAGGAAAGTTAAGTGACTTGGCTAAGGTCACTTAACAAGCAAGGCAGGTCATGGCCTATTTTTGCTGACTACAAGTGAAATGCTTGTTCCTCTATATGACATAATATGAGATTGTTATTAAGTGAACCAATACCAATGGTGGTCAAGGAATTGATGTCTGATTACTTTATTTACTTATTTTGGAGGTGGGTCTGGAAAGTTGACATTGACATCAAAATGGATTTTTAGTAAAGAAACTTGAAGCTTGGGGACATGTTTGGTAGAAAGGGAAACAATAATGAAACTAGCTTCTTTTGCCAAAAATATCCACCTCCAAAATTATTTTTTGCTTTATTAGTCATTAAATAATCCTCTCAGAGTGAACTACTTTTTTGAAAAACAAAAATTAACAGACAATACCCCACCCCAAGTAGCATTCCATTTATGTTATACTTATGATACAGTATATATTATGCTATATTAATATGTTATATTAATAATATACCATATATCTCATATCATATTATACACACAGATGCTTGGCAGATTCTCAATCATGCTGTTTCTATAAAATCTTATTGCATCTGACCTGAGACACTTAACACTTACTAGCTGTATGACCCTGGGCAAGTCCCTTAACCCTCATTGCCCCAGCAAAAAAAAAATCTTATTGCATGTTTCAAATAGTATAAAACAACAATGTTAGATGGTATAATATCCACTTTATTTTATCCTCTCCTTTTCTGGGTGGAAGGATTAAAGTATTGAGCTTCTCAGGCTACTTTCTATTCTTTACTCTATAAGTCTTTAGAGGAAAAGAAAAAAATTGTGTGTGCATGGAAGACTCTGCTATTTAATAGTAGTTCCAGTTTGGCCAATATTAAATATCAAAATGCCATATATAGCAGATGAAATAAAATGGTGGATATTACTTAGGATAGTTATTATTTAAAGATAGTCTAAGATAAAACATGAGGGGAAATGCAACTCTGCCAAAATTATTCTGTCTACTGAAAATTTAAAAAAAATTATTGATGAATTCCTTGGGTAAATTTATAGATTTCAGCACCTTTTCCAACTTCAGTTGATATTCTTGACAGCACATGGTGCTTTTCTCAGCAAAATCACATGATTGTTTACCTCCTTTCAATAAATTTTCAGGGGTGGCTAGGTGGCGCAGTGGATAGAGCACAGGCCCTGGATTCAGGAGTACCTGAGTTCAAATCCGGCCTCAGACACTTAACACTTACTAGCTGTGTGACCCTGGAAAAGTCACTTAACCCCAATTGCCTCACTTAAAAAATATATATTTTCAAATATTTCAAGATACTTATTACTTTCATTAAAATTAGAATTCATTCTCTTATGCAGATCTCAAAGCCACTAATCCTCAGCAGCTTGTGGTCCAAAAAGTGTCTAATAATTCTCTCTAATGCCTTATAGTATTGTGGAAAACACCACATGCCATGCTATAGGGGAAAACCACCTCTGATAGGACCTACCAAAACAAAGCAAAAAAAAGATTTTAACCAGTTCACTGGGAAAGGCTCCATAAGTATCCTATGAGGGTTTGTGTTGCTAAGAGGCTATCAAATCATATATTTTGAGCCTGAAGGGTCGTAGGGATTTTTGAGGTCAATTTCTGCATTTTAAACAAGAGGAAACTAAAGCCCAGAGAATATGTTGTGACATGTCCAACATTAACTAGGCAAAAATCAGAATTCTAATCTAGGTCCCTAATGCCAACTACACACAGTGATACTACTTCACCCCTATGTTCATCACCAGATAGTTGATCATCAAGTGATGATCTTTTTAAATTTAATTGAATTTAATTTTTGCTATAGGAACATATGAAGACCATCAATTAAGATATGGAGAGGAAATGAGAGTACCCTCATGAGAAAAATCTTTTGATATATTATATACTGAATAACTTATATTGTCATGACATAACAACTGCGTAGTCCATTGTATAAATGATCTCATTTGATCCTCTCAACAACCTTATGAGCCAGTTTATCTAAGTATTTTCACCCTTAATTTATAAATAAGGAAACTGAGGTCAAATGAAATTTTCTAAAAAAGCATTTGTGCCTTGAAAAATATAATTACTTAAAAATACTTAAAAAAATTAATTTGGCCTCATTTCACCTCTCTTACATATAGGTATACACATATCTATATCAAGATATATGTTATGGTAGGGATATATATATATGTCTATATATACAGACATCTATATATGTATACACACACACGCACACACATATATATGTACATATGTGTATGGTTGCTGTCCTACATTTTCAAAGAGGACCAAAATGATATTACTATTTTGGGGTCAAATATACACACATATAATTATGATGTAGTTATGGTAATAAGGTGGTTAGAGATGAGGTGTATTAGCTATTCAGGATTTAAGGAAAGTTTTATGTAGAAGGTAGTGATTGAGTTATATTTTGAAGGAAAGGAATGATTCTCTAAGATGAAGGTGAGAAAGGAGTGCATTTCAGACATGAGATAGAGATGGAGTGCTGCCAGTAAGGAATAACAAGGAGGTCAGTTTGGCTGAACTGTATAGTATTGATTTAAAAAAAAAAAATCTCTAAATTAGTAAAGAATATAACTTAGTCTTCAATCCAGGTTTTCAGATTCCAAGCCCAGTGTCTCTTTCCATTGTACCATCTAGCTTCTTTGTAATCTACAACAGTCACATTTAGGATTTTTGAAATGTTTCTTCTTTTGTTTCCTTACTCTGTCATATTTAACAAGTGGTAAACAATATGATTAAATGTGGACAGAGTAAAAAGAAAAGATGAGTTCTGTTCACTAACAAAATATAAACCCAAACATTATTATTGTTGATAGAATGCTTTCAAAATAGCGATTTATAGGCTAATATTGTAAAATACAGCCTAGCAATATCTTCTGAAGATTTTTTCCTTTTTCATTTCTAGAAGATTTGCAAAGTTCACGTTGACAAGTATTGTTGGTGTTCATTGAAACAGCTTCAGGGTGTTCACCTCTTTCCAAGTTATTAAATAAAGAAAAAACAGTGTCATTACTCATCATTTGTTACTTATTGATTATAATCAATTAGCTTAAACTGAAAATAATGAGTACCAGTTCCATTACAGGACTCAATTCTAGCCTCTTTTCTTGAATATTAAAGAGCTTTCAGAACTGACTCAGTTTGTCCTAGTCTTTATACTCATATAGGAAGTATCCAGAACCAAAACCTGGACTAGAGGATATCTAAAGTCTCTTCCATCTCTAAACCCTCTGATTCAATTTGACTTATTTTGAATTATATGGAATCTCTATTCCTCAAGTACCTTGATGTTGATTTCTAGCAGTTCACATGTAGGGATTTTTTCTAGTAAATCCACTAAAGGGAAGTGGTCTGGCACCTCAGATGAATCAATATTTCACATGTTTATGGTGCTTTAGGGTTATGAAGCATACACATATTATTTCAGGTTTGCTTCTGTAACAGCCCTGTGAGTTTGCTATCCTAAGCAGGTTTTCCTCCCCAATATTATGATGAGGAAATTCCTCAGAAGGTTAAGGGACTTGTCCAGAATCACATGACTACTAAGTAGAAAAACAAGGAATGGAATCAAGATCTTTTGACTCCAAATCCTACATTGTTTGCATTGTAATTGAATTGTAATTTCTCCATTTTCTACTCCAACTCCCTAAACTTTTAAATCACTTTTTAAAATTCAGAAACTGCTATGATTTAACAGACCTCTTTAAACATTTATTTTCTTCTACATATATATCTAGCCACCCTGATTTGAATAGGAAATGGAAATTGGGCTGGTTTGTATTTGGAAAAACATGCAATAGTAATTCCAAACTGTACCCAGTTGCTGAATCCCATTTTATGTTAATAACAATCTTGTGGACTCACAACAGACTGGTTTAGAACAAATATGTTTATACTATACTCTGTATTTTAGGCAAAAATCTGACAGAAGCAATTTTATTTAATGTAACATTATTCTATGTACATGAATTTCTAGGAGAGAGAGAGAGAGAGAGAGAGAGAGAGAGAGAGAGAGAGAGAATATGTCTAAACCCGGTATAATCCCCAATTGAGACTCTGGATATATTCTTCCACCCCAAGATGATTTGAGGTAAGGCTTATAGAAATCTCAAATGAGTAAAAGTGTGTATTAAAATACAGTTTGGGATTAACATGCTAGCATAATAGTCACTCAATCTATTAAAACTTCTGGATTCTTTCCTCAACTAATCTCCTCAGACTGAAAGGATTATCTCTTTGCAATCAGTATTTTAACCTTGATGCAAAAGGGTACACAGACCTTAGGTAGGTCATGGTAACAATCCCTTAAGGAGAATTGGGGAAGGGTGGAAGAGCTAAATTCAAATTTCCTGGGACCTTAGGGATTACTCTACTTTTTCACATGGGAAAATTCTGGAACAATTTTAATACTAGAGAAAAATATTCCTTGATATATCTGTTGAACTAAATTAGAGAGTTTTGAAATATTCTTTTAAAACATGCTTCCAGGGTAGCTAGGTTGCACAGTGGATAGAGCACCAGCCCTGGAGTCAGGAGAACCTGAATTCAAATCTGACCTCAGACACTAGACACTTACCAGCTGTGTGAACCTGGGCAAGTCACTTAACCCCAATTCCCTCACAAACCCCCCAAAAAACAAACAAAAATGCTTCCACAGAAATTAAGTATATAGAGGTTCATCACCATAGGGTTGGAGGGTTGTCTTCTAGATGATATATAAGTAAATAATACATATAGCACTTTCAGGTTTGCAAAGCGCTTCACATGTATTATTTATTTTGATCTTTACAACAACTGTATGGGGTAGGTGTTATTATTAATTTCATTTTGTAAATGAAGACATGGGGGAGGAAGGGTTAGATGACTTGCCCAAGGTCACATAGCCTTTAAGAGTCTGAAGCAAGAATTGGACTCAATTTTTCTTGTGTCCAGGATCAGCCCTTGATCCATTGCACCACCTAGCTGACTATAAGGATAGAGACTATATCTGTGAATATATTTGTGTATGGATATTCAGGTAAGAGACTTCCTCTCTCAATGCAGGTCAGAACCTTCTCTCTAATTTATAGTCTTGGAGAGTTATCTTAAGCACCGATAGATTATTTTCCTTTCTAGGGCTCACACAGATAACATGTGTCAAAGACAGGCCTTGAACCTAGGTGTTCCTGTTTCTGAGTTTATTATCTATCCACTGCAACACTTTGCCTCTCATAAAAATCATATAACAGGAATAGTTAGAATTTATATACTGCTTTAAGGTTTGTAAAGCTCTTTACATATGTTATCTCATTTCAAACTCACAACCACCCTGGGAGCCAAATGCTACTTTACACATGAGAAAACTGAGGCTTAGGGTGAGTCATCCAGCATAAGAGAGTCTGAAGAAGGATATGATTACAGAACTTCCTGATTCCAAGTCCAATATTCTATGCAATGTGTTCCCTAGCATATGATTACATAGGTATTTGTATATTTGTTTTACACATACACACAGATACACAGACACAAACACACAAAACACATATGCATAGACATATATACATGTATATGTATATACATGCAGTATGTGTGTATATATACATATATGTATATGTGTATTTGTGTATCTACATATATGTCTCTCTATCTATGCCACAGTAGCTAATGAGGACTATTCATTAAGGAGAATAGTTCACTTCTATATTTCAAAGATACATGCTTTCAACAATGGATGTGATGACTCTCTTAACCTCAATTCAAAAGCATTGAGGAATCCTTATGTCCATTCCTCTTATCCACCTAGTGCAGGAATTACTCTTCTCTGTCCATATGGATGCTGATTTGAGTAGCCAAAGGGCCTCGGTGACTCTGCTCAGATAGGTTTGGTCACAGAGTACCTTATTTCTCTAGAAACCAGGTAGTCTTTTGTTACCACTCTAACCACACTGAGAAACATAATAAAGAATTTCTTGACCTCATACTCTTCAAAAAAAAAAAAAAGCTGCCAGTTAATAGTTTCGGCTCCTCGAACCTAAGAATTTCTTCACTTCACAAGAAGAGATTTAGAGACTGAATGCTCAAAGACACAGTCCCCTTTTGTTTTCTGAAGTAACATTATACCTTTGCTGAATTTCTGGATGTTTTAATAGGAGATTCTATATTTGGTGTGAGAAATTGATAAAACATTAAATTTCCCACAACTTAAAAAGCTTTTGAATCCTGCTAGTTCTGCAATGCCCCCCTTAGAGAAAAGTAAAAAAAAAATCATTTATTAAGCACTTACTATGTGGCAAGAATTAAGAAAAGGATTTATAGTGGGAACTTGCCACAGAAAACTAACAACAGTCAAAAAAAGTCAAGATTGAGGAAGGAACAGAGGGAGAAGCAGCAGAAATCTCCTGAGATTAATCCTATTTGAATACATAGAATCATCTCACTGTATTAAAAAAAATGACTAATTAAAAATGAATTCCTTTGGGTCTAAAGTCAACACTCATTAAGAATTTACTAAGTTCTAGGTATTGTGCTAAATAAACAGTACAAAGAAAAAAGCAAAACCAGACTGTCTTCAAGATGCTTATATCCTAATGAGGAAGGGAATTTATTTGCTATTCATCACATGAAAGATAAATGTAGCTTTGACTGAAAGTACTTTTGAAGGTACAATTGCACTAGCAATTGTGGGAAGGGTCAGGGAAAGTCTTCCTATAAGAGGCAGTGATTTATCGAAATATTAAGGGCAAATGAAGATTCCAAGGGTCAGAGATCAGGAGAGGAAGAATTCTTGACCTACGGGACAACCAGAGTAAAGACATAAAGATGTTAAGATGAGCATTATGTGATGCATAGCAAGTAGGACAGCATGACTAGATAGCAGAGTATTTGAAAAGAAGTAATTTGTTAAAAGACTGGGAAAAAAAGGAAATGGCAGGGTTAATCTATTAAAGAATAAGAGAGGGAATTGGGATCAAGGGTACATGTAGAAGTGCTGGCCTTAGCAATTTTAAGAACTATTTTATCAATAGCACTGGATCTAAGAAAGATATAGTAGAAAATTATGTCAGAGAGAAGTAGGATATGCGGAAGAAGGAAAAAAAAAAGAGCTCTTGGAAAATGGTCTCTTTTTCAGTGAAATACATGGCAAGGACTTGAGAAGGTAGGGATGGGATGGGGAGGGTATAATATGGTAGACTTGAAGAGAAAAGAGAAGATTTGGAGAAGTCACTGAATCAGATAGGAAAATAATTAGCAAGAAGTAGAAGGATTATCTTAATGCACTCAGGGCCAAATTGGGATTAGCTCTCAGAAATTTTTAGTAGAACCAGTCAGGAGGGTTCTGTGAGTTTCTTTTGTTCTCTCCAACAGCACTTGAGCAGCATATTGTTTCCAAATGTTATCATGTGCTCTCTTATCTCCATGAATGCATGAAGGCTACTCATAATTCCTGGAAGGCACTTTTTTTTTTTTAAATCTTCAACCATGGAAATCCTTTTCTATTTAAGATCCTTTGGGCAACTAGGTGGTGCAGTGGAGAAGGCACCAGCCTTGGATTCAGGAGTACTTGAGCTCAAATCTGGCCTCAGACACTTGACACATACTAGCTGTGTGACTCTGGGCAAGTCACTTAATTCCCATTGCCCCCCCCCCAAGATCCTTATCATGTGCCCCACCCTTCCATGAAGCCTTCCATGAAATATCTGGATTAAAATTACATATCTCTCCTAAAACATTTTTATAACATTTAGTCTGTGTCCCTCCCCCCCATCACATTTGAATCTTGCCTTCTTATTTGTATATATGTTATATTTCTTTCCCCTCTTCCCTAATGAAATTGGAAAATCACCAAGGACAAAGGCTATTAATTTTTTTCATCTCTTCATCCCTATATCGAATACAGTGTTTTATACAAAATAGGTAACTTAATAAATATTTACTGTTGAATCTTTTTGATATCTTTAAAAAAATTTTTTTTTAGTGAGGCAATTGGGGTTAAGTGACTTGCCCAGGGTCACACAGCTAGTAAGTGTTTAGTGTCAGAGACTGGATTTGAACTCAGGTACTCTGACTCCAGGGCTGGTGCTCTATCCACTGCGCCACCTAGCTGTCTCTCTTTTTGATATCTTAATGTGCAGTTTGGGGTAAAGGCTGATTAGTGTTTATTAAAATAATTTATTTGGAGTTTTGGCTAGCTTTATTTAGACAATTTATTTGGAGTTTAACTGGATTTTGATTTTCATTTATCCATTTACTCAAGGAGAGGCAGCAAGGTGGAGTGAAGATGTAACTGACCTTTAACCCAGAACACTTGGGTTTAAGTTCCATCTCAGTCACATGTTGATTATGTGGCTCTGGTCAAATCATTTAATCTCTCAGTGTTCCAAACAACTCACTAAGACTATAAGTGTTATAGAAGGTGACAACCTGGGTTAGTAGAATTAGTTCCTTTCTTGGGAGTTTCCTATACTGATGAAATCATGGGTTAAGTCCCATAAACTCAAGGAACACCAATGATAGAGTTTTATGATGGGTTTGGAATTTGTTGTGTGTATTAATGCTTCAGGTAAGGGTTATGCTAGGTGAATGATTCTGAGTTCTTCTAAATCAGAGGGTCTATGACTCTACCATTTTTTCATAGTATTGTTTCAATTATGTATAAAGATAATTTTTTTTTACAAAATTTTGAATTCTGATTTTTTCTCCTTCCTTTCCCTTCCCTCTTTCCAAAATGGTAAGCAATTTGATAGAAGTTATATATGTACAATTGTGTAAAACATATTTCCATATTAGTATGAATATACCATCTTAAAATACTTTGTCCTAGATACCAATCAGTTTTTAAGTGAATATTGCCATTACTTAGTTTTTCATTTGTATTCTTATTGTTAATGGGTGTTTTCTTCCAATTTTTTTCTCTTAAAATGTTCAGCCCAATTTTGAATTGCTTCTACTATCTACCCCAATTATTTCAATAAATGGAGGTATAATTTAAGACTTGTGCTTTAATACCAGGATCGCTATTTTAAAATTTTAATTTGATTTGATTTAAAAAAAATGTTTTCAATTACATGTAAAGATAGGGAGGCAATTGGGGTTAAGTGACTTGCCCAAGGTCACACAGCTAGTAAGTGTTAAGTGTCTGAGGCCGGATTTGAACTCAGGTACTCCTGACTCCAGGGTTGGTGCTCTATCCACTGCACCATCTAGCTACCCCTAAAGATATTTTTTGAGTTGTAAATGTTTCTCCTGCCCTCTCTTCCCTCCCCCCTTCCAAAGCCATCAAGCAATCTGATATGGGCTATACATTACAATCATATTAAACATATTTCTACATTAGTCATGTTGTAAGAGAAGAATCAGAACAAAAGGAAAAAATGCAAGAAAGAATAAACAACAAAAACACAAAAGCAACAATAAAAGTGAAAATAGTATGCTTCAATTCGCATTCAGACTCCATAGTTGTTTTTCTGAATGTTGAGAGCATTTTCCACCGTAAGTCTTTTGGCATTGTCTTGGATCATTCCATTACTGAGAAGAGTTATGTCTATCACAGTTGATCATCACACAGTGTTGTTGATACTGTGTACAATGTTATCTTGGTTCTGTTCAGCTCACTCAGCATCAATTCATGTAAGGTTTTCCAGGTTTTTTTCTGCTATCATTTCTTACAGCACAATAGTATTCCATTATATTCATATGCCACAACTTGTTTAGCCATTCCCCAATTGATGGACATCTCAATTTCCAATTTGTTGCCACCACAAAAAGAGCAGCTGTTAATATTTTGTACATGTGGGTCCTTTCCCCCTTTTTATTATCTCTTTGGTATATAGACCTAGTAGTGGTATTGCAGTCAAAGTTATGGACAGTTTTATAACCTTTTGGTCTTAGTTCTAGGATGGCTGTTTTTGAGTGTAAAATTTAAGCTACTCCTTTTTATAATCTTTTAAGTGTAAAATTTAAGCTACTCCTTTTAAGCTGCTCATGGGAGCAGCTAAGTGGTGCAGTGGATAAAGCACTGGCCTTGGATTCAGGAGGACCTGAGTTCAAATCCAGCCTCAAACACTTGACACTTACTAGCTGAGTGACCCTGGGCAAGTCACTTAACCCTCATTGCCCTGCAAAAAAAAAGAGTATTTGTTCACTTTCCTTAATTTCTATAGGATACTTTGATTTTCTTTTATAAAATTTTGTGACCCTGACAAATTGTAGCATTATTTGGGCAACTTTTATTCTATAATTTGTTGCAGGGGGTGGCGGTGGGTGGAAGGGAGGGAGAAAGGCAGACCTTCCACTATCTCATATTTCAAAACTTTCTTAGAAAAGCACCTTTAGATCTGATCTCACAATATTTATTTGTTTTTCTCCTCTTCTCTACTTCTTTCCTTTGGTTCAAGGGTTTTAGTTTGATCTTTATCTTCAGTTCTGTGTGGAATAGTAATTTGGCGAGAACAAGAATAGGCTATTCTTGCCAGACTTTTGGAATTGCTTTCATTGGTTTCTTTGTACTGTGGGGCTTTGCATCATATTGATGGAACACTTTTGAACAAATTCCATGCCAGCTCTATCATGTAAACTAGCTATGGGGAAAACTCCTTTTCCCAGGATACCTCCCTCTACTAGACCAGTATGTGCCCTTTGGCTATTATGATACCAGTATGATTGCCCAGTACATAGATAAGTTTGTTTCCTCAATAATATCATTTTAGGTCAGCAGCAATAAAAATCAGTCCTCCAATATAACCGAACTTTATTACTGCAGATATATGAAGAAATCACTGCAGCATCAACCATGTTGACTTGAAATAAACAGCGTGCCAAAGAGCTCAAAGGGGGATAATATTACAACAGTGCAATGCATTGATCTCAACTCCAATTTTCCCATCCCTTTCCCTTCTGCATATCTACAAATTATACATCCCTTCTGGAGAATATGGGCCATCAATGAAACTTATTCATTCATAAACCTAAAGTAGTAGAGAGACTGAGAAAGAACACTGGAGAATAGGGGAGAGGGCATAATTTCTAAAAATTGGAGACTGAATTGAAGATGTTTCAGGAGGAAGTCTTCAACTCAATCTTCCCATACACTTCTTTCCTTCTTCATTCCAATCAATCCACATGCCCTTAAAAAGATCCAGAATGCCAAAGATCTCAAAAGAAATATTGCATAGCATGATCCTAAGTTCACCTTTCCTTCTCCCTGCCCTACCTACCCCCCAGCAAACAATATAGTCTTTCCCCTTACTCTTTTTCATGGTTTGGGTCTAGCATTGTACCACTGGGCAAAATTCTGTAACCAATGGAATATTGGCCACTATTGGCAAATCTGCCTCATTGAGTGTATACCAACTCTGTAGTGGGGTTTATATAATGATTTAATGACTTTTTAGGACATAAGAATGAGTGATATATGTATTATCATAATTTTTGTGTTGTACTACAGGTGTTGAATATGTACAAGTCAGAATGTTAAGTAAAATAAAGGAAGAATGACATCAGTTACTACCATCAAGAAGCAGGAGAATGGCTGAATGAGTTGCAGTGTAGAGTTATGATGGAATATTATATACTATAAGAATAATATGAATAATAAGAAAAATTAATGTTAATAATATGATAAATTATGAGCTCATGGATCTTAGAAAAGCAGGGAAAGACTTGCATGAAATGATGAAGAGTGAAGTGAGAACATTTGTACATAGTAACAGCAATATTGTTTTATTATGACTTTTAGTGACTGTCATTTTGACTATTATAATTACACAAATTAAAAATAAAGGACATGTGAAGAGAGAGGCACTATCTGCATCCAGAGAAAGAACTGATAAGTAGAAGTATGTATATAATAATTGAAATCTAAATCTCTATTTGTGTCTAATGGTAGCCATCTTTAGGGAAGGGGAAGGAAGAAAAAAAGAAGAAAAAATATAACTGTTGTATATTTGGAGGGAATAAAAATCAAGTTGTACATGGGAGATTCGTGGTATCATGTGCAATCAACCGTTTTAGTGTACTGTGCTATAGAAATACTTGTTTTGTTCCCTAAATTGTAAAATAAATAACTAAAAAGAGGCATGTAATCTATTTGGGAAAGCAGAAGGTAAAATAATAATTATCAATTAAAAGTTACCTAAGGTATTGACAAAGAGGTAGAGAAGATAGAAAAAGAGTGCTTTCTCTGTCACTGACTAACTCTGAGACTTTGGATGAGTCATTTCTTCCCTCCAAGTCTCAATCTCATTTTTGAAGGGTTGGGACTAGATTATTCTTAAGGTCTGTAAAGGGAAGTTAGGTGGTACCTTAGATAGCATGTTGCACTTTGAATCAGAAATAAATGAGTTCAAAGCCATCCTGAGAGACTTATTACCTGTGTGACCCTGGGCAAGTCACTTTACCTCTGTCTTAAGTGTGTGTTATTATTATTGTTTTTGTGATTGCGATTCTAGCTTTAGAGACATTTAAAAAAGTGATTGATTGTTGTGGCCTAGATGGGCTTAAAGGAGGCTTTAAAGCAGAAGTGAAACATGACATTGTCCTTTAAAACTGGGTATTATTTACCATAGGTAAATTGAGAGGAGGGGGGGGCAGTTATTTTAGAAGAGAGAAATGGTATGAACAAAGATATGGCATGAGATCATGCATGGGAAGTTTTAAGGATGATGATGGGGTTCTTTGGCTATAGTAAAAGTATAGGTGGGGTGCAGTTAACAAATTACTTATCCTGTGGCCAGGGAGCTTATTGTGGAAAGATGAGGGATTTTTCCCTGATTTGTTCTCTAGTCTTGAATAGAAAAGAATAGATTTAAAGATGCAAAGAAATAGTTTTCTTGGAGGAAGTAGAAATAGGACAAAGTCACACAGAATAACACCAAGTACTATATAGGCAACCTGAAAAAAATCTGCCAATGGGTGGCAACTTACTGGAACCTACTGTATGAAGAAGGAGCTGCCATCAGCTGAATAATGTCCTTCAGGGGGGAAAGGCCTGGTCTATGATGCCTGCTGAAAACTGTGATAAATGACTGTACCTGAAGCAAGCCAATATTTACTTGGTAAAGCAAACCACGGCTGTATTGCCTAGTGCAAGTACTTACAATGTAATGTATTACGTTCAAAAATCACATGAGGGGAATTGGCAGCTGCTGCTTTTCTTTTCATTTTTTTTCTTTTCTTTTTTCTCTTCTCTTTTTTCTCCTCTTCCTTTCTCTTATTTTCTTTTCTCCTCTCTCCTCCTTTCTCCTGTCCCTTCCCTTGTCTCCTCTCACACTCTCTTTTCTTCTCTTTTCCCTTTTCCTTTCCCCTCCCCTTCCTTCTTCTTTTCCTTCCTTCCTTCCTTTCCTTCTCTTCTCTTCACTTCTATTTTCTCTTTTCAGTAATCTAACTCTGACAGTGGCAATTTGACCACAATCACAGCAATAAAAGGAAACTTCAACCTTCTAAAATTCCTCACTGTCTCTTCCTGTGACTATCACATGAGCCAAGCCCAGAAGCTTGTTCTGTTTCTTTTTAGGATCATGGGCTATCCGGCACCTGACAACAGAGAACACTAGACCTGATCACAAACCTGGCTGTTCTTTATAAACATACTCCCAAATTTGGTAATTATTTTTGACGTGTGGAAATTTATCAGCAAGTGCAAGCTGCTTAGGGTGCACTGAGTGCTCCAAAGCAGGCAGGCATGAGATAACAGCTTATTTCAGCTAAGGAAAACAAGTCTGCCAAATATTGCTTCCGAGTCATAGCACAGATCTCAAGTGATAGGAGTTATTCTAAATAGAGATGATTAATAATGATTAAGATAATTTACTTTTCCAGATTCTTCCCACTTGGAGCTGTGCATTTGTTGGCCAAGGTGGCTGATATCAGGCTATAGAAGCTACCACTACATTACCTTTCTTATTGCAAAAGGACAATTCATGGAATAGAGAACGTAAGTATGCTGGCAAGGGATAGGTTTTATCTGCTTATGTTAAAAAGAGAACAGGGAAGCTATCTGTCTCCAAATAAACCTCATCTATTTTCCTTGGAAATGAAACAGAATTTTAACAATATCCCTGAATGATGTTGATAAATGAACTCTTGATTGCCAAACATTTTTTTCCCCTGCAACACAGAAAGTAGTACAGGTACCAGAAGAGTTCATTTTAAATATATTTTAGGATGATCATGTCATTAATAGAAATATCCAAGTAACCTCCCTGTGTGAGTAAGATAATAACAATTCAATAAATATTTATTAAGAATCTAGGGGTGGGACAGCTAGGTGGCCCAGTGGATAAAGCACCAGCCCTGGATTCAGGAGGAACTGAGTTCAAATCCAGCCTCAGACACTTGACACTACTAGCTGTGTGACCCTGGGCAAGTCACTTAACCCTCATTGCCCCACCAAACCAAACCAAACCAAACAAACAAACAAAAGAATCAAGGGGCAGCTAGATGACACAGTGGTAAAGCACTGGCCCTGGATTCAGGAGGACCTGAGTTCAAATCCAGCCTCAGACACTTGACACTTACTAGCTGTGTGCCCCTGGGCAAATCACTTAATGCTCATTGCCCTGCAAAAAAAGCAAAAACCAAAAAAGAACCACAAAAACAAACAAACAAACAAAAACACAAAAAGAAAAGTATTTACTATATGCCTAGAATTGTTCTATGCAAAATGGGATATATGAAAGAAATAAAAGATGTGAACTCTACCCTTAAGGGGTTTATAATGTAATTCGTGGATCAAATGTGGTTGATATTGTTATATTTTCTCAGTTATAATTATTTATGACTTGCATTTATATGGTACTTTATGATTTACAAAGTGGTATACATATACTATCTCTTTTGATTCTTATAACAAAACTGAGATAGGTGCTATTTTTATCTCCATTTTACAAAGGAGGAGAGTAGTTAAGTGACTAAATGTCTGAGGTTGGATTTGAACACAGGTCTTTGATTCCTAGTACAACATTCTTAATCCACTGAAATCAGTAGCCTCATATTTGGTATCATAGTCTCATAGCTTTTAGTGGGCAGTGTCTTTGGAGTTTACTAGTATAATCTGAAGAATAATTTCTTCCATAGTCTTCCTTAAGGGTAGTTATTCAGACTTTCCTTGATCACTTCTAATGATGAGGAGGTCACTACCATCTGAAATAATTCTAAAAATGTTATTACTGAAAGAATTTCCAATGATTTAAAAATTGTTAGGTTATATTGAAAAAAGAATCCTTGTCATTTCTACTGACTGATGACTTTGTCTTCTAAAGCAACATATGAATTTACCTGGTTTTCTATAAATAGTTCTTAAACTGTTTTAAAACTGCTATGTATCAATCAGA
The DNA here is from genome assembly GCF_019393635.1 of Dromiciops gliroides. Classification (NCBI taxonomy): domain Eukaryota; kingdom Metazoa; phylum Chordata; class Mammalia; order Microbiotheria; family Microbiotheriidae; genus Dromiciops; species Dromiciops gliroides. The sequence continues at coordinate 510,277,271 of NC_057862.1, forward strand.
TCTTCAATTAGTCTTTAATTCTTTTTTTTTTTTTGCAGGGCAATGAGGGTTAAGTGACTTGCCCAGGGTCACACAGCTAGTAAGTGTCAAGTGTCTGAGGCCGAATTTGAACTCAGGTCTTCCTGAATCCAGGGCCAGTGCTTTATCCACCTAGATGCCCCCTAGTCTTTAATTCTTAAGGCTAAACATCTTCAATTCGTGGTACAATTTGGCTTCCAGAGTACTCACAATTCTCACAATTGGAATGGCGTTTTTCTGGGCATACTATACTTTCCCAATACACATGGAGAATTAAATATTTTAAAGTGGTCTAGCATACAAAGTATGCAGTGGGATTATCCCCTCCTGTAGTTTGTATGCATTATGTTAGCTAATGCTGTCTGTAATTATGTTGAGAGGCAACATAGCATAGATAGAGAATTGGCTTTGAGATCAGGAATATGTGAGTTCAAGTATCACCTCTGATATGTCCTTTATCTTTTAAATTATTTTGTTTCCTTGAATATTTCCCAATTACATGTAAACTTTTTAAACATTTTTTAAAAAATTGAGTTCCAAATACTCTCCCTCCCTCCCATCTGTCTATCCTCCTTGACAAGGCAAGCAATTTAATATTGACTATACATATGATGTCATGAAAAACATTTGTATATTAGCCATATTGCAAAAATAAAAATTAAGAAAAAAGTATGCTTCAATCTGCATCAAATATTTTTTAGTTCTTTCTCTAAAGGCTGATGGCATTTTTCATCTTAGGTCCTGTGGAATTGAGCTGAATCATTGTCCTTAGAGTAGATAAGTATTTTACAGGTGATGGTTCTTACAATATTGCTGTTACTGTGCACAAAATTCTCCTGGTTCTGCTTATTTCACTTTAAGTCTTCATAGGTTTTTCTGAAACAATTTTGCTTGTCATTTCATGTAGTACAGTAGTTTCCTGTCACAATCATATGCCACAACTTGTTTAGCAATCACCAATTGATGAGCATCCCCATAATTTCCAAATTTTTGCTACTACAAAAAGATCTGTTAAACTGTTTTTATACAAATGGGTTCCTTTCCTTTTTCTTTGATCTCTTTGGGATACAGACTTAAAAGTAGTATAGCTTAAGGTTTATCAAACATAACATGATTATGATCATTTACTACTGTTTTATTGTATACCTGATCTATTCCAGTGATCCATCACTCTCTTGTCCAGAACCCACTTGTTTTGATGATTACCATTTTGTAATACAGCTTGAAATCTGGAAGTGCTAGACCAACTTCTTTCACATTTTTTATTGATTCCCTTGATATTCTTGACCTTTTGTTCTTCTAGACGAATTTTGCTACTATTTCATTAGCTCTATAAAATAATTCTTTGTAAGTTTAATATGGCACTGAAAAAATAAATTTAGTTATTATCCTTTTGATTATATTGGCTCAGTCTTCTTATGAACAATTAATATTTCTCTAATTGTTTATATCTATCTTTATATGTGTGAAAAGTGTTTTGTAATTCTGTTCACATATTCACTTGGTTATCTTGGAAGATAAACTCCTGAATATTTTCTACTGTGTGCAGTTCTTTAAGGTGGAATTCATCTTTCTATCTCTTGCTGATAGTTTTGTTGATAGTAAAAAAATACTAATTAATTATGTTTTTTATATCCTGAAATTTTGCTAAAATTGTTTCAATTATTTTTTTAGTTGGTTCTCTAGGCTTTTCTATGGATACCATCATATCATCTGCCAAGAATAATAGTTTTATTTCCTTATTACCTATTTTTATTCCTTTAATTTCTTTTTCTTGTCTTATTATTATAGCTAGCATTTCTATTAGTTGTTCAATTGTTTCAGTCATGTCTGACTCTTCATGAGAGTGTTTGGGGTTTTCTTGGGAAAGATACTGGAGAGGTATGTTATTTCCTCCTCTAATTAATTTCGTACTTCTATTACAATATTGAATAATAGTGGTAATAATGGACATCCTTGCTTAACTCTTGATCTTAATTGATAGGGTTCAGGTTTATGCCCATTATAGATTATGCTTGCTCTTGGTATTAGATAGATACTACTTAACATTTTAAGAAAGATTTCATTGTTTTCTGTGCTTCCTATTTAGTTTTTTTTTTTTTAATATGAATGGGGACAGAACCTGAAATGGGTGGAGGCAGGAAGGAGAATGAGTGGGACCAAAATGAAAATGGGAGGAGTGCTGGGGAAAGTAGCCTCAGAACCAAGAACACTTTTCATGGGCTGAGTCCTGCAGCTGCTACCCTCCGTCTCCCTCCTCTCCCCCAAGCACTGGGTGAGCCAAAGGGAGTATGCTAGCAGGTTTTGTTCCAGAGCTGGGGGGGTTAATCTATACTGAAAAGGGCAAACCTGGAGAACAATGGGGCTCCATTGTTTGACCCTCATGGTGCCATTATATCCCCAATGCCAGAGGATCCTATTAGAATATAAGCACATAGCAGGGAGGGAAAGCTATAATTCTCCCCAACCGACCCCCTGAGACTCATCATAAACTCATTTTAGAGATATCTTTGTTTAAAGAATGGTTCCCAATGAGTAGGTCTGGCTCTCCTCAAAAGTAATAAATACATTTCTCTCTCTCTCTCTCTCTCTCTCTCTCTCTCTCTCTCTCTCTCTCTCTCTCTCAGGGCAATGAGGTTTGTGACTTGCCCAGGGTCACACAGCTACTAAGTGCCAAGTGACTGAGGCTGGATTTGACCTCAGGTCCTCCTGAATCAAACGTAGGCGCTTTATCCACTGTAACACCTAGCTTCCCAATAAATGTGTTTCTGATTACTGTTAAACATATTGCCCTGTTGTTGTCTCTGTGTGTATGTATGTATGGCTTTGCAAACATAAATCTCTAAAGAAATTTTCTCTTTTATGTGGGAATTCTGCAATTTGGCTATAATATTCCTGAGAGTTTTTATCTTGGGATCTCTTTCATGTAGCAATAAATAAATTCTTTCAATCATTATTTTGCTTTCTGTTTCTAGTATAACAGAGATGTTTTCCTTTATAATTTCTTGATATATGGTATCTAGATACTTTATTTGATCATGGCTTTCTGATAATCCAGTAATTATTAAATGATCTCTCCTCAGTCTATTTTCCTTAATCTGTTTTTCTTATATTTCACAGTTTCTTCTATTTTTTCCCATTTTTTGCTTTGATTTTATTGTTTTTTTACAGGAAGCTAGGTAGCATAGTGGATAGAGAACTGACCTTGAAGTTTGGGAGCACCTGAGTTCAAATCTTATGTCATATGCTTGCTATTTATGTGACCCTGGGCAAGTCACTTAACCCCAATTGTTGTTTTGTTTTGTTTTTGTTTGTTTGTTTGTTTGTTTGGTTGGTTTTTGGTGAGGCAATTGGGGTTAAGTGACTTGCCCAGGGTCACACAGCTAGTAAGTGTTAAGTGTCTGAGGCCAGATTTGAACTCAGGTCCTCCTGAATCCAGGGCCAGTGCTCTATCCACTGTGCCACCTAGCTGCCCCAACCCCAATTGTTTTAAAACATCCAGGGCCATCTCCAGTCATCCAGATATCTATCTTGTCACTGGATGCAAATGGCTCTGGAGGAGAGAATGAAGTTGGTGACCTTACACAGTATTACTTCACTTAAGTCCAATTCACTGCAAGTCATGATATCACCCCGATGTCATTTACTCTTTGAGCATAAAGGAAAAACAACAATTGCTTTTTGTTTTTGTTTTTGTTTTTGTTTTGTGGGGCAATGGGGGTTAAGTGACTTGCCCAGGGTCACACAGCTAGTAAGTATCAAGTGTCTGAGGCCGGATTTGAACTCAGGTGCTTCTGAATCCAGGGCCGGTGCTTTATCCACTGCGCCACCTAGCCACCCCCACAACAATTGTTTCTTGATGTCTCATGGAGTTATTAACTTCCACTAGCCTATTTCTACTTTTTAAGGAATGATTTCCCTCAGGGACATTCTGTAGCCTCTTTTTCCATTTGTCCAAGTCTGATTTGTAAGGAGTTATTTTCATCAGTGAAGTTTTGTATCTCTTTTGACGATTTGTATTGTTTTCTTCAGGATTTTTTTGTGCCTCTTTTACCAAGATACTAATTGTCTTTAATTGCCTTTTTTTTTTTTTTTTTGGTGAGGCAGTTGAGGTTAAGTGACTTGCCTAGGGTCACACAGCTAGTAATTTTTAAGTGTCTGAGGCCGGATTTGAACTCAGGTCCTCCTGAATCCAGGGCTGGTGCTCTATCCATTGTGCCATCTAGCTGCCCCCTAATTGTCTTTTAATATTTTTTCCTTAGCTTTCATTTCTTTACGCATGTTTTCCTTTACCATTGTTATTAGATTTTGAAAAATTTTACTTTTAAAAATTCTTGTTGGGTTTGTGCCCAATTAAGTTTTTTCTTTGCTTTAAGCTATTTTGATGGTATTTTCTTCTGAATTTGTGTCTTTATTTTCCATGTCACCATAGTAGATCCAACCATAGTAGATGTACCATAGTAAGTCCAAAACTGCCTCAAGCATTGAGATTTTTTGTAGTGCTGTTTTTAAAGCCAGTTCTAGAAGTTTCAGCACTTCCAAGGAGTGTGTTGTGGTCAGTACTCTCTTTGTATTTACTAACATGGTCACCCAGGCAGGGCCACTGATCCCTTGCAAATGGAAGTGATACTGCTCCTCAGGGCCTCTCCATCCTTTGAACCAAAAATGTTCCTCTCTACCCTTGAACTATGATCCAGAAGTGGTTATAGGCAATGGAGTTGTCCAATAATTACCACTCAAGGCTCCTATTCCTTTTTGACAAAAAGGCTTCTCTTTGTACTATAACTAAGACTCAGAATTGACTATAGGCAATAGAGTTGTCAAACAGCTTCTAGTTCTGCAACCAGTGTTAGCATAGGGGTATTCTGCAATGTCTTTCTGACCAGTTGCAGTTCTCTTTACTCACTCTTGCTTAAGAGCCCACAGTGCTGCTGCTTCTATCACCACCACATAGATTGGTATTTCATTCACATGGGTTCAGGGTCAGTTTCCACTCCAAAGTAACAAATCTCTCTGCTCTCCTAAGTTGTGTTGAGCTGAAAGAATATCTTACCTTGACTTTTTGTTAGCTCTCTAAGTCTAGAAATTGATTTGAGGTATAATTTAAAAGTTGTTTAGAACAGAATATTGAGAATAGAAGAGAATTTTTCTTGGCTCAGCCCCAAGAAGTCTTGACATATACTTTCTATGTGACCATAGGCAAGTCACTTAACTTTTTAATTCCTCAGCCAACTCTCTAAGACTATATACATTTTAATAGATGATGATTTGCATTGATAGAAGGATTTTTTTTCACGAGGATTTACCTTTGTTAGAGAAAACCAAAGGTCTGAGCCAAAAATAAAAATAAAACAAAAACAAAAATTTGTGCATTTAAAAAATTCCATGTAGGGGGCAGCTAAGTGGTGCAGTGGATAAAGCACTGGCCCTGGATTCAGGAAGACCTGAGTTCAAATCCGGCCTCAGACATTTGACAATTACCAGCTGTGTGACCTTGGGCAAGTCACTTAACCCTCATTGCCCTGGGGGAAAAAAATTCCATGTAATAGTACTATCTCATAGCACCTGGCTCAAAGTGCCTAAGACATCTTTGGATTACTTAGGATTTTTGTGGAGGCAAACAGTTTGTGATATATCATTGAAAGCTAATATTCTCCTAATGCTATTACATGTCTGTTATTTGGAACACAAAAAATTCGGAATCAAAATTTCAAGTGATTCAAAGAGAAAGATATAACGGGTAGGAAAAGAAGATATATTCAATTATCAAAAATGGTTTACCCATGGGGCAGCTAGGTGGTGCAGTGGATGGAGCACCGGCCCTGGATTCAGGAGGACCTGAGTTCAAATCTGGTCTCAGACACTTACTAGCTGTGTGACCCTGGGCAAGTCGCTTAACCCCAATTGCCTCACAAAACAAAAAAAAATAAAAAAATTAAAAAAAATGGTTTACCCATTTGTCATTGTTGTTCAGTAATTTTCAGTTTTGTCTGACTCTTTTTTTACTTAATTTGGAGTTTTCTAGGCAAAGATACTGGATTGATTTGCCATTTCCTTCCTGAGCTCATTTTACAGATGAGGAAACTGAGGGAAACAGGTTTAAGTGATTCACCCAGGGTCACACAGTAAGTATATGAGGCTAGATTTGAACTCAGGAAGATGAGACTTCCTGATTCCAGGGCCAGCACTTTATCCACTGTGTGATCGAGCTATTTCTGATTTACCCATAAGAGAAAGCATAAGGCAGCATTTTCATACACAGGTATGACAAAGTAAATGAGTGTTCATCAAGCAATGGCCAGGAATAATAGCTGGATTGATTGAGTGATATATTGATGTCCCTGGAACTTAGATGAGGAAACTGAAGGAATCTTCCATCATATTGGGTATGTGTCCTATGGAAGATGTTCAGAAAGAGATGGAAGAGAATTATTCAGGACAAGTAAGTGTGGCAAAGCTGGTATCTGTACAGAGGAAAGTAGTGCCAGCATCAATAAGGCCATAGATCCAGATTTTGAAATAATTAATATTTTATGATATATGGGTACTTGTGATATTTCACTATTTTGAGAGTCATAGATGAGGTATGTTGCTTTCCTAAACTGAAAATTTATTTTTTTCATTGCGATAACTTTTGGTTTCATTTTTTCTTATCCTTCCACATGAATTGTTTTGCTGTCTATTTCTTATGTGTCAAAAGCAAGATAAGCACCAATAAATAATGAATGAATTGACGAATTTAAAAAAGCATTTGTTGAATAATCATCATGGCCCGTAGTTATTCTAAACCTTGAGATACAAAGACAAAAAGAGATAGTCCCTACACCCAAGGAGATTACATATAAAGGGAGAACAACAAAGTAACAATTTTTGACTTCAAAAGGATCGCATTCCAAATCTGAAGTCAACACATATAGGGATATAATGATGTCTCTTTAGCCTGGCTTGTTGTCTGAATCATTTTGTGTCAACTAAAGTAGAGCTGTTTTTATTCTTCTTCACTGAAAAGGTATCCACAATATATTTTATTCAACATTACTGATCTCTCTTACACATCAAAACCTAAGGCTACAAAAAACCACAAACAAACAAACAAACAACAAACCTAAGGCTATATTTTAATTTAAACTCCTCGCCAAAGAAACAACCAAAAAAAGCACAAGAAAAGTCAATACTTTCCCTTAAAATCACAAGGAACTTATATTTAGTATTATAGGATCATAAATATAAAGCTGGAAAGGACCTGAGAAGTCATTCCCTTAGTCCATCTTTGCAGATGAAGATACTGAAGCTCTGGGAAGAAAAGTGACTTTCCCAAAGTTAGGAAGGCAAATAGAAAAGCCTTTTGCTCCTTTCAAATATTTTAATTTGATATTTTGTTTTAATTTGAAAGAGTTGACAGTTCAAAAAGAGAATGTGCTCTCTGATTAATATGTATTTTATTCCCAAAATTATTTTATTGATAAAATAATTAATTATTCTTTTGCTAAAATAACTTAATATTAATCAGATTAATAGATATGGTTAAATAAGGTTCAATTTTTTATTAGAATTAGGTTTAAAAGAACACTGTTACATTTAGCAGTACTACCACACTTGGAAAGGTCAGGGTTCCAAACCAAAGCACTCTCTTTGAGTTTCAAGCTGTCAGGGGAGAAATTAAACAACTGATATCTATTACTGCCCTGGAATTTACAAAGCATCAGAGAATACTTTGTATATTCAGACTGTTCACCCTAGGTGTGTTTGTGTGTGAGATAGAAAGGTTGTGGGGTAGGGAGAAGAGAGAGAGTGTGACAAAGAGATGGACAGAGACACAGAGAAACAGTCAGACAAAGAGAGAGGTGGTGGTGGTGGTGGTGCCTACTGTCTTATAGTAGAAAAAAAACACATTAAAATGGGTATTGTTGGGTTTGAATCAAAATTCTGCCACTGACTACCTGTGTACACATGGAAGAGTTACTGTACCTCTTTTATGCCTTAATTCTTCAGCTTTAAAATGAAATATATACTATTTAGTTTAAAGGGTTCCAATGAAAAAAGGACACAATTTATAAATGCCATTTACTTCCTTATTTCCATCCATTGTCCCAAGTGCCCAGCCTTAGTGTCATTCTTGAGTCTTCACTCTCCCTCATTTTCTCCACCCCATATTCATTCAGTTGTCAAGTCTTAACAATTCTAACTTCACATCATCTCAAATATCTCTCCTTCCATTCCTTCACACGCTCACAACCCCTGTTCAACCTCTCTCTTATGGCTGGTGATTTGTCTCAGTCCTTCCAGTCTCTTTGATTTCCAATCTGTCCTCTACATAGCTGCTGAATTCCTAAAGCAGATAGGTGTAATCTTGTATCTACTTGGTTTTGAAAGTTACAGTGGCAACCTATTGTGTCAAGGATAAAGTACAAACTCGTGGCTGGCATTCAATGAATTTCACAACACGTATTACTCCACCTTAGGCACTACACCCCTGCCAAGGAAGCCTTTTTCCCATTTACCATGGTCCACATCCTGGTTCTATGCCTCTTCCTAGGTTGTCCTCTTTGCCTTGAATGCTCCCTTCTCAATTCCACCCCTCATGTTTCAGATCATGCCACATCATGTAATAGGAATTTTCTGATCATCCCTGTTGTTAGTGGCTATTTTATTAAGTCCATGTACTTAAAAATGATTATTGCAGTGTACTGGGGTATTTTGTAAATCAAGAATGATAGAAACATCAGTTGTGATCAAACTGGTGCTTAATATACTTTAGACTTTTCGTGTCAATGGTTACTGGTTCAGTAATTTGTCTATCAGTCTTAGACCATCAACAATGACATAATAAGAGTTTTATTCACTCAAAAAAGTTTATTGAGGATCTACTCAGTACAGAGCACTACGCAAGGCAATCATGAAGATGTCTCATTTTTATAAAATAGTTCCTATCTTCAGCACAAAATAAGGGGTATAAGATCACTATGATGCCCAACATTATGGGTGCATGAGCTTTAGAAAGTTGGGAAACAAATTGCTATGAAGTGGTCATTGTTTTTACCCAGACTGGTTGACATTTAGCCTAATACTAATATTTGTAGAAAAAGAAATTGGGGATGTTCTCTTTTCCCTACATAATTTTTTTGTTTCAAATAGTTTTAGAGGCCTCACAGAATCCAACTTGTGGACATTGAAACCAAATCATGAAGTCATTAGTATTCAGCAAACATTCATTAAGGACATATTTTGCATCAGAAACTGTGATAAACACTGGGCATACAAAGACAAAAAGAAGCTTCTAGAATGGTTAAGCAGTTTGGTCAGGCCCATATTTTAGGAATATTATTTTGTAGCATTTTTGGGAATGTATTAGACAGTAGAATGAGGCTGGGGAACCAATGAATCAATGAATGAATGTGATTGAGGAAAGTTAGATACCAATAAATAAAAAAGGACCACCATAAGATGTCAAGATGGAGCTAGAAAGCAAATTTGCCTAGTTCACCATTTTTCCTCAGACTAGTCTCTATTATGTCTTTGTGTGAATACATTGCAATTAAATCCAGATAGCTGGGGCTGATCTGAAATAGCAAAAATTCATTTACCCTATTTGATGACAAAGCATAAACCAGAGACTGAAATAGAGGATGGAAACAATTCTAGTAAACCATTTCTTCATGAATTTCATGAAGAAGACTTTGGAGAGTTTTTTTTTTACTCAAATAGTGTTTTATTAACTTAAAAAATTTTATCTCTACCTACAAAGTCTGTGTCAACAAGACATGGATTGGCCCTATTAACAAAGCTTGGTGTCAAGATACTATGTTTTATTAGGGGATTAAAATCCTAGTTTTGGCAGCACCTATTTATTTTCAATAAACTATGTTCTATCATAACATAATTTACCTGTCAATATTTTTATATCCAAATAACATTTAAAATTCTGATCCACATATGTTAGATTTAGCCAAAACATTGCCTGAGCATAGGTCACACAGATTGTTTAAAGAACTATCACCAATTTTTAAAGAATTTCACTTGAGCTAACTTTAGCTTTCAGTTGAATTGGAACTATATAAAATATGCCAGAAATGAACCTACACTCTAATGTTAATGAATTATCATTGCAGATGCTAGACAGATCTTCTGCATGTTGACATTCATTTTATACAAAGTCATAGGATCATTAGAGGTCACCTAGTCCAACACTCTCCTCTCATTTTACAAATTAGGAAACCAAGGAATAGAGAGGTTTAGTGACTTGCATATGGTCACAAATCTAGTAAGTATCAGAGTTGGTATCTGAATTCAGGTTTTTCTGACTGCAGGTCCCATACCCCACCAACTAGACCATGGTATCTTTCATTATGTCATGATTTGGCTTCTTTATAATATTTTCTTTTATCAAAGTGTATTTTCTCAATTATCAGGATTTCAAACACATTGGGCATATGGGAGAAAGCAGTAAAAAGAAATAGAGAAGGGGTGGCTAGGTGGCCCAGTGGATAGAGGACTGGCCCTTGAGTCAGGAGTACCTGAGTTCAAATCCTGCCTCATACACTTAACACTGACTAGCTGTATGACCCTGGGCAAGTCACTTAACCCCAATTGCCTCACTAAAAAAAAAATAAAAAAAGAAATAGAGAAAAGGTTTTCAGAGTGACATTCAGGTTATTTCAATCGGGAGGGTGAAAGGATATAAATATATGTGTATATATATATATATATATATATATATATATATATATATATATATATATATATATATATGAATGAAAGGGAATGATAGACTTTTCACAAACATGGATAAAAGATGACTAGGGGAAAGGGAATGAAGCAAGGATTTATTAAGTGCCTACTGTGTGCCATGAAATGTGTTAAACATTTTACAAACTTTTATCATTTGATTTTCACACAACTCTGTGAAGTAGGTCCTACCATCATCCCCATTTTATATCTGAGAAAATTGAGGCAGACAGATGTGGAACCTAAAATTCTAGATGTGATATTTAAAATCTAATATATGGTCACCTGACCTGATGCCAGTGTGTGTGTGTGTGTGGGGGGGAGAAACTAGCTAAGATTTACTGATCAATTCAGCAAGCGTTTAGGCTTTCAAGTATTTATTAAAGTGTATTAGAAGTTAGTGAAGAGAGAGAGGTTGAGAACAGATCCCTTATAGCATGGAAAACCCTAGCTTAGATCTATTCAGTATATGCAGAGAGAAAAACCTTCCTTTCGTAGCAGCCCATGTAAAGTCGTGCCACCATGCCAAAGTCCAGATCAAAAGAACCAGATCCTTAGCCACTTCTCCCACAAGCCCACTGTGAAACAGGAGGCAGGGCCATTCTCACACACACCTCCAAGGTAATTGGCTGGTAGCACTGATTGACGCAACCCACAGGCATTAGGCACAACTTCTGGATGCCAATCCAACCTTTGAAATCCCAGGAAGGTCACTTCCAGATGCCGAAGTCACATGTTTTCTTTTCAGGCCTGATTCTCTCAATGCCCTTCTCAGCAGGGGGTGTTGTTCCAATTCTCACACAGAGGTTAAGTGACTTGCCCAGGGTTCCATAACTAGTAAGAGTCTGAGGCCAAATTTGAGCTCATATCTTCCTTGCCCAAGGCCCACTTCTCTTTACACTGCACCTCCTGACTGCTTAAGACTGTTGCAGTCTAAATGGCTGAGCATGACTTTGATATCTAATCTTTGTTTGAATTATTTGTATATTTGCTAAAATATTATTTAAAAATCCCATAAGAGCACTCTCAGATGAGAAATTTCACTGTTGAACAAGCACTATACTAATAAGAGATTATTGTGTTTTAGAAAATAGGATGCTAATCTTGGAACTAGAAAGATCTGACTTGATTCACTCCTCTAACACTGTATACCTTTGTGCAAAGCAATTAATTATCTCTATCCTCAGTTTCCTCATCTATAAAATGAGGTAATCAACACAATGATTGCTAAGTCTCTTCCAAGTATATATCTAAGAGTATATGAGATGGACAATTTGATCTAAAGCAAGATGAACTGAGACTAGATTTAGAAATTTATTTATTCAAATATTTTTTTAAACTAGAATTGGAAGGGAATGTTGTATAGTTGTAAGAATACTGAGACCCTGCTTTAAATTATGTGACTTCTTTGAATATTTGGTTTCTTCTCTGTTTAGCATAATGTTATATTAATTAAAGTTTTCATAGAATTGTTATAAGGGAATAATCAACCAAATCACTAAGCAATACCAAAATGTGAGTAATTAAGATTTGAAAGTGGGGGCAGCTAGGTGGTACAATGGATAGAGCACTGGCCCTGGATTCAGGAGGACCTGAGTTCAAATACAGCCTCAGACACTTGACATTTACTAGCTGTGTGACCCTGGGCAAGTCACTTTACCCCAGTGCCTCAACCAAAAAAAAAAAGAAAAAAAAAGACTTCTAAGTGGAGGACAAGACATTGTCTTCTACATGTCTTCTCAAATTTATCCAAAACTAGCATTTTACATTTAAGAGATAAAATTCGTTTTAGCTTGTAAAGAATTAATTATTATTTGAGGTTTTTATGCCTTGGTGAGCACTGGCCTGGGCTCCACAAACTGCACAGTGCTCCACCCACTGGTTGTAGCCATTGCCAGGGCTCTGGCACCTCCTGTCATCACCACTCGCCGATGCCTACATGGGTCTGGTGAAATTATAATGATTGGAAACCTAGTGAGGGCAGTCATGTGACCGTCAGAGCGGCCATCCCATTTGCTGGGGCTGTGTGGGTTGTTTCTAGGTTTGGGGGAGGAGAATTGGGCATTCTAGGTGGAAGCTGGAAAGTGATAGGCATTCTGCTGCATATTTTCAGCTGATTCCTGGGTGGTGGTATTTTTTCAGGTATTATAATTTCTCTTTCCCCATTTTATTTCCTTTCCCTTGATCCTACTGATCCTGTATGTGGTTTTTTTTTTAAAGTTCATTCTTGTTCAAATAAATATTGTTTTATTTTGAGGGAGGCTGCTGGTCTCCTTCCTTGCCCCAATATTGTGGCAAGCCGCTTAACTAGCACTCCCCAATTAAAAATTGGTCCCCACAAGCTGACTCCATGGACTTAGATATCAAGAGCTCTAATAATATAAAAACCAATGAATTGACAATAGAAAAAATTACTCCACAACCCTTAATATACTCAGGCATCATCACTTCCCAGTTGTTCCCTGAGAAGCTACTTGGGGCAGACACTTTAGCTGGTGAAATATGTATGCTGGATATGTATATCCATCTTGGGAGGGGACTGAGGTAGCTTTGATATCCAGCTACAAAGAGACCCACAATCAAAGAGGAAGGAGTCAGAAAATGAGCAATAGAGAATACAAGGGGCCAGTGAGGGTGACAAAAATTACCAAAGATCTCAGAAAGAATGAAAAAAAAAACAATTAAAGACCTTGAGTTTAAACAGATATTAATAACAGAAGAGAACATGGCCTCCATATCAGATAAGTGAATTTGGATATATGTGAATAAACATTTTAAGGCAAAGGAAAATTAATCAACACTTGCTGAGGCAAAGGGTCTTGTGGCTTCCCAAATGGACATGGAACTATAGAAGGGTATTCCCAAATGGTTTAAAAATATATATGAATTTTCAAAGCTGAAATGATGGCTTACATAGCAGACATAATTGATATATTAGAAAAAAGTTGAATCAATAGTGGCAAACCTCACAAAAGAAGCAAAAAATAATATATGTGTGATTTGTTTTGTAAGTACATGGCAGTGAAGGACAATCTGGAAGAGGAATAAGAAAAATACATTAAAAGAAAGCATGATCATAGAAGCAAACATTAATTTTAAATATAGTATGCAAAGTGAGAACTAAAGGATTATAGGTCTCAGAGAAGGACATGATAAATCAGAAAACTGGAATACATCATTATTCAAGAAATAATATGAGAAAACTAACCAGAAATTCTGAACACAGAAAACAACCTGCCAAAGAATGTACATGCACACACACATACACATGCATGCATGTATGTGCACACATAATCTGCAGGAAACAAATAGCAAAATTATGCTCCAAAATTGAAGACACATAGTGATTAAATTTAACAATTCCACTGACAAATAACAAATTCTGTAAGAGTTAAGAAGAAAAACCTTAAATACTAAGGAAAGGCAATTTATATAACAGAAAAGTATTTTGTACACACAAGAAGCCACAAGGGAGAATGTAATAATGCACTGTGAAGAGCAAAGGAGTTCCAGATATATACCAAGGTAAACTAAACTGAAAACACTAGCCTACCCATCACTGAAAAATGTTGAATGTTCAATAAGAAAAGGTGTTTGAAGCATCCCTACAAGGAAAACTAGACCTAAAAAAATTCTTTGCTTTTCAAATACTTCACAAAACAGAAATGCAACCAATGTAAACAAATAAACAACAAAAGATAACAAAAAACAAAACAGCAATGCAAACACTGGTGAGATTTCTTTCTCCAAGTATACAAGGAGACAAAAATGAAAGTGGAAGTCAAATAGAAGTGAATGGAGAAAATGGCTTGAAATATCACAATACCTCATCAAAAGGTGAATAAATTATTGTTGTGGTTGTTAATTAAAACATGAAAGAGTCTTCTAGCTCTCCCATGGGAAAGAGGGAAAAAATATATAGGAGAATGTGATGTACATTAATCAAATAGAAGGTTAAAAATGAAGGGGAAATGATTTCTGCAGTATTAGGAAGATGGCTTACAGGAGAATGGGCAAAGAAGCAATAGGAGCTATTCAAATAGTGGGAAACATAGTGGAAAGTTTGTTTCAGTAGTGGGGAGAGGATACTGATATTGTCATGGAGGAAGAGAGATGTTCTACAAGTAGAAATGGGGACATTAAAAAAGATATAATCTTCAGAGATTTGTAGCGTAGACAGGTTAGTCTTCTTGTCTCAAGAGAATGGCTCATAGGGGTAATTGACTCCCAGAAAAGTAGGAGGACCTGTATTCAGAGAGGAGATTTTCTAGCATATAGGAAGACTGATTATGGGCAGGATACAGTTTAATAATGAACCACACAATCAGAGACATAGAAAAATTCTTAACACAGGGCAATATTCTCTCTATTGTTAATGGGAATTAGTTATTTCTGGAGAGGTGGAGTCAAGAAAGGCTGTGGTTCCCTCAGCTCCTGACAAATCTGTCCACACACTCCAAAAATAATGCCATAAGACAACTCCTGGAGCAGTCTAACCCACATAAGAACAGAGTGAGACTATTTTATAGCCAAAGACAGCTTAATTAGGTGACTGCAATCACCTGCTATTCAGGCTGAGGGAGGAGGAGCTCAGCACACAGGGTGGGCCCAGCCCAGGACAGACAGCACTTCCAGGGCCTTGGAGTCTTTGGTGCCAGCGGCTTCTTCTGAGATTTGGCTCACGAACCTGTGAGGGGGTTCAGCAGTTGGCCAGGGTGAATTGGATATGGTTTCTGCTGGAGTTGGGGTGAAGCACCAGGTTCTAAACCAGTGGGCTGACTTGAGTGGTAGTAGCCCAGTAGGGGAGGGGCACAGGCATGCAAGGCTTCTAGCAATAGAGAAACAGATTTCAGTCAGATATCTGCTTCAGGGATGAGATGAGTAGGCAAAAAAGCAGTGGATGAGGGGCAGCTAGGTGGTACTGTGGATGGATCACTGGCCCTGGATTCAGGAGTACCTGAGTTCAAATCCTGACTCAGACCCTTGACACTTAATAGCTGCCTGACCCTGGGCAAATCACTTAAACCCAATTACCTCACCAAAACAAAAGCTTCCAAGAAAAATATAAATTGGTCTTAGGCCAAGGAAGCTCACAAAAGGGACTTTAAAGAGAAATTAGGACAGATAGAAGGAAGATTTAGAGAGGTGGAAAAAGAATGGAAAGAGAAATGAGAGAGCAGGAGAGTCATGAAAAAAAAAGTCAACAGCTTGAAAAGCCAAATGGAAAAGGAGATACAAAAGCTCTCTGAAGAAAATAATTGCCTAAGAATAAGGATTGAACAAATGTAAGCGAGTGACTTTATGAGAAACCAGGACACAATAAAGGAAATTCAATTGAATAAAAAAATAGAGGGAAATATGAAATATCTTCTCAGAAAAACAACTGACCTGGAAAATAGATCCCAGAGAGATAATTTGAAAATGATTGGTCTACCTGAAAACCATGATGAAGGAAAGGGCTTAGATATCATCTTCAAAGAAATTGTCTGGGGAATTGCCCTGATATTCTAGAAGCAAAAGGTAAAATAGAAATTGAAAGAATCCACTGATCACCTCCTGAAAGAGATCACAAAAGGAAAACTCCCAGGAATGTTATAGCCAAATTCCAGAGCTCTCAGGTCAAGGAGAAAATATTGCAAACTGCCAAAAAGAAAGACTTTAAGTACTGTTCATCCCCAGTCAGGATAGCACAAGATCTAGCAGCTTCTACATTAAAGAACTGGTGAGCATGGAATATGCTATTCCAGAGGGCAAAGGAATTGGGATTATAATCAATAATCACCTACCCAGCAAAACTGCATATAATCTTTCAGGGAAAAAATAGGACTTCAATAAAAAAGAGGACTTTCAGGTATTCATGATGAAAAGACCTGAACTGAATGGAAAATTTGACTTTCAAATACAAGACCCTAGGGAAGCATAAAAAGGTAAACAGGAAAAATAAATCATGACAGTTATTAAAAGGTTAAACTGTTAATATTCCCACATGGGAAGATATATCTAACTCATAAGGACTTTCTCAGTATTAGGGAAGCTGAAAGGAATCTACTTAAACAGAGGGCAGAGGTATGAATGTAAAATGAAGGGATGATATCTGTAAAGCAATTGTTTTATGAGTATCCTTGATTTTTGTGGGACAGGCAGTATGGGGTGGCTTATGTCTGGGGCCAGATTTGGGTTTGGGTCCTCCTGGGTCCAGGTCTGGTGTTTGTCCACTGTATCACATAGCTGACCCATGATGACATCTTTAAAATAAATTTAAGGGGTAAGAGGAATGCACTGGAATAAAGGGAGAGAGGTAGACTGGGGGAAAGTATCTCACATAAAAGATAAAAGAAAAAGCTTATGGAGTGGAGGGCAAGATGGGGAAGGTGTGGCGGAGTGAGTGAACCTTGCTCTCATAAGAATTAGACCAAAGAGGGAATAACATATACACTCAAGGGGGTACAGTAATATAATTTGCCCTGAGGGAAAGTGGGAGGGGAATGAGATAAGTTGGGGGTTAGAGGCAAAGGAAGGGAAGGCAGATTGGGGGAGGGAGCAGTAAAAGGTAAACACTTTCGAGGAGGGATAGGGTAAAGGAAGATAGAAAATAGACTAAATACCAAGGGGAAGGAATAAGATGGAGGGTAATACAGTTATCAGTAGTGACTTTGAAAGAAATGATGAATAGGATGATATCAGAATGACATATGAAAAATGCAAATTATCAATAGAGGAAGAACAGATGGTTTCTGAATACAGATTGAAGTATAATATTATTTGTTAGCTCCTCTTTCTAAAGTAATTTTGTCTATTTTCTTTCACAACCTGACTAATGTGATGTTTTGCATAACTGCACATGTATGACTTATGTTGAATTGCTTGATTTCCCATGGAAGTTTGAGGAGGGAGGGAGGAAAAAATTCGGAACACAAAGTTTTAAAAAATCAATGTGAAAAAATTGTTTTTTAATTTTTTACATGTAACTTGGGAAAATTCTAAATAAAATTAAAATTTAAATCAACAAATTTAAATAAAAATAAAATTTAAAAAAGGATTCATGGAGGAAAACCAGGAAAATCATTCATAATATAATAACATTATAAAAACAATCAGTTGAAAAAAAATTTTCAATGCAACAAACCTTTATTTTATTTTTTCCAGTTACATGTAAGGGTAGTTTTCAACATTCATTTTCATAAGATTTAGAGTTCCAAATTTTTTCTCCCTCCCTCCCTTTTCTCCCCCTTCCACAAGACATCAACCAATCTGATATATGTTATATATGTAAAATCCATAAGTGCTCTTTTTATCAGTTCTTTCTATGGGAGTGGATAGTATGCTTCATCATTAGTCCCGTGGGATTGTCTTGTATCATTGTATTGATGAGAGTAGTTAATTCATTCACAATTGATCATCCAAAAATACTCCTGTCACTAAGCACGATGTCTTCCTAGTTCTGCTCACTTCATTATACATCAGTTCATATGGGTCTTTCCAGGTTTTTCTGGGATCATCCTGTTTGTCATTTCCTATAGCACAGTACCATTCCACTACAATCATAAATCACGGCTTCTTCACTTATTCCTCAATTGATGGACATTCACTTGTATCCCAATTCTTAGCAACCACAAAGAATTGCTATAAATATTTTCTGTACAATTTTCCCCATTTCTTTTATTCACAATTACTGTTAACTGTTCCCTCCATCCTATTTCCTTCACCATGATATTTACTCTGTTATCTATCTTCTTTCACCCTATCCCTCTTCAAAATGGATTTGCCTCTGTCTGTCCCCTACCCCAATCTGCCCTCCCTTCTCTTGCCCCTCTCTTTTTATCCCTTTCCCCTCCTATTTTCCAGTAGGGTTAGATAGATTACCCTATTGCGTGTGGGTGTTAATCCCTCCTTGAGTCAACTCTGATGAAATTAAGGTCTTTGAGCCTATTCTGATAAGTGTAAAGTTAATTTACTGCCCTGCTCCTCCCTCATCTCTTCCCCCACTCCATAAGCCCTTTCCTGTTTCTTTCATGTGTGATTTCATCCTATGCCACCTCTGCCCTTTCCCCTCCCCAAGTGCATTCCTCTCACCCCTCAATTTTACCCTAAAGATATCATCATGGGGAAGCTAGGTGACACAGTTGACAAAGCATCCACCCTGGACCCAGGGGGACCCCAGCCAAAACCTGGCCTCAGACATGACCTCAGGTATGCCTCCCAACTCCAATTTTTTATGGTTCTCTAGGGTCTTATACTTGAAAGTCAAATTTTCCATTCAGTTCAGGTCTTTTCATCATGCATACCTGAAAGTCCTCTTTTTAATTGAAGTCCCATTTTTCCTCTGAAAGATTAGGTTCAGTTTGCTGGGTAGGTAATACTTGGTTGTAATCCCAATTCCTTTGCCCTCTGGAATAGCATATTCCATGCTCACCAGTTCTTTAATGTAGAAGTTGCTAGATCTTGTGCTATCCTGACTGGGGATGCACAATACTTGAAGTCTTTCTTTTTGGCAGTTTGCAATATTTTCTCCTTGACCTGAGAGCTCTGGAATTTGGCTATAACATTCCTAGGAGTTTTTCCTTTTGTGATCTCTTTCAGGAGGTGATCGGTGGATTCTTTCAATTTCTATTTTAGCTTCTGCTTCTATAATATCAGGGAAATTTTCCTTGACAACTTCTTGGAAGATGATATATAAGCCCTTTTCTTCATCATGGTTTTCAGGTAGACCAATCATTTTTAAATTATCTCTCCTGGATCTATTTTCAAGGTCAACAGATTTTCTAAGACAATATTTCATATTGCTCTCTATTTTTTAATCATTTGGATTTGCTTTATTGTGTCTTTGTTTCTCAAAAATTCACTACCTTCCATTTGTTCAATCCTAATTCTTAGGCAATTATTTTCATCAGAGAGCTTTTCCATTTGGCTTTTCAAGCTATTCACTTTTTTTCTCATGTCTTTCCTGCATTACCATCATTTCTCTTTCCATTTTTTCTTTGACATATCTAAATTTATCTTCAAAATCCTTTTTGAGCACCTCTATGGCCTGAGACCAATTCATAGTTTTCTTGGAAGCTTTAGATATAGGGGCCCTGATGTTGACATCTTTCTCTGTGGGTGCACATTGATCTTGCTTGTCACTAAAGAAACTTTCCATGGTCCTCACTTTTCTCTGTCTGCTCATCTTGCCTTTCTTTTTCTTTCTTTCTTTCTTTTATTTTGCAGGGCAATGGGGATTAAATGACTTGCCTGAGGTTACACAGCTAGTAAGTGTTAAGTATCTGAGGCCAGATTTGAACTCAGGTCCTCCTGAATCTCTGGCTGGTGCTTTATCCACTGTTCCACCTTGCTGCCCTGATCTTGCCTTTCTTTTACTTGACTTTTAGCTCCTTAAAGTAGGGCACTGTTTCTAGGCTGCACTATCCCAAACTTCAGGAGGTCCCAGGTGGTATGATTTAGAGATGAGCAGGTTCTTCACTTGTCTGGCCTATTCCCTGGTCTGTAGATGACCCCAGACCAACTTGCTAATCAACCAGCTTTGTGTCCTGTGGTTATCAGCTCTGACGAGTCTATGCCCCTTCTCCACCTTGGCCACTACTACTCCAGCCTACCTCCTAGTTCCCAGCAGGGGTAAAAACCCAAGTTCTTCCTCAGCAGCACCAGTGACCCCTCTAATCTCCCCCCTGCCAAGGGCTCAGCCCTCTCACCAGACTGTGAGCTTAGTTCCAGAGGACACTGGAGCTTCAGCTGATTCAGAGGCTCTGGGGGGGGGGTGTCTCTTTCTCTTGGGAGGCCTTCCAGGACTGGATCTGTGTCAGGGTTACTGTGGGGTTGGGCTCTACTCCTGTCTCAGGACAGCAGCTCCCTCCTTCTGACCTTCCAAGCCGTCCTTGGTTAGAAAATGATCTCAGCACATTCTTCCGTGAATTTTGCTGCTCTAGGAATTGTACTAAGGCATTATTTGGATGTTTTTGGAGTGTTCATGTTGTGAGTTCAAGAGCTCACTGCCTGTCCTCCACCACACTCAGTTGAAAAATAAAACATTTCATCAAGACAATGAACAATCATGATCCCAGAGAATTGATGAAACAAAATGTTACTGATCTCCTGAATAGGATGGTGTTAGACTAAATATGCATAGTGACAAATATTTTTAGAGATGGCTAATAAAAGAATTTGTTTTGCTTTGACTACATCTATTTATTATATGGTTTTCTTTTGTTTTGGGGAAGTGATAGAAAGGAAAGAATGTTAATCCTCAATTGAAAAATATATATGTTAGAACATTGTGCAGAGATAGAAATATCATTTGATGAAGAACTGTGAATGATAACTATTATCAACAATGCAATGATCCAAGATAATCCCAAAGGACTATTGATGAAACATACCATCGATCTCCAAAGAAAGAACCGATATTGAAGGACACAGACTGAAGCATGCTATTTTCTCACTTTCTTTCATTTTTTTTTACTCATGTTTTCTTTTAGAAAATGACTAATGTGATAATATTTTACATAATCATATATGTATAACCCATAAAAAAGGAATTAGTTATTTCTAAGAGTGAGGAACAATATCAAAAAGGGTCACTGAGTAGGATCTAAAAGACAATAATATAGAAGCTGTTTAGAAAAGAAAAACCCAAAGTAGGTATCTTAGAAGTTTTAGCTCCATGAAGTATAAGGAGACTCAAAAAGGAATTATTGAATTAAAGACTAATACCCTATAGTAGAAAGAAGGGGATCTGAATTAATGAAGAGAGCAAGGGAAAGAAATCTTTTATAGAGAAAATGGGCAGAAATGAAATAAAAAAGTAACAAATGAAACAAGCAGAAGGGAAAGAAAAGGAATGGAAATTTTACTTGGCTGAGAAAAAATATGTAGAAGATTAAATAACCAGATAAAAGCAAGACATAAAAAGAACCTAACAAGTTAAGAACAAGTTCAAGGGGGCAGCTAGGTGGCGCAGTGGATAGAGAACTGGCCCTGGAGTCAGGAGTACCTGAGTTCAAATCCAGCCTCAGACACTTAACATTTACTAGCTGTGTGACCCTGGGCAAGTCACTTAACCCCAATTGCCTCACTTAAAAAAAAAAAGAAGAACAAGTTCAAGACTAAAGAAAAAGGTAAAAAATGGGAAGTAAGGAAGGGATTTAATGTTTTCAGAATTAAATAGGAGATGAGTGTGGATTAACTTTGGTACATTGCAAAGCCTTTTTAGCGACTCCAAACATCTTCCAGAAAAACACACCCATCTTTTATAGAATGTAAATTCCTTGAGAGCACAGATAGTTTAAACTTTTTATTCAGATCCCTAGAACTTAGATGATGGCTGGCACATAGAAGATGATTGATAAATGTTTGTCTAAAGCAAGACTGCTTTGAAAACTAGAGATTGGCCTACTATCCTTTAAGGGAGGAGCAAGCTATCAATTATAAAAATCTGCTTTTTCAGGTGCAATCTTATCTTTTCTGTTTCATGTATTGAAATCAAATATATTCATCACTCTGGTATCATAGGTCTCTTCAAACATTTTCTATTCAAGTATTCAAGCCATACTGCTTCAATCTATTCCTTTTGCTATATGTTGTACTATATCAAAGGGAAAGAAGATGGAAAATATTCTCATGATTCTCTAAGATGTTATGAATATCATGTTTTAGAAGGGCTATCGACAAACATTAATAGGCCTCTGGAGAAGCACAACCAGGATTGGAACGGACCTTGTCTTTTTCCTTTACATTTCAACTGATGGAATTGGAGATATTTTCTTCTTGGAAAAAGGAAGACTTGGTTTAGGGTGACATGCTAACTCATTTTAGTTTTATGAAGAACTGTCATGCAGAGGAAAATTTTGGTTGATTCTGACTCCAGAGGCAGATCTAGAAACAATGCATAGAAATTAGAGGGATATTTTAATTCAACATAAGGAAGTATAATATTACACTAAGCAGCATGTGAAAAAGTTGTTTCCATTGTGAAATAGTTTACGATTGCCAGAGGTATTCAAGGAAAAAATGGAAGATGACTTGTTATAGAGGATATTCAAGAACTGGGTAGAGTTTTGGACTAAAGGACCTCTAACATACCTTTGAAACCAGATTTGTCATTCTGTGGTAAGAAAGGACCATGTGTTTTTTTCTTTCTATTCTCCTCTCCTGTTGTCCTCTAACATACCAAACCCCATCTATGTGAGCTTCAACTTTGAATTTCTTTCTTTTTGATGCAAAAGTAGTGGATCTATTCCATGAAAAATACCTGTTAATTGAAATGACTTCAATTACCAATAGCTTAAAAGGAAAACAGTATGTAAACTCCTTGAAAGTAAGGACTGTTTTTAATTTTATCTTTGTAGTCCTAGTTCTTATCATGGTGGTTTACATATAGCAGGCATTTGACTAATGCTCATTGTCTTGTCTTACTATGCATGCATGTATGCATGTATGTATGTATACACACATATGTATATAAATATTATGTGAAAATTTTTAAATATTCTTTGCCTTTTAAAATTTATTTGTTGGTAACTCTGGATTCCAAGTACAGTGCTTACCTCTGAACTCAGCCATATTATGGTTACTCTTTTATTACAAGTCTTTAATTGGAAACTTGCTCATTAGGCCATGGAGGGCTTAATTAAACTTGAAGAAATCTTTTAAAATTAGGCCTTAATTATACATTTTTGTTCTGGGCTAACCAAATCACCCCTCCCCCCCCACCCCGAATTGCCTGATCTTATAATAATAAAGAAACATTTTTTTGAAAGACAGTGTCAGAATCTACTACCATTAACATTAAAATCTTTTCACCTTGATCCTTATTTTCAAACCTCAGCTTGTCTGAAGAGGTTTAGAGGGATTAATTCACATATGTTTGTTTAAAAATGCAATTATTTTGAGGATTAAACATTTTGGTGGGTTTATAGACTGATAATTTTAAGGATGAGTAGGGGCAATTTTTCCTCAAGTCATAATAGAAGTCCATGATGTTCAGATGATTTGGCCATTCTCTGGGTGTTGACTGACAAGAAAGACTATCACATCTCGGCTTATGTGAGAGAAGCAAGTTGAAAAGGAGAACTGTAATTTGTTTTTGAATGATAAGCCTTACCTTGTAATGGCCTAATACCTGATTATGTAACCTGGTTGCCAGAAAATTACAGGATATTGAATTAGAAATGCAAGGCAGGCAGCAAGACTCTTTAAAGTACTTTGGAAAATGGATTGCTCGAGAACTGTCCCTAAGCTGCAAGGAGGGACAGTGTCCCTTTGTTGATATCTTGGCTGGCTCTTTCCTCTTTCCCTGGAAGCAGGAATTGGGGAATAGATCAGCAGTCCTCCCAGACCTCAAGGTAGAGACTTTTGGAATCCTGCCCGGTTAGGGGATATCTGAGGGGAAGGAAAGGAAGGAGAAAAGGACTAACCACACTTTGAGAGCAAAGCCTGATGCTGTAAATGGAAAAGATTGGTCTATCATTTCTGAAATAACCTAAAGAACAGGGTTGCAGAGGTGGATTCTAATTAAAGGGAAAGGGGCAGAAAGATATAGGACAAACTGAGATAACTTTGTGGTTCACATTTTAAGGTGTTAGATAAGAAAACAAAAATATGCCAAAGTGTTTTCATATATGCTGGCACAAATAATGTTATTCTTTTCTTGTAATCATGCATATGAAACTGGAATGAAACTTGTAAGTCATCAAATCCAAATCTCTCATTTTAAAGATGAAGGAACTGAGGTCCTGAAAAAAAAATAATGCCTCAAATGACTTACATAATAAGTGACAGAATTTGAATGTGAACTCATTCCCCCTAACTCAAGATCAAAAGCTATCTTAACTTCACTAAACTGTCTTCTCTAAGTTCATCTAGCAGGTTCCATTTATGATCCCTTTTTCCCCCTCTGCATTTGAAGGTTTTGCATTTAGGTTTTTTTTTTTTTCACTTTGACTACTATCTTCTTAAAAACCCATGTGGGTAATCTATAATTTTAAATGTATGAGGTAATAGATGCTTTTTTATATACCAGGTTCCTACCTGCAATTAGCTCTATACTATCTTCTCTGCACACTGACCTTTTTACAACTTTAGTATTTATTGCTAAGTGACAAGGATAACCTTTTAGTCTATAGTAATTTGTTGCCAAATATTTCCCATTTCCTCTGTATATTTTTTTCTCTTAAAATTGCTCCATATTTTCAACTTTCTGTTAAAATCATTAAGTAGAAATTCATGCTTACTTTTTTTCTTTGTCCTATTTTATTTCAAATTAGCATCTCATTAAAGTTATTTTGCCAAGATTGTTTATTGTTTTTATCCCCTTCATATTTCACCACATTTCTGAGGATCTCCAAGTGATTCCCAAAATTCTTCTTCATACGGACAATAATTCTATGAGGCAGGTAAGTGCTTGATAGACTTCCTCTTAGACTTCTCATGAGTACCAAGAAGAAAATATCATATGCACCTAAATTTCTACTGGATGAGACTTTGAAAATATTATTATTGTTGTTTTTTGGGAAGAAAGATTGATGAGTTTCCAAATAATGCATAACTTTATTTTTCTTGTTTAATGAAATTAAAATATTAATTTCTGTCCTGATTTTTCCTGGTTATTTTATTAAAAGTGGCCAAGTATAGGAATCTAATTGGGCAAAGATAATATATAAAAGCAGATTTAATGTCTTAATATCAGTCCATATCAGCATGTCAGTCCCAAATAGGAAACAAAAATATGTATATAACAAAATACTTCTGTGGAAAGGAAAGAATGGATCTTTTTTCTTTTCTTTCACAGTAGTAAAGGTTATTTATCATTACTATCACATAATTAACTTCTTAGTAGTTTCATTTTTTTTGCATGACTTGCTGAAAAGTTTTTAGGGATGTGATGTTTAAAATCTTAATTGTGGTCACCAAAAATTAAAAAGCTTCAGTACCAGTCTTTGGGCATTAAACATTTATTAAAGCATACAAATATTTACAAAGAGTTCAGAAGGTTATGAAAAAGAAGTCCTACCTAGCCTAGAGTTCCAGCCTGGTTGGACTCTTCCTGAAGTCCTCCTCCATGAGCCTGCTTTAATCAGGAACTCCCTTTAAGCTGGCTGTGGAAGCTTTTTTATAGTTCTGGAACAGAGGCGGTCCTTACACACTGCTTCAAGGTGATTGGTTGTCGTCACCCAAATCCATTGGCTTTGAAGGTGTTAAGTTGAGTTCACAGTCTAGGTTCTGAGAACAATACCGTCTTAAGGGCTAGCCAGGTGTGATTACAATCCAATTAACTTGAAGTAGGCTTAATCAGCAGTCAATCATTCTCAATTGATTCAATCAGTCTCAATTAATCTTCAGGTGGGTACATCAACTTTACCTTTTAGATGCTTTTATTTGTGATTTTTCCTTTCTTTTTCTTTCTCTTCTCTCACCAAATTGAATTATTTTGCCTGAGGACAACAACATGCACTTCCACTTTTGCCTAGAATAGGTTTGAAAAATGGGAGCATTAATGCATCTTTTCTGAACTACCCTATGTTTCTGCCCCTTATATCCTATTCCCAAATTTTTA
The DNA here is from genome assembly GCF_019393635.1 of Dromiciops gliroides. Classification (NCBI taxonomy): domain Eukaryota; kingdom Metazoa; phylum Chordata; class Mammalia; order Microbiotheria; family Microbiotheriidae; genus Dromiciops; species Dromiciops gliroides. Next base: position 510,303,561 of record NC_057862.1, read on the forward strand.
AAAGTCCCAATCTTACCTCCCATCAATCACTTGTAATAAAATTGGACATATAACCTGGGAAAGTTTCATGGAATGATATTTTTTGTGATGAAGGAATGAGACATTACTTATATATTAGAAGTTTATAAGATTTTAAAAATGTATGCAAACCATTTCCATGTTAGCCATTTTGCAAAAACGAAACAAAACAACCACCCAATCCCCCCCAAAAAGCCCCAACACACCCAACAAGCAAGAAAAACAAGAAACATAAAGAAAGTGGGGGAAAATATTTAAACTCAGAGTATATCCATTCCCTTTCTGGGGGTAGATAGCATTTTTCAAGATGATTCTTTTTTCTTTTTTCTTTTTTTTTGGCAAGGCAATTGGGGTTAAATAACTTGTCCAGGGTCACACAGCTAGTAAGTGTTAAGTGTCTGAGGCCGGATTTGAACTCAGGTCCTCCTGACTCCAGGGCCGGTGCTCTATCCACTGCGCCACCTAGCTGGCCCCCTGGAATATTGTCTTAGAGCAGCTGAATCTTTCGCTGTTGATCATCTTTATGATATTGCTATTATTGTGTCCAATGTTTTCCTGGTTCTATTTACTTCACTTTGCATTAGTTCATATGTTTCCTGTGTTGTTTTTTTTCTGAAACCATCCTGCTCTTCATTTCATATACCATAATAACATTCCATTATAATCATAGACCACAATTTGTTTAGCCATTCCCTGTTTGTTGTACATACTCTCAACTTCAATTTTTTGGCACTATGACAAGAGTTGGTATAAAAATTCTGTAGAAATATGTTCTTTTACTTTTTCTTTCATCTCTTTGAGATACAAACCTAGTAGTAGTAATGCTGTGTCAAAGTGTATTCACAGTTTTATAGCCCTATGGATATAGTTCCAAATTGTCCTCCAGAATAGTTGGACCAATATTCATACCTCCACCAACAGTGCTTGAGTGTCCTTATTTTTTTTCACCTCGCCTCTAGCATTTATGATTTTGCTTTTCTGTCACATTAAGGAATCTGATAGCTGTTAGCTGTTATCTCAGAGTTGTTTTGATTTGTATTTCTCTATGTGATTTAGAGCTTTTTTCATGTGACTACTGATAGCTTTTATTTCTTTTTCTGAAAACTGCCTCTTCATATCCTTTGACCATTTATCTTTTGGGGAATGGTATTGTTTTTATAAATTTGACTCAGTTCCTATATATTTGAGAAATAAGGTCTTTATAAGAGAAACTTGTGGTAAAATCCCTCCTCCAGTTTCCTATTTTCTTTCTAATTTTGGCTGCATGGTTTTGTGTAAAATATTTTAAATTTTATGTAATCAAAATTATCTATTTTACTGCTTATAATCTGCTCTCTTTTTTGGTCATAGGTTTTTCCTTTATTCGTAGATCTGATAGGTATATTTTCTCATGTTCATTTCATTTACTTATGATACCAACCTTTATTTCTAAATCTTTTACCCATTTTGAACTAATCCTAGTTTATAGTGTGAGGTATTGGTCTATACCTAGTTTCTAACAAACTGCTTTCCAGTTTCTCAGCAATTTTTGTCAAATGATGACTTATTGTCCCCAAAACTTGGTCTTGGAGTTAATCAAACAATAGATTATTTTATGGACATTTACTAATATATATCATGCACCTATTCTATTCCATTGATCTATCACTCCATTTCTAATAGACTGTTTTGATGATTACCACTTTGTAATGTATTTTGAAATCTGTTACTGTTAGGTGACCTTCCTTCACATTTTCTAATATTGATTCCCTTGTGATTCTTCGCCTTTTCCTATTCCAGATGAATTTTGGTTTCATTTTTTTCTCACTCTATACAATGATCCTTTGATAGTTTGATATGGCAGAGAATAAATAAATTAATTTAGCTATAATTGTCATTTTAATTTTATTGGCTAAATTTACCAATGAGCAATTAAAATTTCTCTAATTGTTTAGATCTGTCTTTATGTGAAAAGTGTTATGAAATTGGGGTTATATAGTCCCTGGGTTTTATCTTGGCAGATACATCAATATTTTATGATATCAGTAGTTATTTTTAAATGGAATATCACTTTCTGCTATGTTTTTTGGTAATATGTGGAAATTCTGTGAATTTGTATATGAATATTTTGTATCCTGCAACTTTTCTTGTTTGAACTGATTATTTACTTCTCTAGGGTTCTCTAAGTATACTATTATATAACCTGCAAAGAGTATTATTTCTTTATTGTTTGTTTTTATTCCCTAATTTTCTTTTTCTTGTCTTATTGCTATAGCTATAATTTCTAGTAGCATAGTGAAAAATAATGTTGATAATAGACATCATTGCTTCACTCCTGATCTTATGAGAAGGCTTTTAGGTTATCCCCATTACAGATAATGCTTGTTCTTGGTTTTAGATAGAAAATACTTACTATTTTAAGAAAGGCTCCATTGATTCTTATGCTTTCAAATGTTGTAAATAGTAATGGATGTAGTTTGTCAAATGATATTTTTGAATCAATTGATATAACAATATAATTTTTCTTCCTTTTCTTATTGCTATGGTCAATTATGCTGATAGTTTTTCCTAATATTAAACCAGCTCTGAATTCTTGTGTGTTGTTTAAAAATCTAAATGTGGCTTCTAATCTGTCCCTCACCCCCAGTTTTTGGGAGAAACTGGCTAAAATCACTGATAAATTCACCAAGAGTTTAGGCTTTTAAGGGTTTATTAAAAGATATAAGATGGTAAAAGAGAGAAAGATTGAGAACAGATTTCTTATAGCATGGAAATCTTAGCCTTCATAACCTCCCACATGAAGTCCTGCCACCAGGCTGATGTCTCAAACCAAAAGAGCTAGTAAGCCCTCAGCCACCATCCACTTCCTACTTCATGTCCTCCTCCAAGAAATGGGAGGTTCTTCAAGTTGATTGGCTGAGAGTGGTCTCATAGTTCATAGCCTCTGAGAGTGCACTCTCCTCAGGGCTGGCTATTGGTTAAAATCTAATCACCTTTAAGTGGGTACTTAGTGGTTCCTCATTCACACCCAATTCAAACACTACTAAGTCAATAAAGTTGTACTCCTGGGCATCTACCACTTTCCATTGTCTTAACACACTTTGAATAAATACCAGCTGGTCATAACATATGAGCTTTGTGATATATTCCCCTAATCTCCTGGCTAATTTTTTATTTAAAAATTTTGTACCAGTATTCATGTGGGAAATTGGTCTATAGTTTTTTTTCTCTATTTTTTCTCTTCCTAATTTAAAAATCAACAAAATATTAGTAAAATAAAAGGAATTTGGTAGGAGTCTTTTGGCTACTTTTTTTCAGATAGTTTATATAGTATTGAAATTAATTGTTCCTTAAATATTTGGTAGAATTCACTTGTAAATCCATCTACTACTACAAAATGTTCTTAGAGAGCTCACTTATGACTCCTTCAATCTATTATTTCTATTATAGGGTTATTTAAGCATTTTACTTACTCTTCTTTAAAAGACATTGATTCTGAATACTTAAGGATAAGCTAAAGAAGCCACAGAGAGATAGAAAAAGTAATTCCCTGCCTTGAAAACTCAAATGCAGGTCTTATATCAGGCTTGGGGGTGGGTTTGTGTGGGGGGTGGGTGGATTGTCTACTTACTTCCAAGATCAATGCCATACAGCTGCAGCTTGTTTTGTTGTTGTTATTGTTGTTATTTATTTTTATTTTTATTTTATGGGGATTTTTGGTCTTTGTCCAGTAACATAGCTTCAGGCCTAATCTGAGTTAGATCCTCTGGACAGGCAACCAATTTTACAGTATACTGTAAATTCATAAAGCCTTTTGGAAATAATTCTTTTTGATTCAGGTATAAATCTTTACCTGTTCTGTTTTTCAGGTCTCTACTATCTTTGACCTCTGTATGCCTCCGTTTCCTTAACTATAAAATGGGAATAATAGCACCTACCTCACAAGGTTGCTGTGAGGATCAAATTAGATATCAGTAAAGTGCTTAGCACAGTGCCTGGAACTAACTAGGTGCTATTTCAGTGCTTATTCTCTTCCCTTAAACAATTTATTCATTTGAATCAAAATGTAGGATTTTACATTTATCCATATGAAATTTTATCTTGGTAACATCTACCCAATGTTGCTATTTTTTGAGATCCTTTCTAATTCTGATACTGTAACTGGGAGGCCCCCTCAGAAAAAGAAACAAAGAAAAAGAAACAACCCCGCCCATACACATAAACAAATAAAAATGAGCTCTTTGGCTCTCCATTATTGATAACAGTTGAAATCCAAATTGATCATAAATTAAAGATCTTTGGGTTAAGTCATTCACTACCTTGTAAATATGGACAATTATGTTCTAAATGAGAGTATTTTCACATTTCTGTTTGGGTAAGAGGCATAGTAGGGTTTTCCTACTTACTTCCCAGTAATTGGAGTGGGGGGAGGGATTAGAAATGGTTCTATAAGATATAAATATGTGATCACTTTGTTATTGTCTAGCTTCTGGCAGCAAACAATATAGATCAAGAAATAAGTACCATATGTTTGTCAGATTTGTGGATCATATATAGAATTAGACTTGGAAGGGATATAAGAATGTCCTCATTTTATAGATTAAAAAAAAACAAAACCCTGAAACTCAAAGAGTATAAGTGATTTTTACAAGATCACACATTTAGTGTAAGGAAGAGAATTTGAACCCATGTCTCCTGATTATAGAGACAGTGCTCTTTTCATTCTACCATATTATAGTCCACAAAAGGATTGGAGTAGATGATAGAGATGTTCAAATTAACCCATCATTTGTAGGTATCTTTTTTGGACCAACTATACTGATTTTATGATAAGATAATTGAATTGTTTAGAGAGTTCCTACATAAAAATGCCTTTCTAATCTTTGCTTCATTTTCTATGCTAGGTAGAAGGAAAAGTAGGAGAGGAAGATGCCAATGGACTGTGCTGGAGGAATTATTTCCTAGTTTGATCATCTAATAGTCACTGTATTTGTTATAGTTATGATAGTGGAAAGGAATTGTATGTGCAGAAGGAAAAAACTTAAAAGTTTTTCTGATCCATTAATGTGAGAGAGTAAAAGATTCCAAGCTCTACAAGTAAAATATGTTACAAAAACCTACCTATATTATGCCTATAGGGACAGCTATGTGGTGCAGTAGATAGAGTGCTGGTCCTGGAGCCAGGATGACTGGAGTTCAAACCCAGCCTCAAATACTTACAGGCTGTGTTACCCTGGACAAGTCACTAAACCTCTGTTTGCTTCAGTTTCCTCAATTGTAAAATGGGAACTGTGGAGAAGGAAATGGCAAACCACTCCCATACCTTTGCCAAAAAAAAATAAACTTCACAAAAATAGCATCATGAAGATTCAGACATGACTAAATGACGTAACAAATGATGCCCATGATATTTCTATGAGCTAATAGTCTAGTAACCCTATCAAAAAGAAATTTTGATTGGCTTGTCATGACTTGTCCTTGATAAGTTTATGCTGGATCACAGTGTCCATTTTATCCCCAAACCACCATATGAATGATATCTTCTAGATTTTTTTGTTTTTGGTGTGTTCTTTGTTTTGGCTGGGCAATGAGGCTTAAGTAACTTGCCCAGGGTCACACAGCTAGTAAGTGTCAAGTGTTTAAGGCTGGATTTGAACTCAGGTCCTCCTGAATCCAGGGCTGGTGCTTTATCCACTATGCCACCTAGCTGCCCCATCTTCTAGATTTTTTTTAATGAAAATTGATAACACTTTCATTAGGTTATGGTATAAAGCATCATCTACCATTTTTCTTCTTTTGCAAATTAGGACTTTTTCACATCTCTAAACTTACATCACATCTCCTGTTTTTACACAGTTCCTTAAACATCTATGAAATTATACAAACCTTGAAATTTACAAGGTTTTCCAGTATAAAAGATAATATTCCATTTTCTCCTTTCTCTGCCTCATGCCCCTATGACTTTGGATTCTGATTAGTGAGTTTTTAACATATCTTGTTTGAGATCCTTTTCCAATTCGAATTAGGAACCTTCTTGAGTGCAGGCATCATTTTTGCTTTGTTATATCCATGTGCCTATACTTGGCACACTGACTGACATATTGTAAATACTAATAAATTAATTTTTCATTATTCACTCATTATTATTAACAATTTTTATTATATAGTCAGGTTTCTTTTTTTTTTTCTTTCTTTCTTTTTTTTTTTTGGTTAGGCAATTGGGTTTAGGTGACTTACCCAGGGTCACACAGCTAGTAAGTATTAAGTGTCTGAGGCCAGATTTGAACTCAGGTCCTCCTTACTCCAGGGCTGGTGCTCTATCCACTGCACCAACTAGTTGCCCCCAAGTTTTTTTCTTACGAGCCTGTTAAACCATTTTAGCCAGCTCATTTTTAAAAGTCATGTCATGGGGTCCTATACCTCTGAATTCTTCAAAATTTGCTCTAATAAACATCAGATTATATGGCAGACTCTGTACTCCTTTCTCCTCCCTCCATCAAACTTGGAGATGTACTGATTTATATTTATATTTCTCAAGGTTCCCATAATTTATAACTCACTAATTAGTTACTCCTTACTGGTCAAGATAAAATTCAAGATGGTAGCTTCCCTTGTTGCTTTAAGAAGTCCTCTGCTCATTCCAATTATCCTCTTCCTTGTTGAGACTGTTTTTTTTTATTTAAAAAATGGAGTTCGAATAGGTGACCTATAAAGTCCCATCAATTTTAAGTTCAATTGAAAACTTGAATATCTTGGAGAGATCCTTCTGTGCTAGAAGAACTGGTGACACATTACTGCTATGTCTTGCTGATAATGCTTTCATGTATCATCAGTGATGAAAATTCCAATGTTTTCAAGTTCTTCATCCTCCTGAAAATACTTCTCCCCTGTTCCATTCTCCCCAAAATTCATATTGTCTTCCATTAAAATAAAGGAAAATATGATTTAAAAAGCCAACCAAAATAGTGACTTATATGACAGTGCATATAACATTCTGTATCTCTAATCCCACTTTTCTACTGAAATGAGGGAGATGCATTTCACTGTCTGTCATGCCAGACCAAGAGTAATCATTGCATTTTCTCAAACTGTGGCATCTTTTTATTCTTCTTTTAATTTATATTATTGGGACATGCATACACAAAGAATTTTTCTTCTTCTGCATTCTTCATTCTGCATCAGTTTATACAAGTCTTTACTGTTTCTCTAAATTTCTCATTATTCCTTATTATAAATATTATCCCACTATAGTCATATGCCATAATGATTTCTGCCATTCCCTAACTGATGGGTACATACATTGGTTAAATCTTTCTTTACTGTATTTTTTGAAACCATAAATTTGGGTCTATGAAAATTTTGTTATTTGTGGTCCTTTCTTCCTCTCTTTTGACTTGTGAGACACATATATTGAGCTGTATGAACACTGACTAGACTGATCTTGTTTAAAAAGTAGAAGAGTTTGAAAGGAAAGTAAGTTTAAGGGGAAATTCAGGTAAGATTTTTTTTCAACAGGTTGCTGAGTGATGAATGTGTATATTTTTCCATAGCTGTATATGTAGACATTTCCACATATACTTCCATGGTGTCAGTGTACATAAAAACATACATACATACACACATACACACACATATATACATAAATATCTGTACACATACATATATATGCATGTATACAAAAGTAGTACACACAAATATATATACATATATACATATTCATATATATTCTATACACATATATTTCATTTTATCAAAATATATAAAATGAGTATATGTGTATGCATGTAGATATGCATATGCAAACACAGCACATCTATCTATTTATATTTATGGACAGTTATGTGAATATGAAATTATATACATACATGAATTTGTATAAATATATGTTTCTTACTTATTCATTTTCAGTCATGTCCCATGCTTTTTTTAAACTACATTTGGGGTTTTCTTGGCAAAGATATTGTAGTGGTTTGCCATTTCCTTTTCTAGCTCATTTTACAACTGGGGAAAGGAAACAGGGTTAAGTGATTTGCCCAGGGTCACACAGATATTAAGTTTCTGAGGCTATATTTGAACTCAGATTCTTGACTTCACTTCTAGTGCTCTATCTACCTGGCCACTTATGTGCCCCACATATTCATGCACATATATACAAGTATAGGTGTACATATATATGTGTATGCATGCATGCACATATTTGTATTGTATGTGTGTTTACATAGGCATATGGCTATATGTATATACATATCACATTACACACATATACATATACAAACATATACACATTTATATATAGATATCTATATACATATTGTATAGATAGAGCTTATCCAAACTGAATGGTCTGCTTCCTCTCTCATTATCTGTGTTTCTGCTTTTATTTTCTCCTTTCCTGTTGATGTTTCTTCTGACAACTGACCACAACTCCATATTTTACATATTTCAAATGAGAATATCTTTTAACAAGTAATATTTGTTTTCATGTAAGAGTAAATGTCAGGCAAATTTGAGATCCTATTGTATTTTAAGGCAAAAAGACACTGAATTTATTAAATGCTCACAATGTGACCAGAACTGTGCCAAGCCCTGAGACTTATGCACTGAATCCTGGCTCTACAACTGTGTGCCAACAGTGTTATCTTGAGCAAGTCATTTAACTTCTCAGGAGCCTAGTTTATTCATAATTAAAATGAAGGGAATGTAAAAGATGACCTCTAAATTCCTGTTAAAGATAAATTTCTAACCTTAATTAGGATCATATGATATTTTAGGTGAATGGATAGGGATGTAGTCCAAAAATTTTATTTTATAGAGGGGCCAGAGAGGTTAAATGACTTTCTGTTTCTTTTAAATCTTGTATTTGTGAATTGTTTTTCCAACACTAATTCTCAAACATTATCCTCTATAGATTAGATGTCTTCCTTTGTGACATAGATGTCTTCTTTTGTGAAGTATAACAAAAAAATCTTTTGGAATAGATAGAGCTGTCCTTCTGACACAGGTTGTCTGTCACCAACCTATGTCTTTGGGGATGTCACATATAAAACTATATCTATATCTATATCTGTTTGTAAGTGATATCTACATCTATATAAAGTTTGTATGTGTACATAAATACATAAATGTGCATATCTATCTATCTATCTATCTATCTATCTATCTATCTATCTATCTATCTATCTATCTATCTATCTATCTATCATCTATCTACCTATATCTACATCCCAATGGTATAGAAACTTTTTAAGACTTTAAGTTCTGGAAAATGTGCCTACCTATGTTGTTAGAGAATTTACTCATACCAATGAATTCCTTATCCCAATTAAATCACAGAGCCCATCCCTATAAGTATCCTTAAATATAAAGTATTCTGCCTTATTGATCCCTGACAGCTCTGCTGTATTAGAATAGGCATATTTCATTGATTGTCACAATAGAATGTAAATACCTTGAGGGCATGGACTTGTTCATTTTGTTTTTGTATCCCCTTCACAGTACAGTGCCTAACACATAGCAATTAATAAATTCTTGTTGATTGATTAATCATTATCTAGGAGAGACTACTTAGAGAATAGCATATATTTGCTCACTAAAGTTGTAGCAGAGGTGTCTTATGGTTGCCCTAGATCAGTGTGGTCTGGCAATGGGATAGTTTGAGTGGGAGGAAGTTGTTAGTGCAATGAGTCTTCAGTGATATATATATATATATATATATATATATATATATATATATATATATATATATATATTTGCAATATTTAATTATGACAAGTTTTTTCACTTTTTCTTGCTGTCATTACTGAGTTTTGTATAGGTCTGTATTCTCCTTGTAGTGTTTGACATAGGATAGAGTGGAAATAGGGAGGGAGCTGTCCCTAGGATACCTCTCATTTGGCTGTTTTCCCAAGAGGATTATCCTCTTAAATGATGCTCAAGGTCATACAGCTTGTTAGTTAGACCCCAGGTTGGTATTCATGTCTCCTTATTCAAAGTGCCATCTTCTTTCCATTGCATCAGGCTGCCTTATTGAAAACAACCCAGTTTAGAATTCACAGATCATGTTATGAAAAGTGACAACACAGAGAACAGGTAACTTGTGCTGAGTGATGGAAATAGATAGAACAGAAGTTACAAGCAGATTTTTATGCTATTATAGGAATAGCAACATAGCTTATAAAATAGTCTATTTGTAAATAAAGTACAAAATTGCTTAAGTGGGAATTAAACAAGGACAATCTACAAACTACTTTGCAGTGTTTTTTTTTAAAAAAAGACAATCTGGTATTAGTGTACTCAAAAGTCAGAAAACCTGAGTTCTCATATTGGCTCTGCTGCTAATTTGCCATGTCACTTCGGGGATGTCCCTTAACCTCTCAGTTATGTCATCTATAAAATGAGGAGATTGAAGTAATATTATCTTTGTATAAATTGATAGAGAATATAGCATGGCTTGGCAGCAGGATATTAAAAATGCCATTTCAGAAATCTTCAAATCTACAATAATTCACTTTGAATAATGAGACCCCAAGAATAGGGATCCTTCAGGTTCTAAAAATTCACAGAACAACTATGTTTATCAAGCTCAATTGAAAATAGAAACCTCTCTTCAGAGAAGACTCCACATAATTCCCAGTTCATTTCACAGTGGTGATGCCGGTTTTTTTAATTCCTCTAATCTAGAGCAGTGACTTTCACCTCAGGCTAGCTAACTCTTCTTACTTTTCTAATTTAAGATTTTCAATAAAGCTGCTTGAAAAATTTGTTAATGATTTGATTGTCAATAATCCCAAAGCACTGCATACAGAGAATGCAAGCTAAATCCAATCATGTCTACATTCTGTTAAGGAAAATTAAGACGACAATCACTCCTTTTGCCTTCCTTAATTTGCATTCTTCTGCAAGAGTGAAGAAGATATTTTTTAAGGACAGATAGGAAAACAGTCCACAGAAGACTCTGTAATCTTGAAAGTAAAAATTAGGTTCATCTTTGCTTAATGACTTAAGGTAAATTGTTTTAGAGAAGCATGCAAAGAAGATAACAAACCTAAATTCTGGCCTCTTTTCATGAATTCCAGTTTCCTCTCAACTGTAAGCAGCTATTCACATATCACTGAGAAAAATACCTTAAAATCGTTACTTTAGCTGTTGTATCAAATATAATTTCCTTTCCCTTTAAAAACATTGATACATTTTGTTTTAAAATCATGTATGCTTCCTAATCCATAACTCTCATTCCCAGTCCATATCACTCTTCCAGAAATCCATGCCTTATAACAAAGAATAAATAAATAAAATTAGATGAATGAAAGATAAAAAAGTATTAATTAAGCATCTATTGATTCCTAGACCATGTTCACAGCTAGCCTGCACTTCTGATGGAGTCAATGAAATAAATACATTCTCACTTGATGAAGTAATCTGGGTTAAATTGGGTAGGCTAACTAAATGATTAATTCAATTGAACCTCACTCAAATATATGCACATATATATGTATATGTGTGTGTTTATATATGTGTATACATTATTGTTCTAAAGGTGGACAAAATGTTTTCTGTTACTTCTAAATAGCTTTTCTAGGTCTGCTAAAATATCTTCTGGTAGATGGACACAAAGAGACAGAAATAGATGGATGGATGGATAGATGTATGGAGGGATGGCTTGATGGATGCATGAATGGTTGATTAGATAAGCAAGTAGTTAAAGGAACTTTTCTATAATACAACTTTATTATGTATGTGGCACCAAATCGGAGTTGTTTACCAGGTCAGTAATATGGACATATTTATTCAGCTGCTGGTATAATGGAAAGAAAACTGATCTGGGAGTCAGAAGATTTGGATTCTAACACCAGGATGTTTCTGTGACCTTAGGCAAGTCACTTAAACTCCCCAATCCTCATTTTAATTATTTTTAAAATTGGGGGCTAAGTACAGAAAATTTGGAATTGCTTCTAGCAAAGATGGTGATATTAAAGGCTCAAGCCAAACTTGTCTTCTAGGATACTAATTTCTTGGATCATTTTATAACACATAAGGCAGAGAATCAGAGGATTGAAATGAGGAAAGACTACCAGTAAGGAATGTCTTATTTTGTAAAAAAAAAAAAAAGGTATCAAAAATGTACCATTTGATAAGTTTCATATTTAACTGTGTTTGGGAGGGCTGGGACAATGAGTTCCTATAGTCTCCATCAAGAACTATGGTAGAGGGCAGGAAAGACTAGTATCTGCATGGTTCCTCTGACATGTTAATAACTTCAGGAAAGAGTAGGGGTGTGCTCATCTTTCAAGTTCAACACATTTGTAGGGGGCAACACAATCACAGGCCATTTCCCCTAACAGGAACTGCAGGAGTGTTTGGAATCAGGGAATGGAATTCCTACTTCATGAATACATTCCAGGATTTGAGAGATGTGAATTATCATCCCAACCCCTTTACTAAGATAAGAGAAGCTAAGGACACACATATAAGGTGTTGTTGTTCAGTTTGAAAAAATAATTATTAATAATGGATTTCTTGGGGGGGGGGCCTAGGGACCCAGTTCTAGCCTTCCCCCTTCACTTTGGAAGGTTCAATTCAGGAGACTTTAGCTAAACTTTCAGGCCCTAATTCTGTTCAGGTCTAGTCCAAGGAATAGATACAAGACTATTTGTGTCTAGTTCAGCAAACTGAGAGGATTAATCGATGCCTATCTGAATGGGCCTTTGCCCCTCAGGAGTTCTCCCCCATTAGGCCCTAATGGTACAGCTCATTTCAAAAGGGACCACCCTCAAGTCATGTCAACCAATGGAATTGAACAATACTAGCCAGTTAGCTTAGATCAGTGCATAGTGACATGCCTTTATCAAAAGAGGATAAAAGGAAAGAACACACAAGGCTCCTGGCTGGCACCATTTTGGAACACAGCAGTTGGTCAGGACCTGCTGTTGTTTGGTGACCACTCCCCTCTTAGGACAGGGTAGGCTATTAGGACATATGCTCTCTTACAAATATGACACTGGGGTTTTTTTGGCTTCAGTTAAATGCCATGTGGTTAATACTTTAATAATATGTAATGTTAATTAATAATAAATGCTTTCTGCCCCAAATGGAACAATAGCCATTACTATATAAATAGCAATTAATATATAAGTAGCAAAATTTTAGAAAACCCAGCTTAATCCCCAATAATTTAGCAAACACAATTTGGCTGCCACAGAAAACAGCTGGCAACCACATAATTTAAATGCAACATCAGTCATTTTCAGTCATGTATGACTCTTAGTGACCCCATTTGGGAGTTTTTTCAGCAAAGATACTGAAACAATTTTTCATTTACTTCTCTAGCTCATTTTACAGATTAGGAACTGAGGAAAACAGGGTTAAGTAACTTACCCAGGCTCATACAGCTAGTCTGAAATCAGATTTGAACTCAGGAAGATGCATTTTCCTGACTGAAGTCCCAGTGTTCTATTCATTGTATCACCCAGTGGCCATATAAATTATTATTATTATTATTATTTTAATTGTTATTATTATTGCAGGGCAATTGTGGTTAAGTGACTTGCCCAGGATCACACAGCTAGTAAATGTCAAGTGTCTGAGGCTGGATTTGAACTTCGGTCCTCCTGAATCCAGGGCCAGTGCCCTATTCACTGTGTAACCTAGCTACCCCCGTATAAAGTATTATTAACCATTATAATAACAAGACTAATTGAGGAGCTGGGGCCACTATATAAGATTCTTTTATTGTTGGGTTAATACAAACCATGCTTACTGAATTACTAAAAATAGGAGGATCTTAGAATATTAGATAATATTAAAATCACTCAAAAGTTGGGAAAAAGCACCTAGCTGCCCCATTCTTTTAATTATAAGGAAAGTCTTTGTATTCTTATACTTTAATAATATTTTAGCAATGTACAGCCACATAAAAATGCTTTAAATCACTATTTACTAGAGAAACGCAAATAAATACAACTCTATCAAATTGGCTACTCTGGCAGAAAGAGAAAATTACAAATGTTGGAGGGGATGTGGGAAAATTGAGCCACTAATGCACTATTGGTGGAGTGGTATACTGACTCAACCATTCTGTAACACAATATGAAACTATGACCAAAGAGTGATAAAACCATGCATGGTCTTTGACTAAACAATACCACTTCTAGATCTGTATCAAAAGGGATAAAAAAGGGAAAAGGACCTATATTTGTGAAAATATTTTTAGCAGATCTTTTTTTGGTTGGAAAGTATTTGAAATTGGGGAGAAGTCTTTTAACTCGGGAATAGCTGAACAAGCTATTGAATATAATTCTGATGGAATACTATTATGCTATTATAGGGAGAGGAGGATGCTCTCAGAAAAAAAAACTTACGTCTCTCTTCAAGATATTCTCTTAAGATGGAAGAAAACTTCAAGAGCAACACTTAAATTATTTTCATCTATGGCTCTGCCTGTTCACAATCTCATGGGACAAGATGCCCCTTATTATTTCTGAACTCTACCCTGCTGCTAACTCAAGCCTTGATTGGTTTCCTCTCTCCCCTGAATGGAGGGCTAGAAGATGGAGTAACAAACTGCTCCTCATGCCTTTCTTTATAGAAAGCAGAAGCTGAAATCTCAGTTCATTCCATTTTGTATCTCCTCCTCTGCTTAGTTTCAAATCTAGAGAAGAAGATATCATCACACTGGGTACTCCCTGGTGAACAAGAATCTTAAGATTACACTTGAGGCACTGAAGATCACACTAAAAATGATGTTCTATGTAAAAGAAAATATAACAAAGGGAACTTCAGAAAAGAGGGGTTGGGGGAAAGGAATAATATGCTGTGAGAATGTTGTAACCCATCCAAACTTGCTCATACGGTGTGACTCACTTTGAACTATTCAAAATAAAAAGGTGAGGGAGAAGTAAGGATATTGCTTATCTGTCACTGACCCTGGGCTAGAGATTTCCTACCCCAGGTGTGACTACTGCAGCCTGAACATATTATGGGGAATAGAGAATTGGTATGGTACAGGGGAGGGGGATTTTTCCATTTGCACTATTGTTCTGGATACCCAGGTAGCAGTTAGTTTATAAATGCATTAAAGGACTAATATCTGGTACAGAAGATAAGTTTGGATCTCATACAATGGAGAGGACTAGGGCAAGGGTGGAGAATAAGGGGAGATATGATTGTGATAGAGAAAAGTGTCAGGATTGGTTCCTTAAGGATGGTGAGAAATAACCAATTTGGTTGATCACGTAAGCCTTAGGGCCAGATCATAATTAGTTACTAGATAAGTAGCACAAGGAATAGAGCATTGGACTTATAGTCAGGAAGACCAAAGTTCAAATCTTGCCTCAGACACTTTTTAGCTTTGTGACTTGGAAAGATCCTTAACCTCTCAACCTCAGTTTCCTTATGTGAAAAATGAGGGACATTGCTTTGGATGGGCTCTGTGGTCCCTGCGAGTCCTAAATCAATGATCTTACTATGCACTTCAGGTGAGAACATTGCCCCAAACACATCAGACCCCATTTTGATGACCATTACCATATAATACTATAATTACTCATGATGCCACTTAGCATTTACAGGATGTCATAGATCAAGTTTCTTTTGCATAATACTACCTTTTTTATTTAATGTTAAAGTAACTTCATTCTATCAAGTAAAAATGTATTGATGCAAGAAAAAACATTCAGTATTTTTGGATCCATTTGAATTCTGATATACTTTGCAAATGTCACTGGTATCTCTAAATAGAACATTACTCTTTTTTCTTTGAAAGATGGTTTCAAAATCTCAGGTGGCATTTAGCTTTCTTTCACAAAAAAAGCTAAAAAATAATTTGCAAAAAGTAGATTCATGTCTTTAATTAGGAACAGTGACTGAACATTACCATGATCATAGGATTTAGAACTGGGAGCAGAGCTGTAATTAACATTTTCATAACTGGGGAATGTGGCACAAAATGCATAAATGACAAGAACATGGTCCTTTAAAGAAAATTTTAAGGCAAATTCACTTGAAGGACATGGGAATATAGAGGCTCTGAAACTCTAATACCACTGTGAAGGTATTAATTTGTAGGCTACCTTGGGGGATTTTTGTTTATCCTTCATTTTCAAAGAGGACCATGACAGATGTCATGACATGCAGTGAATTGGATTTTTAAGTAATAAAGGGCTGTACAAAGTCATCAGCCTCACTTTCCCCCTCCAAAGCCATCTGGGTCCAGTGGAAAGATATATATCAGGATGACTAAAGATGGCCCCAGATGATTAAGATGAATGGGTTTAAGTGACTT
The DNA here is from genome assembly GCF_019393635.1 of Dromiciops gliroides. Classification (NCBI taxonomy): domain Eukaryota; kingdom Metazoa; phylum Chordata; class Mammalia; order Microbiotheria; family Microbiotheriidae; genus Dromiciops; species Dromiciops gliroides. The sequence goes on from NC_057862.1 coordinate 510,319,837, forward strand.
GCCCAGAGTCACATAGCTAGGAAATGTTTGAGGTCATATTTGACCTTCAGGGTCAGTGCTCTATCCACTGCACCACCTAGCTGCCCCAACTTGGGGGATCGGGGTTGGATGGCAGCAAGGTGAAGTCAGCTGGAGTTCAACTGGGTTTTGTAGGTTCCTCTTTTAGTTAATTATTCTTGCTAACTAGATCCTAAACTCAGGCATGTCTATACTGCTGAAAGATATAACATACAAGTGACATTCTATATATTTTTGAAGTCTGGGACAAATCTCTGATCATTCATCCTGGTTAAAACTCCAATTTTCACATTATGATAGAAACTATCTTGTAGAGCTGCATAATTTTACAGAGGAGGGAAAAAGAGATTGAGGGAAAGAGGAGAGAACACCATTTTTCAAGGTCACAGAAGTAGTAGGAAAGCTTTTGTTGTATACAGACTGGAAAATTCCTTTAACTAGAACAACAAAGCACTGCTACAATGAGTCTCTCACTGAAATAAGGAAATAGCTCCACTTTTTCCTTCATTCTATGAAATGAATTCAACTGATTATGAGTTCATGGGGAATTCAGCTGTTTGTTGATGAGACCTGAAATATAGTTGTTTTTTTAAAAAAGATCCTTTATACTCTCCACAAGTTCTGTCTTCTTGGATACATCCTCCAAAGTGCAGTAGTTACAGTCATCAGTGCATTTTTCACACAGTCTTCAAAGCTAATTGGTACAAAGGTAGAAGCCAATTTTCCTTTTTTGCAACAAAGGCAGACAAAACAAGGTTTCACCCAATCGTTTTCATTATTCACCCACAAATAAGGAATGGAAAATATATTTGACAAAGTCAGATATAATTAGGTTGGAGGCTCTGGCTATTGCTTTGATTTAGTTTTTATTCCACTAACCTTTATTCCTCAATATCCTTATTTATACTCTGGGATTTATTCTCTGTACTTTCCACCTTTCCTTCCTTTCTCTCTCTTCTGCACATTTGTACCATCCTAGAATTATTGCTATACTCTGTGTGGATTGTAAAGAGGCCAAGTCCTTCAGCATGAGTGTTTTCATTGTTGTCCAGGGGGAAGAATTAGGGAGATGTAATTTAGAATATATATAACACATGTACACACACACACACACACACACACACGCATGCACACACACACAGTTCTGGGCTGATCAATTTGTCAGAATACATAAATGTAAATTCAGTTTAAAATTATCTTATATTCTCTAATGGTTGCTTTCAACTATAGTATTGACAACTGTCTTCTGATGTAACTTGCTTTGAATCATTTATTGGCGTATTTATTCTTTTCTCAGATTAAGAGCTAAAATATTGAGATGAAAAGAGCATAGATTTGGTAGTTAAAGGACCAGGTTTCAATACTCCATTTTGCCACATATTAGCTAGGTAAGGATGATTACTTCTCAGGACCTCAGTTGATTCATCCTTTGTAAAATGAGTGGCTTTGGCTGGACGTTCTCTGATTTTTTTCAAGATGAAAATCTTTTGATAGTACACATACAGATCAGAGGTTTTTAGTCATATTTGGGTCATGAATGCTTTTTTCCAGTTTGATGAAACCTATGGATGCCTGAACATATTCTTTTAAATGCATAAAAAGCTACATATGTACAAGTTCATGGAACCCAAATTAAGACTCCCCCTGCCCCCCCTGACTAAGATAGAGATACGTGTTTTGGGTTTACAGGAGTGGCTTCACAGTGAATATGAATTCAGTTGCAAAATCCAGATTTATGATGCTTTTTACTAAATTCTAAGGAAATTGATGCTACATCTCTAATTCAATCTCTTGCAGTTATTATTATCATGTGTACAGACAATGTTACAGCTCAGCTCAAGTTTCTAGGAAACCAAACATATGGTGGCTATCGAGCATGACAGTGCTATAGCTACATGACTCAATATTCTATCCTCCTTTTTGAAGCTGTGTTCTTATCGATATCAGCATCAAATAATGCTTATTAACTGCCTCATGGCCCTGGCCTTGTGTAGAGGAGCATTTCTATACACAATTATTTCACTGTACTGTGTTTTAAAATGTACCTCAATAATAACAGCACAATGAAATAAATTCCTTTCTTGTTAATAAAGTGGTTTATTTTTATGCTAATTAAAATCACAAGATAATTGGATTTCCTGGCAAGTTCAATGAAAGTGGATCAAGAGCTATAAAAGGGTCCTGGTGCTAAGTGCCTTTGGAGCAGAGGCTGCCTGCTTTTTAAATGTTCTCTTAGTCACCAGCATTTGTTCACTGTGGGAAATCATTCTCCATTTAGATTTTGGTATTGGATGAGTCTCTGTATCACTTATACATAAATTAGTCCTATAAATATACATGATACTTAGAAATGGGTCAAGTTCTGTAAAGACTGTCATCATCCTTTTTAATAATTTGACGTATTTTATAAGTATCTCGTATTCATTTTGTATTTTGAATATATTTTACATTTATATACACATGCTCTCTTCTCCATTAGAATATAAGCTCCTTGAAAGTAGGCACTGTTTTACTTTTGTCTAAGTAAAAGTAATAACTGGTGTAGAGTAAGCATTTACTAAATGCTTTATAAAAAAGAGGTTACAATAAGTTGTGTGTTCAAAGCCAGTCAATCAAATATCATTTATTAAGCACCTACTATATACCAGGACTTGTGCTAAATGCTGGGAATACAAAGAGAGCAAAAACTAAACAGTCCTTGCTCTCAAGTAGCTTACAGTCTAATGGAGAATGTAACAGGAAAACAACTGTGTACAAAGGATAAATTAGGGTAGTCTCAGAGAGAAGATTAAGGAAGACTGGGAAAGGCTTTGTGCAGAAGGTAGGACTTTAGCTAGTACTAGAAGGTAGACTTGGAGGTGAAGATGAGGAGAGTGAGCATTCCAAGTTTGGGGACAACCAGTGAAAATACTTGGAATAGCCCAAAATAGGAGAATATGGTCAGAATTCAGTGCTAGGGGTTGTGGTTCTATGCCCAGGCCTCTTTCTACTATAACAAGTCAACAAGCTTTTATTAAGGAACTATAGTATGTCAGTCAATGTGCTAAGTGCAGATGACATAAAGACAAAACAATCCCTGATGTCCTGGAGCTTACATTCTAATATATAAAATATAGTGTGTCCACAAGTCCTAGTGTATTTTAAAGGTATCACTACACTAAGACTTTTGGGATACACTGTATCTAGTTCTATATGAAATTCATCCAAAAAAGATACAGATAGCTTATTCGGGCTGGAAGAGGTGATTAGGAAAAGCTTCATGCAGAAGAAACACACAATTTGATCAGCATTTTGTTAGGAACTAGGAGATACAGATGGAAAATAAAATATAACTACTCTTAAGGAACAGAGGAACAGGGAATTAGTGTTGGAAGAGACATTAGATTCATTTAATTTAAACTCCTTAATTTATAGATGAGTAACTAAATCCCAGAGGAGTTGTGACTTGCTGACAGATATATAGGTTTTGCCAGGAGAAGGACTCAAACCTTTGTTTCTCAATCCAGTCTTTTGTGGGCAATAATATGAGAGCACATGAAGCAGCAAAGATGGACAAAGATGGACTATGGTGCTAGGTTACCCTCTGTGGAGTAGGTATTTCAAAGCTACTTATGTAATTCTAAGATTCAGGCTATAAAAGGCTAGACCAGGACTTCTTAAACTTTTACCACCCCTTTTGGCCCAAGAAATTTTTACACGACCCTAAGCACATATGTATATAAAATAGATATTCATAAACTTTTACTGTTGCCAAATTTTTCAAAACCCCTACATTCAGTTACATGACCTCATGTGGGGTTGCAACCCACAGTTTAAGAAACTTTGGTCTAGTACAAAGAAACACAAAGAACAGATTGTGTTATTATACAAGTCAGCTTAATTGAAGGCATATACTGAAAATACAGGATGGTCAGGGAGAATTGAAAGAGGTCAGGCCCATTGGGCCCTCAGTGAAATTGGGCACCCCAAACAAGTGAGAGCTGATGGGATTTTTTCCCCACTTAATAATATTTTTTCAATGACATGTAAAGATAGTTTTCAACATTCATTTTTATAAGATTTTGAGTTTCACTTTTTTCTCCCTCTTGCTAATAAGGGATGAGGAGACTGCTGGGAAATTTTTGATTAGTTGATATATAAACTCTCCACCAGAAGGACAGGAACTTTGTGCCATTATTGGCAGTTTCACTTTGATAGAATGACTCAGATTTTGAGCTTTTTCATAATGTTTTAATTTATCTGGGTGGGGATGTTCTTGATGTCATTGCACCAGGGAAGGAGGAGGCAAAATTTCTGGGAGTCGATGGTATTCATAATAGATAGAGATAGGAGGGACAGTGGATTGAGCACTGGGCCTTGAGTCAGGAATACTTGACTTAAAATCCAGCCTCACATACTAACTAGCCATGTGATCCTGGGCAAATCACTTAATCTCTGTTTTCCTGTGTTTTCTCAGCTGTAAAAAGTAGAAAGTAATAGCAGCTACTGGCTATGGTGATTGTGTGGATGGAGGGAGGACACTGTCCTGGGAAGCCTTTATTTCTAACAGGCTTCTGCTGCTTGGTTAATGTTCTTTGATGATAGTCTGTATTCTCATGCAATCAAAGCATTTTATTGTTAAATAAAACAGGTAAAATGCTTACATGTCTCTTAAAGCAAAAACAAGGACTTGCTTGGCCATAATAGCCTTAAGAATGACAACATCTGCCAGGAAAATAGTCCCATCAAGACCAAGGAACTGCAGCACTCCGTGTTCTGCATGGCCCATGTTTCCATATTAGGCACTTGGAGGCAGAGGCAATGTCTGATTCTTCCTGCTGTTTGGAGGTGACCTCTCTTCTCCCAGGTTTTATTGTCCTGTATTATGTTAATGAGAACTCATAGAGCCACATTTAAATCACAAATGAATAGGTTCTGGCAATGTTTGCTTTGCTAGTTCAGTCTGAGTGTCTTGAGTTACTGCCTATTGTGGTTGCTTGTCAATTGTTTTGCTGTTTGATGGCTTTAATATTATCCAATGTGGCATTGTTTCAGTCTTTATTACTTTGGGAATCAATCCTTTACCCTCTTTCTATCCTCCCTGCCCCCCATCCAGATTACCTCATCTGAAATGATCTTATTAAAACTCTTGGCATCCTTCACAGAATACTTGATCGATATGCAACTTGGGTGTCAGATTTCTTCTTTTCTTCCTTAAGTATTAGTTCATAAGATAATAGATTTGGAACTAGAAGGGAGCTCAATAATCATCTACTCTGGCATTTTACATTTGATAGAAGAAAATGAGGTCTGGAAAGATAAAATGACTTCCTCCAAGTCACTCAGGCAAAAAGGAGAGTCAGGATTTGAACTCAAGTCTTCTGGCACCAAATTCAACACTCTTTCCGCTATAGCTTACCATACTGTTTGTATAGGGCAGCCAGATGATGAAGTGGATAGAGTGCGGGGCATGGAGTAAGGAAGACCTGGGTCCAAATTTGGTCTTAGACACTGTAACATTGGGCATGTCACTTAAGCTTGTTTGCTTTAGTTTCCTAATTTGTAAAATGAGCTGGATGAGGAAATAAACCACTCCAGTACCTTTGCCAAGAAAATCCCAAATGGGGTCATGAAGACTTGGTCAAGAATACAAAAAACTCAACAACAACAACAACAACAACAAAAATACTTTGTCTTGCAACAATTTTTTTCTTTTAAAGCTATGGTTTGGAGCGTAAATATATTTTATTAAGTTTAGCTTTTTTAAAGCATCATTAAATCAGAAAGATAGCCTCAGAGCCAGAAAGATCTGGGTTCAAGTCTTGCTTCTGACATACACTGACTGGATTTATTTGTGTGTGTGTTTGTGTGTGTAGGTATATGTGTGCTGGGGGTGGGAGGGAGACCTTAAAGTGAGATAGTATAAAACAAAAAAGAGAAGAGGGTGTAGGTCAATGCTTTCGGCAGCACCCTCAGTTTGTGGGTGTGACATAAATTAAAAAAATAAGCAATGGAGACTAAGAAAGAGATGTTAATCAGGTGGAAAAGTGAGAGAGAACAATGCCATAAAAACCTAGAGACCAGAGAGTATCTCAGAGGACGTGGTTATCAAATAGCGAAGCCAGGTCTTCTGACTCCAAATCTAGCACCTTTTGGACTCTTTTTCCTTTCATATAATTATCTGTTATTAATGATAAATTTTCTCATTTTAGTATCCCTAAACCTCAGATGAAATCCTCCTTACTCCCAAAAAAGGAGGGCATTAGTTAACAAGGGTAATTTTAAACATCGATTTGTGGTTCTGTACTGTCCATTTTCCTTCCTGTTGAAACAATTAGAATGGCGCCACCTGCTGGAGACTTACTGTAGAAAAACTCCACCATGAAGTGAAGGTCTCTGAGGGCAAGACCATGAGTCTTTTCTTTGGCATCAGGAAAGAGCAAGAAGGGGGAGGCTGGTGTTCTGATTCACTCTCTTGTCGTGTGGACTCTGGAGGAGAGCGGAGTTAGAAATTCACTCTCCCTTTAATACATAGATGAATGTAGGCCTTTCTCTCTCTCTTTACCAAATTCTTATTCTCCTTAATAAATGCTTAAAAGCCTAACTCTTGCTAAAGCTTATAATTTATCGGCGACCACTCATTAGATATTTTAGACAGTTTAGCTAGAATTTTAGCCTTAACACTGTATAGCCTCCGGAGACTTATTATATTCTTATTTTTTTTTGGTTGGGCAATAAGGGTTAAGTGACTTGCCCAGGGTCACACAGATAGTAAGTGTCAAGTGTCTGAGGAGAACATTGTATACAGTATCAACAACATTGTGTGTTGATCAACTGTGATAGACTTGACTCTTAGCAATACAACGGTCCAAGATAATTCCAAAGGACTCATGATGGAAAAAGCTCTCCAAATCCAGAAAAAAAAAGAACTATGGAATCTGGATGAAGATTTAAGCATACAGTTTCTATGTTTTTTGGTTTTTGAGGTTTTTTTCTTTTTGCTTTGATTATTCTGTCACAGCATGACTAATGTATAAATACATTTAATGTGATTGTACATGTATAACCTATATCAGATGGCTGTCTTGGGGAGAGGGAGAGGGAGGGAAGGGAGGGAGAAAAATTTGAAACTAGAAATCTTATAAAAACAAATGTGGAAAACTATCTTTACATGTAACTGGAAAATAATAAAATACTTTTATGGAAAGAAAAGAAAACTCATCTGGCCAATGAAATATGTAGAAAGAAGATAATTATCTTCTGCCCTCTTCATTTTTATATGCCTCATATATACTTCTGGAAGGACATTAGTTCTGAATTCCATCATATAGCCCTAATAGGATGCTGAAGATATGGTATTCATAAGATAAGGTACACATAGGGAAAGCATAATTAGAGTTGACTTCAGTTTCTTTCTTTCCTTTTTTTTTGGGGGGGTGGTGAGGCAACTAGGGTTAAGTAACTTGCCTAGGGTCACACAGTTAGTAAGTGTTAAGTGTCTGAGGCTGGATTGGAACTCAGGTCCTCTTGACTCCAGGGCCAGTGCTCTATCCACTGTGCCACCTAGCTGCCCCTTGACTTCAGTTTCAAGTATATGAAGAAGATGCATAGTCAAATAAACTATCATTTATGCCATCTCTGCAATCACCTTCCTTTAAATAATTTTATTGAGTTTATTCATGCCCTAGCTAAGTATATCTGTTTTAACCAAAGCACTTTATTCTTTCCTCAAAGAGTTCATTTTCCAGCTGTTACATTATGTTTATCATTTTTTTTCCTATGGATTCCTACTTCACTGGTATTTTGTACTGTGCAGCTCAGAAGTGGCCAGAAATCTCTGATGACCAGAGTAGCATTTTGGTATAGTGGAAAGCGCACTGAGATGGAGTCAGGAGGGCTGGACTTGGCACCAAGCTCTAAGAGTTACTATTTGCTAGCTGAATGACTCTGGCCAACTGATTTTATTTCTCTCAGTTTGTTGCTTGCTTATCTGTAAAATGGGGACAATAATGCCTCTAGCACCTATATCACAGTAAGTGTTGTTAGGCTTAAATGAGATAATGCATGTATGTAAACTGTATCACAAATTATAAAGTGTTAAACCATAACAACTACATTAATAATGATGATTTCATATCATATAGATTACACTATATATTTTGTCTGTATATACATATATGTATACATATGTGTATATATGTACATATGCATATAGATAGGTAGATATAGCTATATATTTATATCTATAATGATTGAGAAATGAGTCTACACCTGTGATTTCAATGATGTTGGCATCTCCCTGGTAAGGAAACTCCATCTATCAATACAGGTTGGTACCTACTCTGCAACTTGGAGTCTTAGAGGGTTGCCTAGAGCAAAGTTTAACTGTGGGCTGTGACCTCATATGGGGTAATATAACTGAATGTTGGCAGTAGTGAAAAATCTAGCAGTAAATGTTTGATTTGTGTACTTATTTCATATACCCATATACCCAGGGTTGGATATTTTTTGGGTGAAAAGAGGTTATGGCTGGAAAAAGTTTAAGAAGCCATGGTCTAGAGTTCTGAGAGGTTAAGTGAATAGTCAAGGGTCATAATCCAGTAGATGCCTCAAAAAGGCCTTCCTACCTCCAAAGATAGCTCTTTATCTAGTCCAATATTACTCTCTGTGATCCTTTTATCTCTATTTTATTACTTTCTAAATGTTGAGATCATCTCTATTTTTATCAATATCAAAGCCTAATCACCTAGAAAAAAATCTAAGACAGATGACCTGGGTTTCCTTCCCAACTCTGTTGCTAACTACCTGTATTACCATGGGCAAGCACCACCTAACTTCTGGGCCCCAGTTCCTTTATTTATAGAATGAAAGGTTGTAGGAAATGGAATCTATGTTCCTTACTGCCTCTGAATATATGACTCTTGATTGTGTTATTACATCATGTTAATATTTACAAAACACATAAAAAATCTCATATGAACCTCACTATGCAGATTAGAAAGCACAGGTTCATATAGGTAAAGTGGCTTGCCCATAGTTTTTATTACCATATACTAGGATATTCTAAACCTTTCATGGTTACAAATGTGACATAGTGTTATAAGGAAAGGGTCACATTTCATTCCTTGTATTCTTTTTTTTTTTTTTTTTTGGTGAGGCAATTGGGGTTAAGTGACTTGCCCAGGGTCACACAGCTAGTAAGTGTTGTTTCTGAGGCTGGACTTAAACTTAGGTCCTCCTGTATACCAGGCTGGTGCTCTATCCACTGTGCCACCTAGCTGCCCCCAGTTCTTGTATTCTATGCCTCATATATAGATATCATGATTAAAGCATTTAGAATGGTTCTACCTAGTATAATATTTTTGAGACTTTTGTATCATGAAACATTAACATTGTAGAAATATTCTAATATGTAATCTTTAACACTGATGAATAAATGGTATCATCCTTTAATAATTCCTCTGTAGCTTTAATGCAAACCCCAGACAATTGGTAGTGTAGCCTCTTTGGGGGTGGGGATGGGGGCTGAGGAGTGCAGCATGAACAATATACCTGAATTAGCAGTAATTTCAATACTTTGAGAACAGCAAAAGCTGTAAATCAATGACCTGTATGAATTTCTCTTACCAGAATACTAATCACTGGGTTTATTTCTGGCACTGAATGAAATTGACCCATCTATATCAATGCTGTGGACAATTCTGCCTGCACTTGACCTTCCTAGCCTCAACTGTTGGCCTGACAACCCTCTTTCTTTTTGATTCTTTGGATGAACCTTCTGCTGACTGTGAAACCACTGCTTATTTTGTTCTATTAATAACTTTGGCACTTTACCCATCTGCCTTCCCAGGGCAATAATGAATATGCAGGGCATATCCAGCTGTTAACCCTTATAACTTTTCCCCTTTCCCCATCCTGGGATCTGAGTGTGACCCATTATTTTATGATGCCCCAAATTCTTTTTTTTTTGTGAAGCATATTTTTAAAACTTTCTTTTCCTTGAAGGTTTTTTGTCTGTTTTCTTTTTTTTTAAATTAAGTAATTTTAATTTTTTTCTCAATTGCATGTAAAGATATTTTTTGAGTTCCAATTTTTCCTCCCCCCTTCTGAATCCAGTAAGCAATTTGAAATACGTTATACATTACAATCGTATTAAACATATTCCCACATTAATCAGAACAAAATAAAAAAAATAAACACAAGAAAAAATAAACAAGAAGAATAAGAAAAAGCAGCTACAGAAATGAAAATAATATGCTTTGGTCTGCATTCAGACTCAATAATTCTTTTTCTGATTATGGAGAGTGTTTTTCACTGTAAGCCTTTTGTAATTTTCTTGGATCATTGCATTGCTGAGAAGAGCCAAGTCCATCACAATTGATCATCACAAAATGTTGTTGAAATTATGTACAATGTCCTCTTGGTTCTGCTCATTTCACTCAGCATCAATTCCTGTAAGTCTTTCCAGGTTTTTCTGAAATCCCTGTTTATCATTTCTTACAGCAAAATAGTGTTCCATTGCATTCATATACCACAAATTGTTCAGCCATTCTCCAATTGATGAGCATTCCCTCAATTCCCAATTCTTTGCTACCACAAAAAGAGCAGCAATATATATTTTTGTACATGTGGATCCTTTTCCCTTTTCCACCATCTCTTTGGGATACAGACCTATTAGTGGTATTGCTGGGTCAAAGGGTATGCACAGTTTTAAAGTCTTTTGGGCATGGTTCCAAATTGCTATCCAGAATGGTTGGATCATTTCACAGCTCCACCAACAGTGCATTAATGTTCCGATTGCATTCTCCTTTTTTGGTCACATTAGCCAATTGCATAGGTACCTCAGAGTGGTTTTAATTTGCATTATTAGTGATTGAAAACATTTTTTCATATGGCTGTAGATAGTTTTAATTTCATCATCTGAAAACTGCCTGTTTATATCCCTTGACCCTTTCTCAATTGGGGAATGACTTGTATTCTTATTTATTTGATTCAGTTCTCTATATATTTTGGATATGAGGCCTTTATCTGAAACACTGTATGTAAAAAAAAAAAATGTTTCCCAGCTTTTTGCTTTCCTTCTAATTTTTTTCACATTGGTTTTGTTTGTGCAAAACCTTTTTAATTTAATGTAGTCAAAATGATCCACTCTGCATTTCATAATGTTTTCTATCTCATCTATGGTCATAATTTTCCCCTCCCCACAGTTCTGACATGTAAATTATTCCTTCCTTTTCTAATTTACCTGTTGTATCATCCTTTATGTCTAGATCTTGTACCCATTTTGACTTTACCTTGTTGTATGGTTTAAGACATTGTCTATGCCTAGTTTTTGCCATACTATTTTCCATTTTCCCCAGCAGGTTTGGTCAAATAGTGAATTCTTATCCTGGAGGCTAGAGTTTTGGGGATTATCAAACAGGACATTGCAATATTCATTTACTGTTGTGTTTTGTGTGCCTAACCTATACCACTATTCCTCTTCTCTGTTTCTTAGCCAGTACCAAATAATTTGGATGATTGCTTTATAATATTGATGTATAATATAGTTTTAAATCTGGTACAGCTATGATGCCCCAAATTCAGTGACTTGCCCAAGGTCACACAGCTAGTAAGTGTCAAACATCTGAGGCCAGATTTGAATTCAGGTCCTCTTGAATCCAGGGCTGATGCTTTATCCACTGCACCACCTAGCTGCCCCACAGATGATGTATCAATGAAAAACTTGTTCAGTCATTTTTCAGTCATTTCCAACTCTTTATGACCCCATGTGGGGTTTTCTTGACTGAGATACTTGAGTTGTTTGCCATTTTTTTCTCCAGTTCATTTTATAAATGAGAAAATTGAGGCAAACAGGATTAAGTGATGTGCCTGTATCATAAAGCTAGTAAGTATCTGAGGACAGAGGAACTTAGGAAGATGAGCCTACCTGATTCCAGGTATATAGCACTCTATCGATTGTGCCACTTAGATGCCCCTATATAATATTTATTTTATAGCAATTCCATCAGAATTTACTGTTTGGGTTAGGATTATGTAGGAAGATGGGCTTTTCAGGAGAGGTAAATGGAAAGCTGACCTATCAAAGCTGTGAGACCCACGGGGAGAGTCCAAGGTTATACTGGGGGCTGAGAAGGGGTATATTCAAAACACAGTAAATAGATGCAAAGTAACATTTATGTGGAAGGCAGTACTAGCAGCTGGGTTTGGAGATCATGAAGAGTCATTTACAGTAGATGACACTAAAGCTAAATGTTGAAGGAACCAGGATTTCTAAGAGGTGGAGTTGATGTGGAAACATGTACCTATTATAGACAAGAGTCTATGCTATTCCCTGATGATACAGAAACAAAATGGCAAAAAAGTACCTTCCCTTCAGTGACTATATTCTCCTGGGAAAGAGATATAACATGAAAATTATTATATTCCTGATAATTTTAGGATGCTGAGGGCATTCAAGAAAAGTTTCACATGAAGAAACCTACCTAAGAATTCTAAGTGGTGTAAGCTAAGGGAGACTGTATTTAAGGTTTAGGGGACAGCCTATTTCAATGTATAAAGGCAGGAGAGAGAATGATGAGATCTGGCAACAGATGACATTATGTTTGGCTGAAAGATAATGTGTCAAGGGGACTAATGTGATATAATTCCAGAAAGTTGGGCCAGAATTATATTGTGAAGGGCTTTAAAAGCATATTTATGGAGTCTCTATTTCATCCTAGAGCTAATAGGGAATGACTCATTGTGATCAGAGGTAGGACATGGTCAGACTTGGTAGTTTACAAAGATTATTTTGTTACTTCTGTGGAAAGTGATTTGGAGAAAGGAAACAGTAGAGGCAGAGAATCAATTTAAATCTCTTGCCCTTGTCCAGGTGAAAGGGGACAAAAGTCTGAATCAAGTAGGTAACCATGTGAGGAAGGAGAAGGGGATAGATGCAGGATATCATGTGGTTTTAGAATATAGGACTTGGCAATTAGATAGACATAGTGCAAGGGAGAGAGGGAATTATCAAAAGTCATTATGAGATTATAGACTAGCTTGACTTCAGGAAGTGTGGTGTTCTCAATAGTAAAATATTTTTGAAGCAATGCTAAGCATAAAGGGGAGGACGGTGAGTTAAATTTTGGCCATGGTAAGTTTGAGATGCTAATGGAATCCAACATTAAGCTCGTCATATAGTATTGGAGCTGAGGACAGAGTAAGGCTGCATAAATAAATTTGGAGAACAAGAAGAGAACAGTATCTTTGATGCTTAGGCAGAAGAGAGAATCCAGAGGGAAGGGCAAATGCTCCAGTGAGGTCAAGAAGGATGAAGACTGAGAATGTTATATATAGTCATGAAAATGTTCTATCTCTTAACTTTTATATTTTAATTTTTTCTTTATGCTTTCTCATAAATTTTCTTCTTTTTGGACTGAATGGCTAATGTTCTAACTGCTAAATTCTTTGGTTTTGTAGGTGAGTCCTAACATCAAAGAACTTACAATATGATGGAGAAAGGGGACAAGATAAACACATAAATTTATGAAGATATAAATAACTTTATAAGACAGACTATTGTGTTAAAATAATGGAATTTGGTAGATGCTCAGGGGTCCAACTTGATTGACTCAGTAGTGTTTGAATTGGGGTGAATGAGGAACTACTAAGTACCCACTTAAAGGTAATTAGATCTTGAATTTAAATTTAGCCAACCCTGAGAAGGAATGTTCTCAGAGGTAATGGACTGCTACATTAACAGGAGACTGCTCTCAGCCAATCAACTTGAAGAACCTCCCATTTCTGGGAGGATGACAGGAAGTAGGAAACTGATGCTGGCGGAAGTGATCTTCCTCTTTTGGTTTGAGACATCAGCATGGTGGCAGAATTTTACATGGGCTGTTAGGAAAGGAGAGGTTTCTGTCTATTTGGCTATACCAAATAGATTCAAGCTTTAATAAATGCTTAAAAGCGTAAACTCTTGGTGAATTTATCAGTGATTTTAGCCATTTTCCCCCAAGACTGGGGGAACAGATTAGAACCCACCTTTAGATTTTTAAACAACCCACTATGATCATGTTTTATAAACATAATATGAACAAGTTATAGCTATTCAGAAGCAGGAAAGACCATATGGCATAAATTAATCAGCCAATGTTATGTAACAAAATTAGGACAAAGACCTCTACCACAAAAGATGCAGAGAATATGGATATAGAGTGAGAAGGTAAGAGGTGGTAATGAAGAAGAAAAATTCTTTGAATGTGTCAATGAATCTTCATGGTTTAGTGTTGGGAAATATTAGAAATTGGGGTGGTAGAAAGTGAGTTTAGAAAGGAAGCTTAGAATTTTAGAACTAGAAAGAAGTTTAGAGAGCATCAATGGACAATATGTTAATTTGGCACATGGAGAAAGTGAAGTCCCAAATGAAGGAATGCCTATTTCAAGGCACACATTTGTAAAATTTTCTGACCTTCTGTCTTTCTAATGCTAGCTCTAGGATGAAGTCAGAGATTGGACATACCATGATATCAAAATAGAGTTTTTTCATAAGATATCTGCAGTGTGTGCTTTTTAAAAAAATCAGATAAAATTATAAAAGGTCTTCATTTCCCCACAAATACCTGATTACAATAGCAAATCAATATCCAGATTTAATCAAAGAGGGGAAGGGTTAACCTCCATCCCCACTCCATTCCCTAGTCATTGTCTAAGATGTAGGGCTTCTAATCATGAATATTTTAACATATAAGTGACGTGTTGAGATACATGGTTTGTTGTTGCTGTTTGTTTTCAGTATGAATTTAAGTATCACTACTAAGTGAGAGTGTCTGAATGATGTTGATGAAAAAGAGTAGATGATATATGCAGCCTAAGAAAGAAATGTCACTTTTGAGTGAAAAACAAACAAACAAAAAAACCCAAACTCTTTACCATTCAATAGCAGAGAGTACTGAATTTGGAGCCTAAGTACTTCTGTTCAAGTGTAACTCTGGTATTGTCTATGTGTATGGTCCTCTGCAAATCATTAAAGTCTTTGTTTCCTCATTCATTAAATAAGAATATTGATGAGCTTAAAGTCTTTTCTAATCCTTAACTCTGATTCTATGATCTTATGATTAAATGAAAGCAGATTTTTTTTAAAATTGTAAAATGATATATGAGTTTGACCTCAGGAACATTTTTAAAGTAAAGGTGCATGCAATCAATTAATAATACCTTTGCTTGTGCTTTGGAAAAGAAATGGGAATTTGAAGATTTAATTATAAAAGAAACTGAGTCAGGTTATGGATAGCCACTGGTTTTGAATTATAACTATACAAAAAAGCATCACAAAGCAATCCATTTTTTTTCTTCACTTTTCCAACTTAAAAATGGGCTGTCCACCCCCCTCCACACACACACACATTTGGTAAAAAGAATGCTCTGAGTCTCCAACTTGGTGTGCCAAGCTTCAGCCTAGAGCACATTTTTAGAACTGATTTATAAGGCCCTGAAGGCGACCTGAAAAAGATCTTTGTGGTTTCAGTGTCCTATTTTTTTTTCTCTCCTGAATTACTTTGTGTCTGATGTCGACAGTTAAAATTTTCAGCTTGGGATTTTGCATACGGATTGCTCACAGCTTTGATACCTTTCCTACAATGCATATTTCATGACTAGTAGTCTCCAGACCCCAAACTCACCTGGAAAAAATTCTGAGACTCTGTGGTATGCTTTTCAGACTAAAAGCAACTCAACCAAAAGGACAGTCTATTACTTGAGGAAAGAGAGACAGAGATAGAGACAGAGACACAGAGACAGACACAGAGACATAGAGACCGAGATAGAAGCAGACAGAGACAGAGATAGACAGAGACCAAGACACAGAGAGATAGGTGGAGCAAGGGAGAGAAGATAGAGAGAAACAGAGACAAAAGACAGAGATAGAGGGGTTGATAGAGAAAGAGAGGGGAAGGAACAAAGAAAGAAAGGAAGGAGGAAAGCAGGAAGCTAGCACTTAAGCATATTTAAACTCCCCATTTTGATAAGGCAGATAAGCTATTAAGAACAGGTTTTCCTTTTCCTTCCTAGGACTCTTTAAAATATGAATATCTTGATGAAATTGAAATAGATTTACAATTTTAAAAATTCCTATTATTCTTTCAGCATAATGTGACAAAACATTCCCTATCTTTATGGATCAGGGACCTGGGGTCAGACTAAGTTTAAATACAATTGAGAATTAGTGGTCCATCAAAACCTTAATCCTATTACTGATAACATTCTTGTAGTGAGACTTAAACCTTACTCAATGGAGGTGCAATCTCTTTGAGGATAAGGACTATTTTTCTTGGAGGTAAATGGCATAATGGATAGAGTGTAGGACTTGAAAGAAGGAAGATTCAACCTGAGACACAAAGTAGTTTTGTGACCTAGGGCAAGTCACAAAACTACTTTCTTCCTTAGG
Source organism: Dromiciops gliroides (assembly GCF_019393635.1). Taxonomy (NCBI): domain Eukaryota; kingdom Metazoa; phylum Chordata; class Mammalia; order Microbiotheria; family Microbiotheriidae; genus Dromiciops; species Dromiciops gliroides. The sequence continues at coordinate 510,336,263 of NC_057862.1, forward strand.
TCCTTCATCTTTAAAAAGGGGGATAAAAGTGGCACTACCTCCCTGCATTTTTATGAGGATAGAATGAGAAAATATTAGTGAAGTACTATATAAATACTATTTATACAGATAATTATTAGTAATAGATGTAGTCATAGTATTACTTTTTTCATCTTTTTATCTCCACTGTAGCTTTTTATCTATATAAGGCACTTAATAAATGCTTGTTGGATTAACTTGAAGGTGAGGATCTAAAGGCTAAGAATATTGAAATTTAAATGCTTTTGTTTTGGAAAACTTTTTAAAAGTCCCTTTAATATTTACTCAGTAACTTTGGTATGAACTGTCCGCAAATTGCAATAATTATTGCATATCCCACTCTCCACTATCTCTGCTGTTCATATTAACTCTGTGCATAGTCATATCCAAAGCAAGATAAAGTAGTTCTAATTGATATGAAATGGGTTTTTAGTCCCAACTCTTCCAATTACAATTCATGGAAAGTCATTTCACTTGGGCATATGCCTTTGCCTTTTGAGCATCATTTTCCCAAAATGAAAAATGAGAAACTAAACTAGAAGCACTCTAATTTGAATTCTAAAAGTGTGTGACTTGGTGAATGTAGTAGACTTTCTTTCTGGGTTTCATCAAGATGCCTAAATTCTTAGTGGAACACAGAAAATGCCATTTTATTTGATTTTAAAAATTTATGTTTAACATTCAATTAAAAAAAATGAGTTCTAAATTTTCTCCTTTCTTGCAGCCCCTCCACTACCCATCAAAAAGGCAAGCAACAGGATATAAATTATACATATAAAATCATGCAACATATACTTCTATATTAGCCATGTTGCTAAAAAAAAGCAAGAAAAATGATGAAAGTAAAAAAGAATTATACTGCAATTTGTACTCAGATGCATCAGTTTTCTCTCTGGAGGTAGCTAGCATTTATCATTATGAGTCCTTTAAAATTGCTTTGGATCATTGTATTGATCAGAGGAGATATATCTTTTACAGATGATTATTATTACAATATTACAGTTAGTGTCCATAGTGTTCTCCTGGTTCTACTCACTTCTCTTTGAATCTGTTCATATGAGGTTTCCTAGGTTTTTCTGAAACCATCCTGTTCAACATTTCTTTTTTTTTTCTTTTTCTTGTATTTTTTTTTTGTGGGGCAATGGGGGTTAAGTGACTTGCCCAGGGTCACACAGCTAGTAAGTGTCAAGTGTCTGAGCCCAGATTTGAACTCAGGTACTCCTGAATCCAGGGCTAGTGCTTTATACATTGCGCCACCTAGCTGCTCCTCAACATTTCTTATAGAATGATTATATTTCATCAGAATCATATATATATATATATATATATATATATATATATATACAACAAATCATTCAGCTATTCCCCAATTGATTCGCCTCCTCTCAATTTCCAATTCTTCACCACCTCAAAAAAGAGCTATTATAAATGTTTTTGTGCATATAGGTTCTTATTCCTTTTCTTTGATCTCTTTGGACTCCAAACCTAGTGGTGCTATTGCTAGGTCAAAGGAAATACACAGTTTTATAACTCTTTGGGTATAGTTCCAAATTATTCTCTAGAATGTTTGGGACAATTCACACCTCCACCAACAGTGCGTTAGTCACAAATATTCCACATCGCCTAAAGTATTTGTCGTTTTCCTTTTTTTGTTATATTAGCCAATATTATATGTATTAGACAGTAAGTGCTTCAGAGCTATCTTAGTTTTCAATTTTCTAATCAATAATATTTAGAGCATTTTATATGACTATAGACAATTTTAATTTCTCCTGAAAACTTCTTATTCATTATCTTTCTTTTAAAATTAAAAAAAATTCTATTCATTATCTTAACCATGTTTTACAGATTTCACTGTTTCCAATATATTTGAGAAATGAGGCCTTATCAGAAAAATTAACTATACATTTTTTCCCAGTTTCTTGCTTTCTTTCTAATTTTGGTTACATTGGTTTTGCTTGTGCAAAAGCTTTTTAATTTCTTGTGATCAAAATTATTCATTTTGCTTTTTGTAATCCTCTCTATCTATTGTTTGATCATAAGATTTTCCCTTATTCAAAGATCTGACTGGTACAAATTTTTCATGGTCTACTAATTTGCTTATGGGATTACTCTATATGTCTAGATTTTGTACCTAATTAACCTTATCTCTCTATACAGTATGAAATGTTGAACTTTACCTAGTTTTAGCCAAAATGTTTTCTAGTTTTCCCAGCAATTTTTTTTCAGAGAAATCTTGCCCCTGAAGGTTGGATTTTTTTTGGTTCTTTTAATACTAGATTAGCATGACCACTTAATGCTATATATTTTGTACCTAATCTGTTTCACTGATCCACTACTCCATTCCTTAGCAAGTACCAGATCATTTTGATGATTACCACTTTATAATATAATTTGAAATCTGGTACTGCAAGGTTACCTTCCTTCATGATATCTTTTATTAATTGCCTCTATATTATTGACCTTTTATCATTTATAACTCAATAAATAATTCTTTGTTAATTTGATTGGTATGGCACTGAATAAGTATTGTCATTTTTATTACACTATTCTTCCTTTTGTCATTACTCCCTTTCTTTTATCTATTGGGTAAGATAGATTTTTATTTCCAACTGAGTATATAGAAATATTCTTGCCTCTTTGAACCAATTCAGATAAGAGTGAAGTTTGTGTTGCCAACCTCCCATTTCCCACTCTTCTTTTATGTGAGATAATGTTCCATGTTCTTTCTCTTCCTTCTTCTGGTGCATCCTTCTTTCTCACCCCTTCATTTTTTATTGAGATTATCCCAACATAATCACCTTAAACTCGTGCCCTCAATCTAATTTAACTAATATTAAAATGTCATGGAATTACAATCAGGATCACATTAGTTTTAGCAGGAACCACATTAAAGAGTGGAGGGCTTGGAATATGATATTTTGGAAGGCAATTATGCTAGGTTTAGAACTGATAATAATCTACCCAGAAAAGCTGGGTATATTCCTTTAGGGGAGAAAATGGATATTTTATGAAATACAGAACTTTCAAACAGACTTTCTGAAAAGACTAGTGGTAAATAGTTTGACATTCAAAAACAAGATTCAAGAGAAACAAATGAAAAATAAAAGATAAACATGAAAGAGAAATCATAAGGGATTTACTAAGGATAAACTACCTACATCTTTATGTGGGAAAATGGCACATGTAATTGCTAAGAACTTTACCATTATTAGTGAAGTTAGGGTGAGGATTTTGGCAATAATATATATTTCTTAGAATTTTTGTTATGAGATCTCTTTAAGGAGATGATCATTGCGTTTTTAAAATTTCTCTTTTCCTTCTAGATCTAAGATATCAGGTTAATTTTCTTTGATAATTTCTTGAAATAATGTTTTTTTTTTTGTTTGTTTTTTGGTGAAGCAATTGGGGTTAATTGACTTGCCCAGGGTTACACATCTAGCAATTGTTAAATGTCTGAGGCCAGATTTGAACTCAGGTCCTCCTGAATCCAGGGCCAGTGCTCTATCCACTGTGCCACCTAGCTGCTCCCTTGAAATAAAGTTTTAAGGCTATTTTGTCATGGCTTTTACATAGTTGAGTGGGTTAAATTAATCTCTTCTCAATGTATATTCTGGGTCAGTTATTTTTCTGATGAGATAACTCACATTTTTCTTTTATTTCTTATATTTTACATCTTTTACATCTTACATTTTCTATTATTTCAGTTTTCCCTTTGTTTTATTGTTCCTTGATGTCTCCTTTAGTCATTAGTTTCCACTTGTTTAATTCTAAATTTTAAGTAATTATTTTCTTTAGTGAGCTATTGAACTTTTTAAAAAAATTTGTGCAATTCAAGTTTTTGAGAATTTCTTAACTCTAGTGAATTTTTTTTGCATCTTTTACCAGTTGACCAATTCCATTTTTCAAGTTGTTGGTTTCCTGTATTTTTTGTGCCTCTCTCCCCAGGCTGTTATTTTTATTTTCAAAATGGTCTTTTATCACTCTCATTTCTTTACCCAATTTTTCCTGTATTACTCTTATCTCTTCCTTTAGCTCTTCCAGTAATTATTGTTGGCCTATGTCCAATGTCCAATTTGTATTTTTCCTCTGAGACTTTGCTTGTACCTGTTTTTACTCTGTCTTACTTTGAGGTTGCTTCTTGATCTTCCATGTCACCATAGTACCTTTGCCAGTCAAGTTCTTTTTTTTTTTTTCAAATTTTTCAGCATACTTCTTGACATTCAAATTTATGTTAATGTTGGACACTCTTCCTGGCATTGGTGAGTGAGAGTGGGAGAGAAGGGCAACTGTTCCACATTTTAAGCTTTTTTACACTGTTGTTTTCCTAACTAGTTCTAAGGGTTTGGGATTTGTCAGTGATTCCATGTGATTGCATGGTGTGATTGCATGGTGTGATTCAGGAAGATGTATGATCACAACGCCCCCATCTGTGCACTAATCTTAGACTCTTCTCCCCTGACATTGCAAGCCCTAGCACTCCTTTCTTCCCTGAAACTATAACCAGAGCCCCTTCTCTCTTGCATCCATAACTCTTCCTGACTGCCCTGGAACAAGTACTCAGAACTGCATATGGGCAATGGAATTGCTATAAAAGATGGTTGTCATGTGTATAGTAGCACGTCAGTGTCCCATATAATCTCCTTCTTACCAGTTTTTCAATCTTCTTACTATTTCTGGGCTGATATCCCCTGAAGCTTTTGCTGCAAGCAACAGTATATCAATTATACATATAAAATCATGTAACTTATACTTCTATACTAGCCATGTTGCTAAAAAAGCAAGAGAAATGATGGAAGTGAAAAAGAATTATGCTGCAATTTGCACTCACATGCATCAGTTTTCTCTTGAATTTTGCTGTTGTAGCTGTCTCCAAGGTCCACAGCTGTTGTTACTTCCATGTGTTCTCTGAGTTGGCCTCCAACTTGGTGTCAAAGACCTCCTCTTCTGACCTCATAAGTTGTCTTGATCTGGAAAAATATCTCACCATAAACTTTGGTTGGCTATATTGTTCCAGAATTCAACTCATCATGTTAATTTAAAGTTGTTTGGAGTGGAATGTTAGGAGATTTCTGCCAGGTTGTGCCTCTATTCCACCATATTGGCTCTGCCCTTCAAAAATATCATTTAGAAAAGATTGGGAGGAAAGACATATACAGAGAGACTTCAAAGATTTGTTGCAGATAAGGTTGTGAAGGGCTTGAAATACTAAACAGAGGAGCTTATATTTTATTCTAGATGCAATAGAAGTCACTATAGTGGTTTATTGATTATGGCAGAGAAATGATATAAACTGTGTTTAAGGAAAATCATTTTGGCAGCAGGTTGGGGGGGGGATTGGAAGAGGAGAGACTTGAGGCAGGGAGGCCAATTAGGAGGAAACCTCAATAATCTAGGTAAGAGTTGATGAATGCCTGAACTAAGATGTAAGTAGTGAGAAGTGGAACTTGAGAAATGTCATGGAAGTAAAAATTGCGACTGATTAAATATCTGAGGTGAAGAAAAATGAGGAATTTAGGAAAAGCCAAATGTAGCAGTATGCCTATTTTCTGAATACTCTTCCAAAAATTGCTATTTTCCATTTTTGTCATTTTTACTAATTTGTTAAGTGACAGGAAACCTCATAGGTGTTTTCATATGCAGTTTTCTAATTAATTGTGATTTGGAGCATTTTTTTCACATAGATTTTGATGCCTTAGATTTTTTTCAATTAAAACCTGCCTGTTAATATCTTTCACCAATTTTCTATAGGTGAGAGATTCTTTTCAGATTTTATAAAAACTAAAACAAAACAAAACAAAACAAACCTCCTATATCTTGGATATTAGGTGCTTATCAGAAGAACCTGATGAAATGTATTTTTTTTCCCTCAGAAATATTTCTATTAGAAATTTCACTACTTTGAGTTTTGCTTTGGAATTAAAAAAAATTTACAATCAAATGTGTCCATTTTACATTTCATTATCCTTTCTACCCTTTGTCTGATCATGAAATATTCCCCTATGGGGCAGCTAGGTGGCACAGTGGATAGAGCACTGGCCCTGGATTCAGCAGGACCTCAGTTCAAATCTGGCCTCAGACACTTTACACTTACTGGCTGTGTGACCCTAGGCAAGTCACTTAACCCTAATTGCCTCACCAAAAAACCAAAAAAAAGAAAAGAAAGAAATATTCCCCTATCATATTTGAGATTATCTCCCTCCTTATTTTAAATTATAATATATATGCATGAATATATGTACATGTATGTATAGTATACATATACATATGCATACATGTATGTATATGTATACATATATGTATATGATATATGGGGCAGCTAGGTGGTGCAGTGAATAAAGCATTAGCCCTAGAATCAGAAGGACCTGAGTTCATATCTCACCTCAGACACGTAATAGCTTTTTGACCCTGGACAAGTCACTTAAACTTAATTGCATTAAAACTTCCAGGATCATCTCCAGTCATCCTGATATATATCTTGGCATTAGACCCAGATGGATCCAGAGGAGAGAATGATGTTGGCAGTTTTTCACAGTCCTCCCTCCCTTAAATCCAATTCATTGCAAGTCATGACATCACCTTGATGTCATATTCCTCTTTGAGAACCATGGACAAATGACAAGAATGTGTATGTATGTATGTGTACACATATAAGCTTATTTTGAAATATGATAGCATATAAGATGTTTGTAATAACCTAATTTGTTCCAGGCTGTCTTCCAGTTTGTCCAGCAGTTATTGTTGGAATTAGCCCTTAACTCAATCATTGGACTCATTGGGTTTCTTGAATAATGGGCTTTTATGCCAATTTGCTTTTGCATCTTGTGCACCTGTTCCATTCCACTGATTTACATTTACACTTCTTAAAGTTCAGTACTAGTAATTTTTATTATTTTTTGAAATGAAAATTGTTATCTTGTATTGCCTAGGCCCTTTTCTCCCTCCTCCTTGTATTTAATTATTTCCCTTGAAATTCTTGACCTTTTGTTCCTCTAGATGATGAATTTTATTATTCTTTCTGGCTCTATAAAGTAAACCTTTTGTACTTTTCTATGACACTGAATAAGTAAATTAATTAAGGTAATATTGTCAATTTTATTATATTTTTATGGCTTAACCATGAATATGTAATATTTCTCCAATTGTTTAGGTCTTTTTTATTTCTCTAAAGAATTTTTTGGTTGTTATACTTTTGCTATTCCTGTCTATATCTTATTAGGCAGAGTCTCAAGTATTTTATATAGTCTGTAGATGTGAATTGAATTTATCTTTCTATCTCTTCCTGCTGGGTATATATACAGAAATTTCAGTAATTTTTGTGGGTTTATTTTATATCCTGTAACTTTGTTTCAAGTAAATTTTCATTGAATTTATGATTCTATAAATAGAACATCATGTCATCTACAAAAGGGATACTTATTTTCTCTTTGCCTATCTTATTCCCACCAGTTCTTATTAATGTCTTCTTCTAAAGGTAGCATTTCAAGCACTATATTAATTGATAACAGTAATCTTTTTTGTATTTGATTTACCCACTATCTTATTGAAAAGGATGATCTATTTTCTCCAATACATAAAATATTTATTCTTAATTTTCCATAGATAACTTTTATCATATTAAGGAATGTTATATTTATTCTTATTCTAATTAGAGGTTTTTGTTTTTCAAAACAGAAATTGGCATTGCTTTGCAAAAATATAATAAGCACCTATTGCTATAAAAATGTATTTAATTAATCAGGTAATTAATAATATGGTTCATTATGCTTATAGTTTTCCATATATGAACAGATCCTATAATCTTGGTACAAACTGAACTTGGATATAGTGTATAAATTTGAAAGTTATTATAGCCTCTGTGCTAATAATTTATTACATTTTTATTTTGATATTCACTTGTGTTATTGGTCTATAGATTTCTTTCTCTGCTTTGATTCTCTCTGGCTTAGGTATCAAGTCCATATTTGTACCATGGAAGGAATTTAGGAGGATATATTCCTGTTATTGAAAGTAACTAAAAGTTAATTATTCCATGAATGGTTGATAGAATAAACTTGTAAAATCATGTAAGTTTTTTTGCTCTTTGGGAGTTCATTTATGGACTTTTCTATGTCCCCAATCAGAACTCTGGTGATGCCTGTCTAAGATCAGGGTACTGGCTTCTCACATTGTGATCAATGTTGCCTTTTCTGTGTATTCCACTACTTCCTTGGTTAGGGCAGTGACATGGCCCTACTATCCCTTCCTGTCCACAGTGGTTTCTTTTTCCCATCATCCTGCTGTACATCAGGCCCCCCTCATGCTGTTGTGGTTTCCTATTTCTCTGAGTTTATTTTTTTCTATTCAGGGTACTTTTCATGACTGCTGGTCTATTTACCTGCATTTATGTTGGCAAGAATCACATCTGAAGCTTCCGGTTATTTTTTTTTAGTCCTTGGCTGGATATGAGTTTGTCAGTTCATTTATTTATTTATTGGGCTATTGCTTGATCTGATACTCTTTTTAGATAATTACTGGAATAAAGACGGAAAGACTTGGGTTCCTCTTAACCTTTGTGGAATTATCTTATCCTAGAAACCAACAAGAATATTTTCATAGGAAGGTTACATTAGTTTAAGACTTTTTGCTCAGAGAAACCATATATAGGATTAGTTAGACAGAGATAAGCTTTCATGGGGTTATTTGGAAATTTTGGTTTTAAAAAGGAAAAATCATAAAGTAAATAGTTCTCTAATGCTTTAGGTGTTCTTGTCAAAGAAAGGGAATGAAATCATAATGTTCAGTAGTATTATATGCAGGAAAGGGTTTCTGCAATGGAATGTTGTTGTTGGGTAGAAATTGACTGTAATAAATGGTAATAACCTCTCAAGAAAATAAAAGCGTTGGGTTGAATAGTAGTCCTTGCTTTGTTCTCTTGTCACTATTAGCTTCTCTCTCTCTCTCTCTCTCTCCTTTCTTCATAGATTCTACCTCAATTGCTACTATCCTTTTACTTTTCTCTTGCTTTTTCTATGTATTTACTTTTTTGGTTAATTTAATTGTATTATTATTTTTTGTTATTAGGTGACAGTTTGCAATTCAAAATAAAACTTCTTTGGTGATCTTTCTTTTTTGTTTTGTTTTTGTTTTTTGCAGGGCAGTGAAGGTTAAGTGATTTGCCCAGGGTCACACAGCTAGTATGTGAAAAGTGTCTGAGGCCAGATTTGAACTCGGGTCCTATTGAATCCAGGGCAACTGCTTTATCCACTTTGCCAATTAGCTGCCCCAAGTGATCTTTCTTTAGGCAATCAGATGAATCAAGTGAGGGGAGAGAGAAGAAAGAATAAGCATTTATATAATGCTTACTTGTGCCAGGCACTGAGCTGGGCACTTTACATATAGTGTCTCATTTGATCAAATGTGAGGTGATGAAAGCCATTGAGCAGACTAATCCGTGGAGTGTTGTAAGGGTAGAAGTAAAAAATATCCCCACAAATACATCAATGGGCAGTCAAAGATAGGCAAGGAATGGCCAGGTGAGCATGAATGAGTCTCCTGCTGAATAAGAGGTCAGAAAGGAAACTAAGAATTTACAGATACCCAATGATTTAATACCAAATAGAAATCTACATTGAACTGTTCACATAATAGATATCCCTTCTGGTAGACAGGAGGCCAGAGTGGATAGACAGCTAATGATCTGTCACTAAATCAACAGAAAGCCAGGATGGTTTTCCAGAATATATTACTTTACCAGTTTAAGGGAGAACACTATATTTCCAGTAAATGTTTAAAGTCATGGCCTTTTTGGTCTATAAAACCAATATCTGCAAAAGTGAAGTTGGTTACTTGTTTAAGCAGACAATCTCTAGAAATTAAAAGAAGACTGCAAAATGGGTATTTTCAGAAAAAAATGAATGCAAAAATATTCTGTAGTTTGTATAGGCAGCTAGGTAGCACCCTTGCTAGAGTGTTAGGCCTGAAGTGAGGAAGACTCTCTTCAAGAGTTCAAATTCTGGCCTCAAGCACTAGCTGTATGACCCTGGATTAAGTTACTTAATTTTGTTTGAGTTTCCTTATCTGTAAAATGAACTGGAGAAGAAAATGGCAAAGTACCCCAGTATCTTTGCCAAGAAAATCCCAAATGAGGCCATAATGAGTCAGATTGGACAACAACAGCATGGTTTCCAATGGTGACTGTGTGTTTGTGTAAACCTATGTTTTTTTTAATAGATAAGATCACTTTAAATTCTATTCAAAGCCATTTCATCTTACTAAAAATACCTGTTTCACACATATACATGCATGTATGTATACATATGCACAGTATTTTGCAGAGTAAATTTGGGATTGGGGAATATATGTGTTTTGCTATTCTTCACACATTTTATATAGCATGTACATGTTGTACAACTACATACAAGCATAAACAAACATATATATTAGGTATATTTTGGGACTGGAGAATATGTATGAATTTGTATGTATATGTGTGTATACATTTCACATATATTAGAATCTCTGATTTTGCTGTTGTGTATAATCTTTTCATCAGTGAAGCTTTACAGTAAAAGGAGATGATCACTGGAAGTTGGCTATGACAAAAAGTTCAACACTTTATGACATATATTTAACTAAATGGACCCTTCTTTGTACTGTGTGCTCAAAACTTTTTTTCCCCTTTTTTACAGTCAGTCAAAAAGACATTTCCCACGTGTGGTGAAGAGTTTAACACCACAGGATCTCCTTTAACAATGAGCCATTTTAGGAATTAGTAGAGGTATATCCATGCATGTATACATATTTATGGAGATGCAAAATTGCCTGTATGTTAAATGTATCATATTATTTAAAACATATCAAAAAGGCACACACACATATGTATTTTTGGAGGGGACAAATTATTTGCAAAAATTCCTGGCTTTCCAACTTTATTAGGGTAAGGAGGAAGCATAGAACAGAGCAAATGCCAATGACTAGAGTCAGAAGAATAGACTTCAAATATTAACTTTGATGTTTACTACCTATATGACCTTGGGTAAGTTTCTGAATCCCCCTGTGCCATCATTTTTTCATATGTAAAATTATAGGGTTGAATCAAATAACTTTGAAGATTCTAACTCTATTTCTGTGATTATATCTAAAGGAGAAAATTCCCTAAAATTTAGAGATCCATGACACCTAGAGCCAGCAGACCAACTGAAAACCTGTTCTTATACATTCACATTTGTATTCTGCAAAGCTCTTCTGAGGTAGTCCCATGTCAGACACCAACTATGAATTCATTATTTTTTCCCATTTGACTTTAAAATTTTCCCTTTTTCTTCTGCTTTCCTTGTCTTTCAATTCTGCAGTATGTATCACCCCTTCTACACTTTAAGTCCCTCTTGGCCTTTCTTGTTTTAAGAGGTAGGATTGTTTAGAATGAAAATTACTGGAATAAACGTCAGGAGAAAATCTGGGCTTGGATGACCATAATTAGATCTGTGACACTGGACAAGTTCTTCACTTTTCTCTGTCTCATTTTCCTTGTCTATAAAGTAGGACTTGGGATGGATGATCTCTAAGAAACTTTGCATGTCTAAAATCACATTATTTCATTTCTTATGTTATTATTGCTCTAAAATTTATTCTTTCCTAATAAAAAAACCTCAATTAATATATGTTAATGCCTACTGTATGAAAAGCTCTTTATTGGGTGCTGGGGTAAATGAAAGACAGTCCCATTCCAGGAGGTAGAAAGGATCCATATAAACAGCTACAATAGAAAGATCGACAATAGCAACACTATGTGTGATTTTATATTGTTCTTAGACTTTTACAAATACCTTAGTTGTTTTATTTTTCTTGTAGTTGATTATTTGATATCTAATATAAGTTGACTAATGATATAAATCCAGCCACTACATACTTTGTTTTTTCAAAATTAAGAGAGTTCCTGTTGCTTCCTCCTTCTTGGGATAATATAAAAGCACTGGCTTCCCACGCATTTCTGGTATCATGCCTGAAAGGCCACTGGAGTTATCCAATCCAATTTAGCAGTTCTTTATGTGAGAGAAGATGGAATCCTAAAGGCATTTCATTAATTTGTCATTTGTATAGCTCCTCACACTTAGTAGGTACTTAGTAAATGTTTGTTGACTGACTATTATCTGTGTGGGAATTACCATTTAATTTATGGAGATCTTATCCTTCAACCTGTCCTCTTTCAACTCTTAAAAAATATTACCCTTCAGTAACTCAGATGATACATTTTTCATAGTTACAAAAATATTAGATAAGATAATCTTACAATTATTCTTAAAATTCTTAGTCAATTTTAGGAATTTTGATAATTGTTAATATTATGGGTGGGATAAACTCCCCAGACCCTCTCAGGATTTTGGGTTGAACCAAGTTTGGATGATCTCTTCTCAGCTTGTGATGTTTACACCTGAAATCATGTCTACTAAGCAGTTATGGGACTATCTGCTTTGAAAACAAACACAAATTCTGGATGAAATAGAAACCATGACCATTTAAAATCAAGTAGGAAGAGGGGAATTTACCAGTGCTGGTTCTCATTTTCCTCAAGCTTTTGTACTACATGCAGCCTCTTAGGATATAAAGCCTGCATTCTATAACCTACAAAGTCAGTCAATAAACATTTATTAAGTACTTGCCATGTGAAAAGCACTGTATTAAGCACTAGTGTTTAAAGGAAGAAAAATATAGTCCCTGCTTTCAGGTAGCTCAAAGTATATAGATTATTCCTGCTCTCAGGAGTTCATAGTTACATGGGAGGAAAATGCATAAGTATAAAGATATTATTCATGTATAAATATTTACTATAAAACTTTGGAGATAATTGACAGAGGCAAGGCACTAGTATTGAAGGGCATCAAAAAAGGCTTCTTGTAGAAGGGGGGTTCAGCAACTTACCCAAGGTCATATAGGTAGTAAGCATCAAAGTTAATATTTGAAGTCTATTCTTCTGATGACTACCATTAGGCACAAATTTGTATACATGTAAAGGTATCTATTTATCTATTTATCAGATACAGATGGTGTCATATATCCTTTGTTGACAATTGGGCTATTTTTGAAGAACATGAGATAATTTTGATTACATTAAATGAAAAAAGGTTTTGTAAAACAGACTATATGTAGCCAAGCTGAGAAGGAAAGCAGAAAATTGGTGTGTGTGAGGGGATTTTATAGACAATTTCTCAGATAAGGTCTTATAAAGAACTTTGTCAGATCTATAAGAATATGAGTCATTGTCCTATTGAAAAATGATCAAAGGATATAATCAGGGAGTTTTCTGAAGAAGAAATAAAAAACAATTTATAGTCACAAGAAAAAAATGCTCTAAATCATTATTGATTAGAGAAATGCAAATTAAAACAAACTTGGAAAATGATTTTATACCTATCAGATTTGATATTTCATCTCTTGACTTTTTCTCCCTCCCCCTCCCCAAGACAGCAAGTAATCTGATATAGGTTATATATGTTCAATAACATTAAACATATTTCTGCATCAGTCACATTATAAGAGAACCAGAGCAAAAAGGAAAACCCTCAAAAAAGAAAAACAACAGCACCAAAACCAAAAGAAATAATATGGTTCAATGTGCATCCATATTCGACAGTTCTTTTTTTTTTCTGGATTTGGAGAGCATTTTCCATCATGAGTCCTTTGGAACTATCTTGTACAGTTGTACTGCTGAAAAGAATCAAGTCTATCACAGTTGATCAATACATAATGTTGATTATACTGTATACAATGTTCTCCTGCTTTTGCTCATCTCACTCATCATCAGTTCATGCAAGTCCTTCCAGGTTTTTCGGGAATCTGCCTGCTCATCATTTATTACAGCACAATAGAATTCCATTACATTCATATACCACAACTTGTTCAGCCATTACCTACTTGATGGGCAGCCCCTCAATTTCCAATTCCTTGCCACCACAAAAAGAACAGCTATAAATATTTTTGTACATGTGGGTCCTTTTCCCTTTTTATGATTTTTTTGGGGAAAAGACCCAATAGTGGTATTGCTGGGTCAAAGGGTATGCACAGCTTTATAGCCCTTTGGGAATAATTCCAAATTGTTTGGAAAAGCATTTTGAATGTAAAAAAAAACTACATTAATCCCATGAGAAATGAAATAATACAACATGTTTTCCTACCAAATCAACATATTACTCCAAACATATGCTTTATAATGTTGAGAGTAACATTAATAATGAGAAAAATCCAGTGCTTATAAGGGAAGTTTAAGTTAGACTTGTTTTTGTTTCTAAATAAAAATATAAAATGGTGGGATATTAGAGTATAAGGTCTAATTATTTGTAATTGATGAGGAATGGGCAAAGCTTAAAAGGCTATAGTTCATTTTTAGCAGGCTCATCTTAGGGGAAATCTTAATCTAAACTTTTTTTACATCCCATAAGACACTGCCTTTCTTGGGAGCTGGTAGAACCACTTCAATGTTCCCAGGGATCAGAAGACTCACTGATAGGTGTATTCTATCCCATTGTGCAAATGGCATTTCTTCCAAACCTTCCCATCTTGTATGAATGTCCTCTGTATCCTCCAGCAAATTTATCACAAGGTATCCAGACAACTTGTGTATTCACTTAATGTTAAGGAGATACCCATGGAGTATGAAAGTAATTGATTAGGGGCAACTAGGTGGTGCAGTGAATAAAGCACCAGCCCTGGATTCAAGAGGACCTGAGTTCAAGTCTGGCCTAAGACACTTGACACTTACTAGCTGTGTGACCCTGGGCAAATCACTTAACCCTCACTGCCCCGCAAAACAAAGAAACAAAAAAAAAGTAAATGATTATCCCTTACCTTTATTATGTAGATTTGCCAATCTTTTTTTTCCCTTCTGGTTATATGTTTCTCTGATAGCATCCTTCATTGCTCCACTTCTCCTGTATAGTTTGTCATTTGCATGGTACTACATTGCTGCCCACTCACAACCACCATGATCTTCTCTATTGTCCTTTGGGTTATCTTAAGCTTCAATTCCTTGGATAGAAGAATAATTTTTTCTGCAAACTGATATATCATTGGAAGCATTTATATGACAAAGAATTATGGTCAATAATTGCTTAGATGAAAAGAATTGTGCCCAGCAGCTCAGAAACTGACAAAAAGGTAGTCGACTAGAATTTTCCCTTGACTGGATCTGTTTATTTGCTTTAGGTACACAATACTACTTGCATGGATAAAATACACCAATATTTGATATGTAATGAAGATAAAACATTAGTAGTCATGGTTTGATTGTGAACAAAAATATTAATTACAAGTGAATATGTATTCAAGGAAATCTATATTTTTTTTCTGCAGATAATAAACCAGCGTACTAAAATCTGTATCAGGAAGATTATGTGGTCGGCTGTTATTTAGTGAACAATCCAGTAAGAGGGGAAAATTGTAAATACTGAAAATAGGAAGAACTTCAGACAGAAGACTCACTATGTACACTTAGGTTATCTAGAGCCATGTCAATCTGATTCTATATGGTAGATAAATGCACAATTTTCAACCGAAATTCATTAAAAATTTTATTTTAACAGGCAACTGGGTAGTAGTATGAGTATATCACTGGGCCTGGAGTGAGGAATACTAGTTCAAAAGAAATTGTAGACACTTAATAGCTGTGTGACCCTGGTAAAGTCACCTAACCTTTCTTTGCCTTTTTAGCTGCAAAATGTGAAAAATAATAGCATCAACTTCAATTGGTTGTTGTGAGGATCAAATGTGATAATGTTTGTAAAGAGGTACATAGTAGAAATTTTAAAATGTTTTTTCCTTTCTCTTTTTAACACATGTATAGAGTTAGAACTTTCTCATATTAAAATGATGATAATAATAGATGTTCTTAGTGGCCACCAAACTCAAGATCATATTTGAAGAATAACAAATTACCTTAAAATGTGGCAAACCATGAATTCTCTATAGAGAGTTTCAGGGGAAGAAATTAATATTCATTTACTATATTTTAAATTCTCAAATAATATTAATACTATTTTTTAGTGAAAACATTTAGGGTAATCATTCCTCCTATAGTTTAGGCCTGCTGGTGGTGCCAAATATATATGTACATTTTATGTGTGTGTATGTATATATGTAGGTAAGTAGGTAGGTATGTGTGTAAATATATACACACTCTCATTACCATTCTCTGATCATTATAATCTATTTCAAATATTTTTTGGTTTTCCAAAAGCTGGCTATTTAAAAAGGGTATAAATTTGTCCATTTTATTGCTGTCCAGTGTTTCCTACAATTCACATCTTCCATTTACTAAACTGCCATATTTATGTT
Source organism: Dromiciops gliroides (assembly GCF_019393635.1). Lineage (NCBI taxonomy): Eukaryota > Metazoa > Chordata > Mammalia > Microbiotheria > Microbiotheriidae > Dromiciops > Dromiciops gliroides. The sequence continues at coordinate 510,352,589 of NC_057862.1, forward strand.
TTATTCAGCATCTATGCCAGTGCAGGGTACTTGGTAAATGTTTTGTAATTTTCTAACATTTGATTACTTATTTGACTAAATTAAACATGTGATCCATGAAGCCTCTGTATTCACACTGATCAGTTCAGATCATGGAAGCTGACACTTTAAAATGGTCATAATTTCAATTTAGTTCATTATCTCTACTCAAAATTCTCCAGGAAAATCTTGAAATTCAGCTTAAATTGTGCCCATGTCCTAGTTTCCCCCTCATTTTAAAAAGGGCCCAGTTCCTACATAATTTTAAATTATTCATAAAATAGCTAATAAGGCCTTTGTTTCATCGCAAGAAAATGTAAAGTATTTACAGGAGCTTAGAAACAGAAAGAGAAAGGCATAAGGCACTATCTCTTTCCCCCCTCCCACCCCACAGGGAAGGAACATAGCTTAGGGTTACTATTGTGGCAAACTTTGACATTCAGTTGAATCCTTGGCTCTCTTACGAAAAGTCCCATATAGTTTCTCCCCATGTCATAGTATGACCTTGTGTTTTGGATTCCACCAAGAAGGAAAACAGATTTGGGATTGTTGAATAAGAAAGCCCTTTCCCATAAAATGTACACTGTCTTTGATCTTTCAAGTTTGAAAACCTTACTCTTTTCATCTCTAAGTAGGATGATGCTATTCAAGAGCTTTGAGCTTTCTTCTTCTTTCTAATGGGAGCGGGCTGAATCAGAAAATCCTCTTTTCTCTCTAAAAGGCATATCTCCCAAATCTTGAATCAGGGACTTCAAACTTGTGGTTACCTTGCAGGTGACCCCTAACTAGAAAGGCAGATTCTGATGTAACACTGCCTTGGGAATTCAAAACACCTCTTCCTCCACACCAGAGACTGAAGATTACAAATTCTTACCATAAATTATTCGCTCAAATGTTGTGGGGATATTCATGGCTGTCTCTACCTTGCACTTCTATAGGAAATCCATCAGTGTGCAGATTGCTACTATCTCTTGGGCTAGGAATTTCCACTCTCAGAATATTTTTTCACAATCCACAAGTGTGTACATGAAATTTGTATGTGGTGCAACAAACATATCCAGTTCTGGAGGGAAGGAAGCCTATGCTTATGAACAATCTCCTCCCCAAAGGATTAAGTGTACTCTGGTTAATGCTGGAGTTTATTATGAATAGAGTAAGAAGAAAAGGAAATATGAGCTTCTCTGTCAGTTCACAATTAAAGACCACAAGGAGGAATTGTCTCTCCCCACCCACACTTGACAAAAATATATCTTCCTGAATCCAAGTCTGTTTCCTCTTAGCAAGATGCCAGTAGCCATGCCCACAGTGTCCATCGAAAGTTCTCCTTGGGTATCTCAAACCATAGGTCACAGACTAATTTCATTAAGGTTTTTTTGAAACACATCAAGTCCAGTGAATAGCTGTTAATTAAGAATTTATTTTATAACAGGCTTTCTGCTAAGTGCTGGTAAGGCTTACAGTCCACCTCACTGAGCTAGGTTGGTCCTTGTGAATAGTATCTTGGGCCAGTGTTTGAAGTTTGAAAGGATTTATCTGACAGCAGTTTAGAGAATTCACAATCACCTCCACATCACGATAAAACATGGAAGAAGAATTTTATCTGATCTTTAATATAGTTGTGCTAGTTATACTAAAATAGCTTTAGAACATTTTCTAGGTGCTGCTCAGCACTGATAATAGTTAACATTTATGTTTTGCTTTAAGATCTACAAAATAGTGTACATATATCCCATATCACCTGATTTTTTATAATAACCCAGTGATATAGGTGTTACTATTATGCCACTTTACTGATGAGGAAATTGAGGCTGAGAGAGATTTAATGTCCTGCTCAGTCAGAGAACTTACAAGAATCTGAGGCAGGTTTTGAAATCAGAGAATGCTTTTTGAATAAGTGTTTTGTAGTGCAGTGGTGTCACACTCAAGTAAAAAACAAGATCACTAATCCATACATAAGGATCGTTGCAGTTTTCACAGTGACTTAGCTTTAAAATGTAAAATCATCTAGGCTTCACTGTATTTTTATTTATTTTGTTATATATTTCCCAATTACATTTTAAGCTAGTTTAGCTGTACTTGAGAGTATTAGGCTATATGCTATTCCCGGCCATGTTTTACACCTCTGGCACATAGAGTGATAAACTGGTGTCAGAAACAACCTTGGATTTCATTCCATCTCTGACATTTGCCAGCTGTGTGACCACAGGCAATTCACTTAACCTCTGTTACCCTGTTGTCTCATCTACAAATTTGGGGTAACAATAATTTTTACCCATTATGTATGTTGAAAATACTGTGGTTTTATAAATTTATTCATTTGTATAAACATCTCTGGGATTAAAAGTGCTAATAATAAAAGAATATTGATGGCCTTTCACAAAATTAGTTATTGAGATAACCCCCAGGATCTGAAGGTCACAAAATGCTTTTGAAATGGTGGATCCTTAAATAAAGTTGTATGAATTCAGGAACATTGGAAGCATTCTTTTATATATATATATATGAGAAATATATTTCAATTTATTATTTATTTATTTTTAACATCCTTTTGTTTTCTATCCCTCCCTCCAACTCTCTCCACCACCCAGTGATGTCAAGGAATATAATATCAATTATACATATGAAATCATGCAAAAATATATCTAGATTAGACATATTTTTAAAAACAAGAAATATAAAGAAAGTGAGAAAATTTACTTCAATTTTCACTCAGAGTTCATTGATTCTGCCTCTGGAGGTGAAGAACATTTTTTTATCCTGACTTCTTTGGAATTGTCTTGGAACATTGTATTGATCAGAGTAGTGAAGTCTTTTACATTTGTTCATCATTATAACATTCCTATTGCTATTCACAGTGATCTCCTGGTTCTTTTTAATTCATGTTGCCACATTTTTCTGAAACCATTCCCACTCATTATTTCTCATAGCACAATAGTATTCCATCACAATCATTATGTTATAACTTGTTCAGATATTTCCCAATTGATGAGCAACATCTTGCTAATTCTTTGTCACAATAAAAAGAGCTGATATAAATAAATTTGAATACATAGACCCTTTTTCTTTGATTTCTTCATGATACAGACATAGTTGTGGTATTGTTGGGTCAAAGGGTATGCACAGTTTTATATCCATTTGGATATAGTTCCAAGTTGTTCTCCAGAAATGTTGGACAAGTTAACTACACCACCAACAATTTGCTAGTGTACCTATTTTTCCCCTCATCTCTTCCAGTATTTATTATTTCTGATAGGTGTGAGCTGATTTAATGTGCTTTTCTTTAATATAGTGATCTAGAACATCTTTTTTTTCACAAGAATATAGATAGCTTTGATTTATTTTTTTCTGAAAATCACCACATATATATATATATATATATATATATATGTATGTATCAATTAGGAAGGACTTATTTTTATACATTTGACTCAGTTTAGACTCATTATAAAATTGAGAAATGTCAACTTTTTCTTTTTCTTTCTCTCTTTCTTTTCTTTTCTTTTTTTTTGGCAGGGCAATGAGGATTAAGTGACTTGCCCAGTGTCACACAGCTAGTACGTGTCAAGTGTCCTGAGGCCAGATTTGAACTCAGGACCTCCTGAATTCAGGGCCAGTGCTTTATCCACTGTGCTACCTAGCTGCCTCCAAAATATCAACTTTTTCAAAGAAACTTGCTACAGAATTTTAAAAATATTTATTTCCTTGTTTATAATACCTTTTAGGAATATGTAGTTTCCCTGATTACCCTTTTCAATTGTGTCTATATTTTTGCTTTTGCTTTGTCTGTGATCATGATTACTACCCCTGCCTTTTTTAATTTGGCTGAATCATATTAGATTCTGCTCTAGTCCTTTATTTTAACTCTGTCTTTGTCTTTCAAGTGTCTCATAAACAACATATTGTTGGATTCTGAGATTACTGTGTATTTCCCTCCATCCCATTTTATTCTATTTCCTTTTCTCTCTTTTTATACTGCCACTCCTCAAAAGTTTATTTTGCTTCTCGTCACTGCATCATATGGTCTGTCCTCCTTTTTATCACCTCCCACCCCCTGTTTACTTTTTTTTTTTTTTTTTAGTGAGGCAATTGGGGTTAAGTGACTTGCCCAGGGTCACACAGCTAGTAAGTGTTAAGTGTCTGAGGCCGGATTTGAACTCAGGTACTCCTGACTCCAGGGCCAGTGCTCTATCCACTGCGCCACCTAGCTGCCCCCTCCCTGTTTACTTTTTATCCTCTTCCTCTCCTATTTCTGTATTAGGTGTTATATTTCTATACACAACTTAGTATACATACATACATGCATATATACATACATATATATATTCTTCTCTTCTTGAATGAATTCTGATGAAAGTAAGGTTAAAGCACTGCCTGCCTTCATTTACCTCAACACTCTAAAAGCTTTTTCTTGTACACCTCATTTATGTGAGAAAATTTTCCCCATTCTCTCTCTCCCTTCCCCCTTCTACCAATTCATCCCTCTTTCTCACCTCTTTATACATTTTGGAGATCATTCCAATATAACCAACTCATATCCATGCCCTACATGTATATAAACTCCTTTAACTGCACTAATAATGAGAAAGATCTCAGGAGTTACATGTATTATCTGTCCAAATAGGAATATAAACATTTTAACCTTATTTAATCCTTTATGATCTCTCCTCTTTACATTTTTATGTTTTTGAGTCTTGTGTCTGAATGTCAGACCTTCTATTCAGCTCTGGTTTTTTCATCAAAAATGCTTGAAAGTCATATATTTCATTAAATATTTCACTTTTACTATATAGGATCATAATTGGTTTTGCTTTTTTAAGTTATTCTTGGTTGTAATCTTTGCTCCTTTACCTAATAGAATATCATACCTCAAGCCCTCTCTGCTCCTTCAATGTGGGAGCCCATAACTCTTGACTGTGGCTCTATGATATCTTATTGGTTTCTTTTAGTATGCTTGAAGTATTTTCTCTTTGACCTGGGAGCTATGGAATTTGGATATAATATTCCTGGGAGTTTTCAGTTTGGAATCTCTTTCAGGAGTTGATTGGTAGATTCTTTCAATTTCCATTTTACTATATAGATCTAAGACATCAAGGCAGTTTCCTTGACAACTTCTTGAAAGATGATGTTTAGGCTTTTCTTTGATCACATCTTTCAGGTAGTACAAAAATGCTTAAATTATCTTTCCTCTATATTTTCAGATCAGTTATTTTTCTGATGAGATATTTCACATTTTCTTCAATTTTTTATATTCTTTTGGCTTTGTTTTATTTTTCTCAATGTCTCATAGAGTTATTAGTTTACAGTTGCCTAATTTGAATTTTTAAGGAATTATTTTATCCAGTGAGATTTTATACCTCTTCTTCCATTCAGTCAGCTCTATTTTTAAGGAGTTCTTTTCTTCAGTGATTTTTTTTTGTTTGCTTGTTTTTCTGTTTCTTTGTTGTTGTTGTTGTTGTTGTTGTTTTCAGGGCAATGGGGGTTAAGCGACTTGCCCAGGGTCACATAGCTAGTAAGTGTCAAGTGTCTGAGGTCAGATTTGAACTCTGGTATTCCTGAATCCAGGGCTGGTGCTTTATCCACTGCATCACCTAGCTGCCCCCCTTCAGTGAATTTTTTATTAGGCCAATTCTGTTTTTAAGGTATTATGTTCTTCAGTATTTTTTCTGCCTTTTAAACTGTTAATTTTCTTTTTATAATTTTCTTGTATCATTCTCTTTTCTTTTACCAACTTTTCCTCTACCACTCATATTTTTCTTTAATTCTTCCAGGAGTTTCTGTTGGGCTGTGCCCCAGCTGACATTTTTCTTTGAGGTCTTTCTGTAGGTATTTTCACACTCTTGCCTTTTTGAGTTTTTCTCTTGGTCTTCCATGCCACTGTAATTTCTTATGTTCAAATCCTTTTTTTGTTTCCTAATTTATCCAGTCTATTTCTTGACTTTGAACTTCATGTTAAAGTTGCGATCTGCTCCCCTGGGGGTTGGGGAAGCACTATCCCTATCTTTAATTTTTTTGTTTGTATGTTTTGTAGTTTGTTTTGTGTGTATTTGTGCTACTGCTTTAGAACTAGTTCTGGAGGTCTGTAAATTTCAGTGCTTCCAAGGTGGAGTGATTTGGGTAGCAGTATGGTCATTGCTTTCCTGGTCTGCACTCTGGTCTTTACCTAGGAGGGTCCCTTGCATCTACAAGCACTAGTGCCATCTTTGCCTTGGAGCCAAGATCAAGAACACTGCTCACTTGTGATAGTTCCTCAGTGCTCTTCTCTACCCTGGCTCTATGACCCAGAACTATATATGGGCACTAGAGTTACCAACAGTGTCACTTGTACCCAGTGCCTAAAAAGGGTCCCATATAATCTCTTTATGAACTATTGTACAACCCCCTTGCCATCTCTGGGCTGAGAGCCCCTGAATCAGCTGCTCCTGGTGGCAAGCAGCCACTGCATGTGGGCTTTGTACATCCTTCAATCCCAGTGTCAAAAACTTCTCTTGCCAACCTCTTATGTTTTCTTAAGCCAGAAAATTGTCTCATTTTGACTTTTTGTTTCCTTTGCCACTCCAAAATTTGATTTGAGGTATTATTTTAAAGTTGTTTGTAGGAAAGTGTTGAGAGAATTCATCTGGGTTGCCTCAGTATGTATACTTGGCTCTGCCCCCAAATGGAAGCATTCTTATGAATACTCAACTGAAATGTGATCTAAGGAAATGCCCAGGTTAAGTCATTATGACATTTATTTCTATGGTCCTACAAAACGTACTACAATATCTGAAAAGTCATGTCTTGAACTCCAATGCAACCATTTCCAGTTTTTTCCACCTCATTTCCCCTTAGGTATTCTGCAATCCAATGACACTGTTCTCCTTCCTTTCTTCCTGGCATGCTATGCTCTATCTCCTGACTCTAGACATTTTTTTTTGGCTGTCTCCCAGGCCCGAAATTCTCTCCCTTATCATTTCTGCCTCTGGCTTCCCTGGTTTCCTTCAAGTCCCACTGAAAATCCTATTTTCTATGAAAAGCCTTTCTGGATTTCCCTTAATGCCACTCATTTCCCCTTTGTTAAATATCTCTAATTTATCTTCTAAATGTCTCATTTCTACATCATTGTCTTCATATTGTCTCTCCCATTATATTTTGAGTTACTATAGAACAGGGATTGTCTTTTGACTTACTTTGTATCCTCAATACTTGGTATGGTGGTTTGCACATAGTTGGTGTATATTAAATACTTATTGACTAACTTAAATTTGTGCATATTTTCTTCAAAAATAGCTACTGGAGAGTACTTTATAAATATGAATAAAATTCTAATTTTTACATAATGAAATTCAGATTTGAAAAAAAAAATTCATTCAAAAGAATGAAAACATGGACCCATGTCTTAATGCTTAGAATCAGTAGGTAATTCAGGCAGTTAGGTGGTGCAGTGGATAAAGCACCAGCCATGGTTTCAGAGCACCTGAGTTCAAATCCAGTTTCAGAACTTGACACTTACTAGCTGTGTAACCCTGGGGGAAGTCACTTAACCCTCATTGCCCTGCCAAAAAAAAAAAAAGAATCAGGAGGTAGATAAAATTGGAATTGTGATAAAGAACTCTGAATTATCTCTTGTGTTATGTAACTCATTTTTTAAAAGCAGGGTTGACTAGAAAAATTGTCTTCTCCTTATTAAATATTTGTAAAGCTTAAAACTTTAGATTCCAATAAACTTACCCTCTTCTTTTGAAAGGATATGCAAACTCATGCAAAGTTACCTCACAACTTTATGCATCACCATTCCAAGATGCTTGCTTTATTTATTTATTTATTTATTTCGTGTTTCCATTAGATGGCACTGTGGGAATATTGATGGCTGCTTATGAAGTAGGGTAAATCATCTTAGCCAAAACTTAAAATTTTTTACTCAAACTTAATTTATTTCTTTAATTCCTGAATCTTTATTATTTTAGGACTCTCATTCATTATATGGCTTCTGGTAAAAAGATCAGAGAAGTAGATGTCAGTCCATTGGTCTCAGGATCTAAAATTCAACCATTTGAATTTCAGTACAGGAACACGGACATTACTAAGTCAATTTACTTGTCTGTAATACCTGAGGAGTGTTAGAATGATTTATGACATTTTTCTAAGGAGGGCATATGAATATGATTCAACCTCAAAAAACCCTTTTTTGTATACAAGCCACTCTGCTAAGTGTTGGGGATACAAAGATTAATAGGCATTATTTCTGCCCTGGAGAAACTTATGGAGATAAGACATTCTGGTTCCAGGTAGGGGAAAGAGGGCTGGACTCTGAAGACACACACTTGAGCCCTGTGTCTGATACTTACTGGTTATATGTCCTTGGGTAGATTGCCTTATGCCTCTGGCCCTTATTTTCCCTGTATTGTAATAAGGATGTTAGACTAGAAAATGATCTCTAATTACATTCCAGTTCTACCATTTGGTGATTCCAATATCTATAATAACTAGAATGATGAAAAAGTATATGAGATGCAAAGTATAAGGAGAATTTCAAAGATGGCTATAACAATAAAATATTTTTTTTCCTTTAAGAAGTATTCATATACAATTAACAGACAGGATCCTCACAATAAATGCTCTGAGGTAGGGCAGGGTAATTTTTATCACTCCTAGTTTTCAGAGGATGGAATTGAATCGCAGAGATGTTAATTTAGCCCAGATTGCCCAGCTAGTAAGTTGCAGAGTTGGGATTTGAAACTACACCATGCAACTTTTCTTTTAAGCTCCCCAGTCCTCATTATTAATGCCAATTACATAGTTCAACTGAATATTCTCTATGTGTCTCATGCTCAATATATTCAAAACAGAACTCATTATCTTCCTCCCCCAAACTACATTTCTTCTTAGCTTTCCCTTTTACCTGTCAGGTAACCACCATCCTACCAGTCACCTAGGCTTACAGGAAATAGTTATCCTGACTTACATTCTTCTTCAACTTCCATATGCAGTTTCCTCTACTTGCACATGTCTTCTTCTTTATATAACATAACCATCATCCTAAGTTAAGAATTTAACCCAGTCTGTTGGGATAACCTCCTACATTTTTTCCTTTCCTTAAGTCTCTGTCATTTCTAGCCTATCTTTACATGGTTTCCAAAGGTGACATTCCTAAAGAGCACAGGTAGACTCCCTCACTCCTCCCTCCAATTCATTAGTTTCTTATTGCCTTTAAGAATAAGCTACAAACTACTAGTTCTTTCACAATCTTACTCCGCACTACCCTTACAATTTTTGATATAAAATTCTCCTCTCTGTCTATTATGTTTCAAGCAAAGTGGTCTACTTGTATTTTTTACCTGCAACCATTCTGTCTCTTATCTTTATCTTTTTGCAAGTTGTACCTACCCCATAATTAAAATGTATTTCCTCTTCATTAGTACCTGTAATAATCCTTAGCTTTTTTTCCAACTTCACCTCAAATGGCCCCATTACTGGGGCCCTGTTTTCCTTATCCCTTGATGCTAGTGGCCCCTTCAGTTTTTGTTTTTACTTCATATATGTTTTATATTTATTTTTGTTATACATTCTTTCCTTCAATAGAATGCAAGCTCCCTGAGGGCAGGGAGTGATTCTCTTTTTTGTTTTGTTTTGTTTTGTTTTTCTGTCCCAAGCATCTCTGCTTGATTGACTAATATTTGTTGATTGACTAACTGATTCTATGGTCTATTGCTCTTTCTGATCTTTATTTAATGTGGAGCAAAATCTTATTTCATGCTTATAAATCCACTTAGAGTAAATGAAAGAGAATGTTGGTTCCTGCATATCCACTGGTACTAAAACTGCTTTAAAAATTTAAATTTGCTGGTCAGACATATGCAGATGACAAGAAATTGTGGAATAACACAGATACTTTTCCATAGTGAGCTGATGTAGGGACAGTTGCCAGCAAGGTGGGAGCATGCAGTGTGAAGGGCATAGAGAGGTAATATGAATGAATGTGATTTGGCTCCTGACAGCTGGGAAGCTGCAGCCTCCGACCACCCTGATGTGCAGCAATCAGAGAGAGGGTGGCGGGTTTTGCCTAAGTGTACTCCTGCAAACCAGCCTTGGTAGTGCTGACAGCAGCAGATCTCAGAATATGAAGTATGGCTAAATATATATTGCTTGGCTCCATCTGAGGTATTAAATGTGAAGAGGAAGAACAGAGTATATCAGAGTCAAATGACTGGGATTATTATGAAAGATAACACAAACTAGAGAAAAAGACACTGCTGGAGTTTACATATTGATCATTTATTGTGCTGACATTACACATTAAAAAGAGATCATTGCATCCATGATGCTTTCCTTGTGAGTTTGTGTGTATATGGGTTAATGTGCACCTGTGGATTACATGGAATATGCAGTGTGATCCTTAATTGTGGGTATAATATCCCTTGCCCCCCCAAAACCAATAAAAAGCTTTTTTGCTGTAAAATGGTATATTTATAAAAATAAGCAAATAAGAGAGAAAGGAGGACTTGGCTTCCAGATCATTACATAGCATCTAGATATGATATCCTCAAATGGTTGAAATGTTCTTTTAATTCATGCTTGCCTTTTTTGCATATGAAATGTCTTTGATTAGATATTTCTCTTTGGTGTGGATTTATTTTTTTCTATACTTTAGAAATAGATTCCACAAATAGGACACCTATTAAAATGGTTTCTTACAGTGATTAGGCCTGGCAAAAGACTGGGAAATACTAGATTTCAAGGTCTTAGAGGAGGTAGAAAGAATATGAAATCTTGCAAAATTCTTGTAAACTTGACTTTAATTTGCAGCATGATTGGGTGTTCTTTGGAACTCCTCAGTCCCTGAGGATATCCAAAAATATGCACATATAGAATCAGTGGAAGCTGAAAAGGTTATCTGTGATTATTATATACATACATACATATATATATGTATATATATATATAGTCATATTGGATGGGAGATATCGATAAAATGCATGTTCTAAGATTGGAATTCTTTGTGGTGTACCAGATTGAACTGAAAGAGGACAATATTGGTCTATGTGCCTCCTACCCAAAGAGACATCTTTGAAGTAATAAATATAGACAAGATGTTGAGGCAAGACCCTCTTGAAGTATGCCATTTTTTCTTTGATAGGTAGCAGAAGTAGGATATCCCTTTTATATTTTGTCTAGTTCACTGCATATGACCCTTAAATGGGTGAAAACTATATATTATTGGCTTTCAAAATAGTTCATGTTGGTCAACGTCATTGTAACTTTAATAATTTGATACATGGTAAAGAAATCAGTCAGTTAATGTTTATCATGGATTAGTATTTCATAACAAATGTTTTGTTCATTAGTTGTATTCTTCTAATTTCTCCCAGGCATCCAATCTTTTTTCATGTTTCTACTTGTTAACCTATAGAAAACCAGGGATCTAGGAATGATGCAGTGCAAACTATTCAAGTTGCTCATTAAGTAAGTCTTATAATGATTTTATGGGTGCTGAAAAAATAGGTAGAATGCATTAGTTATTAGATCTTTTAGTGAGTTTTTTGTCAATATGACTTCTTTCTCACATTAATGAACAGAATTGACTATAGAACTTCAAGGATTAGGAGACTGAAAATATTTTTTTATCTCTTTTTTTTGTCTCTGTCTCTCTTACACACACACACACACACACACACACACACACACACACACACACACACACACACACCTGCCTTCAAGATAAGAAAAGTTAGGTCATAGTAACATAGAATCCTAGAGCTGGAAGGATGCTGAGGCCATCTAGTTCATCCCATAACTGAAAAGAAGTCCTAGAACATTAAAGTGTCCTGCTTCAACTTCATTCCATTCTTCCTTTTTCTGCCCTTTGGGGAAAAGCAAAAGGACAACAGTTCTTGTTTCACATGACAAATCTCGAAATGCTTGGTTATCATATCCTCCTAAAATCTTTCTCTAGGTACATTTCTTTAAATGGTAAGGTCTCTTCACTTGTTGGTTGTTCTTCTTTAGAAAGTCTCTAGCTTATCATTGTCTTTCTGAGTATATGGTCCCTGAATTCAATACTGCAGATATAGTCGGATCAGGTGAGAATACAGTGTGATTCCAATTTGCCAAATTCTGGACACTGCCTCTTTTAATGAAGTGTAATGCAACAAAAAGTATTGATATCTTCAATGGTCTTAAGGAATTAGCTCCTTCTCCCGAATGGAAATTTTTCTCAAACACTGAATGTTTCATTTGCAATGACCATTTGAGAGTTGACAGACCATTTGTTAGCTATAAGACGATAAAGTCATTTAACTTCTACAAATCAGTTCCATTTTCAAAATGGTTATAATAATACTACCTTACTATATATAGTTGTTTTGAGGAAAGACACTCGCAAACCTTAAAGCACTATATAGGGGGCAGCTAGGTGGCGCAGTGGATAAAGCAGGGGCCCTGGATTCAGGAGTATCTGAGTTCAAATCCGGCCACGGACACTTGACACTTACTAGCTGTGTGACCCTGGGCAAGTCACTTAACCCCCATTGCCCTGCCAAAAAAAAAAAAAAAGCACTATATAAATATCTCCTGTTGTTTTACCAAGATTAGAGCACAGATATCTTTGTGAAACTTAGAAATAGTACAGTGACAGAACACTGGAGTTGGGCCTAAGGAATCTGAGTTTGCTTCCTGGCATCACTATTTAAGATATATGATTTGTGCAAGTCACTTTAGCACTCCAGACTTCAGTTTCTTCATCAATAAAGGGGATATAATTACCCTTGCACTACCTACTCATAGAGCTCTCCTAACCATTCAGTGAGAGAATATATATATATATATACTACTTTATATCAATTATTGAAAGTTATTCTAAATAATTATATCGGGCAAATAAACATTTTTATATGGCATTTATTGCACTCAGCCATGACTCCTTGCTACGTGCCTGGGGAGGAGGGAATGAAGAGGAGAAACAGGAACAAGTAGTAGTAGGCTAACAACAGTGGCAGACGACCATGGATCAGTACCTTGAAGAGCCCACAGGCCACACTGTGGCTGTGCAGTCCGATATGGGAGTCACAACTCCTGCCACAATGAGGACATTGGAAAACTGTGCTCTCTTTGCAGTCGGCAAGCAATTGTATTGTTCTTTAAGTTTGCAAGTATTGTACATATATTAGATTATTTGATTCCCACAACAACACTGTGATGTACGTGCTATTATATCTCCATTTTATAGATGAGGAAATAGAGGATGAGACAGGTCAGTGATTAGCTCTGACTCACATAAATTGCTAAATTAAATGTTTGAGGCAGGATTTGAACTCAGGTCTTCATGACTCCAAAGCCAGTGTTCTTATCCACTGTCCCACATAGCATTAGAATTTGTCTAAGGTGGCCTTATGTCTCTTATTGTTTTTATTTGTATAATTCTGATATTGTACCTCCTCTTTCCCCTGGTCACTTTTCCCATTGCTATTCTAATTGATAGAGGGATAAAGGGAGAATAAGATGGGCTACCTTAATGGCCCTGGATAATAATAGGGTATAAGTGACCCCCTTATCTTGCTCTGGTTTTAATCCTTAAGAGACAATTGAAATTTACCTTTTCCTCCTTTCCACTTTGGGCATCCTCAAACATTGGCAATGTTAAACAAATAAATTAGAACTAATTTGGTTTTGTCTAGACCTTTCAATAGACATCACAAGCATAGTCAAAATGCTCTGCTGTGCCTGTGTTCAATAAATCAACTTGTTCCAGCCCACTATAATATTGAGAAATAACTCAGTATAGATATATATCTTTAGCTCAAAGGGAAAAAAATAGTCTTTTGTGATTTCTGTCCAGGCTTTGCAGATACCAATTTAATTTCCCTCATGTCACTCCTATTATCAGCAACACAATATAGGGGTCAACTCCTAAACCAAATTCAACTAGTTTATCAATTGTATTATACCATCTATTTTTCAACATTAAAAATGTGTTACACATTGTATCTTATAGCAACTTCATCATCTGGATCTTTGAACATAAATCTTTATGCCAATGTTAATAATAGTAATTAGCAGTTATGTAGTGCTTTATATTGTCAAAATACTTTATAGTAATTAGCTAATTCAGACAATATCCCTGTCAATAGAACTTCCCTTTTGTTTTATATATACATATGCACACACATACATATATACATATGTACACATATATGTATATATAATTTAGTTTTTGCATTTTGTTATGAACAATGGGGATAGATTTGGCTCTTCTCAGCATTGCAATGATCCAAAACAGTTTCAAAGAACTCATGATAGAAAATGTTCTCAACATCCAGAAAAAAAAGAACTGTGAATTATGAATGCCAGATTGAACCATACTATGTCTACATTTGGTCTGTTTTTCTTTTCCTTCTTTTTGAGGTTCTTCCCTTGTGCTATGATACTTCTTTCACAAGATGACTAATGTAGAAATATGCTTAATATAATTGTACATATACAACCTATATCAGATTGCTTTCCATGTTGGGGAGGAGGGAGGGAAGGGAGGGTGGGAGAAAAAAAATGGAACTAAAAATCCTGGTGAAAACAAATGTTAAAAACTATACGCATATGTAAAAGGAAAATAATAAAATAATAATAAAAAGTAAAATTTAGTTTTTGTTTTTATTCTTGCCTTTTTGTATTTTCTAGAACTTAATACAGTTCTTGACACTCAGTAAGAGTTTAATAAGGGGTTGTTTGACTTGGATTTTATCTCAGCTATGAAGAAAGGTTGACTATAGATTGTTTTCCAATTTTGTAACTTTTTTTCATTAAAGTCGCATTTATCAGTGCATCCCTATAAATTTAAACAAGCAGAAGGAATAAAAATTCATGATGTGCATTTTAGTGCCCTTAATACAAGCTTACATTTTTTTCTGCCCCCCTCCACAGTCCAGTAAATTCCTGACAATAGCTCAATGTTAAATAAGTAGAATGCTATATTATGTCAGACTAGAGATCAAATTGTCATGTGTTATGAATTTAGATGCTATTTGAAGCAAAGTAGGTTGTTAGTGTGCTGGAAAATACATAGTGAAGTTTTTAGGTTTTTTTGTTTGTTTTTGTTTTTTGTGAGGCAATTGGAGTTATATGACTTGCACAGGATCACACTGCTAGCAGTGTCAAGTGTCTGTAGCCAGATCTGAACTCAGGTCCTCCTCAATCCAGGGCTGGTCTCCATTCACTGTGCCACCTAGCTGCCCCCATAGTGAAGTAATTTTAACCTAACATATGGTTAGAGGCATTGCCACCTGCTCTGTAGCATCTAACCACTTTTATTTTGGCATAGAAGGACAGCATGTCCTCTATTTATTTAATAGTTTTGATTTCAAGACAAAAAAGGGTTCACAAATATATCAATATCTATTTTACTTGCCAGCAACGTCTGGATAAGTGGTGCCAAGAGCCCAGGGACCCAAAGGACCATGGAAATCCAGAGGCAGCATGTGGGGGGGGGGGATAGAGTTTCCTGGCTAGATGATAATATTTATTTTCAAAGGACTTGGGAAACCAAGTAGGTAGGGAACAGGAAAGTAGTCCTGGAGCTAGGGATGATGCTCTTGAGTATTGATTGTATACATAGGATACTTAAGAATTCATAGAACAAATCAAAATATCCTTGAAGTGAATAGTGTGGTGGTGGTAGGGTAGTTGCCTTAATGATAAATAATTATGTTATAGTTTTGTTCATAGTGTTCAACCCATTTCATTTTCATTTGGGGAAAATAAACGAGGAGGTTAAGTCTCTTGTTAAAGTCACAGACAAAAAGTAATAGGATCAGGATTAAAACAAAGATATTTAGACTTCAGATGTAAGGATCTTTTTATATGGTACATCTCAATTTAATTCAATTTAATAAAGCAAACATTGATAAGCAATACCATGTACAAGTCATCTAGCTAGGACCTAGGAAATAAGCATTTGTCGTGCAACATGGATCCTATTGTCATGAAGCTTGTTGTCCAATAATGGGATATGACACATACAGAGATACAGATCATAAAATCAATATATAAACCTTAGATATCAAAATAAATAAGACTGAGTTCTAGGAACATGAAAAATAGTTTTCTGAGGGTAAGTAGGGAAACCTTCCTGCATAAGATGTCCTGGGTGCTTGGATTTAAATAATGGGTATGAATTTAAAAAGTAGGGTTGGGGTAAGATACAAAATGATATTCCTAGCTTAGGTAATGGGTTGCGATGTTGTGGTGGTTTCCTTTAAAAAAAATGTAACCCTATTAGACATTGTACGTGTGTCTGAAAATTCAAATGTAACATCAATAGTGATCTACATTTTACAAATATACCCACAGTACTGTGGAAGTAAAAGTTAATCTGGTATCAAATGACCTAATGTCAGTTTGGGGATTTCCAGTTTTGTTATTTGAGAAGTATTATAATCCTGAATAAATCATCTGATATCTCTGGGTCTTGGTTCCTTATTAATAAAATAGCTATAAAATACCTAGAACTAAAGGTGATTGTTTTGATCAAAAGAAATATATGGACTTTGAGTTTCTTAAGTGTCAGGTATTATTGTTTTTCTAGAATTTACTTTATTTTTATTGGTAGAATAGTAAAGGATGTCCTTCTGGAAACTAGTGTCTCTTATAATAGATTTCAATGAACAAAACTTTATTGAGTGCTTGCTACATTTGCATTTTAGGCACCAGACAATTCTTGAAGATTACTATTGGGGAAGATATTTCATAAACCATATAGTTATTAGAGGATCATTTCATCTAGTCTTCTTTACAGGCAAGAAAACTGAGGCATAAAGATGGAAGTTGAATTTCCTGAGGGAAATGGCAGAACTTGCAGTCCTTGTTTCTTGACATATATCTAGGGTTTTTTTTCCCTTTGAAAAATATATTGTACCATGTTTTCTTGGTTCCTTATGCCTTTTCTGTGTACTTTTCTTCCTGAAGTTGTTATTTATTCCAGTGCAGCCCTGCTCCCACCCCAGGTTGATTTGGTTCTTCCCTGAAAAGCAACTCTGTGATGCTGCTGAATATGTAGGTAGACATTATATTGAATTTGAGAAGGGGTAAGGACAAGAGACAAAGAGAGTCAGAGAGAGAGAGAGAGAGAGAGAGAGAGAGAGAGAGAGAGAGAGAGAGAGAGAGAGAGAGAGAGAGAGAGAGAGAGGAGGTAGAGAGACAGGGAGAGACAGGAGAGACACAGAGAGACAGAGATAGAGACAGAGACAGAGACAGAGACAGAGACCCACACAGAGAGACAGAGAGACAAAGATGAAGTTCAGGGGAGATGAGGAAATAGACTTTGAATAGTGCATGAAAACCTTCAAGAACCATAGTAATGTGGAGAAAGCTGTCACTCCAACATGTTCTTTGATCCCCAGTGACTATGCCCCACAGATTGCTATGAATTATTTTTTTAGGTGAAATTGTTCTCTGATTAGTTGAGCTGAGATTTTAGATCTCCTTAGTCATAGTCTCCTGACTCTTTTGTATTCTATTGTCTAATCTAATCTGCATAATGGTCCCTAAATATGACTTTAAAAAATTACTTTAATAAATATGTTTTCCTGATATCCATGATTGTCTTTTTTATAATAAGCATTTCATGGAAAAGAATATCTGTCCAAGAACAAATGAACTATTACTCTCCCTAGTGTAGAGAGGTCTACTTCATACCTAGATAAACCAGGGTAAATTTGACTTATCCTGAATCCCCAAAGAAGCTAATGCCACTAGACTACAAAGTATGCCCCTCTTAAAGCTAGACAGACAGGTAGTTCGACAGGAGAGACAGATGGACAGAGAGACGACAGTTAGTGATAGATAGATAGATAGATAGATAGATAGATAGATAGATCGATAGATAGATAGATAGATAAGATAATATAAACATTAGATGGATAATCATTTCAAAAGTAATTACTATCTGTCTGGTGCTCCTAAATGCTAAGCATACAAAAACCAAGCAAACATAGATAGGTTTCATACCCTCATAGTGCTTACATTATTAATGGGGAAGACAACACATAAAGGGAATGGTGGAATGGGTCGGGGTGGTGATACTATCAAGACAAGGCTGCTAGTGAATTGGTGAAGTCCATAAGTAAATAAAGCCAGGAGGGAAATGAATCTATCCTATGTATTTCATAGAGTGTTGTTCCAGGCCAAGGCTGTGCTTCACTCCAATCATAAGAGAAGACCACAGAGTTGAGGCACCATCAGAATGAGAAGACTGCTTTCTACTAAATGGAAAAGTAAGGAGAATGAGGAATGGGAATCAAACTGAATATAGGAGTGCAAAGTAGGAAACTCTTATACTTGTTACTCTTCACAGAGAAAAAAAAATCATAGGCTTCCTTGGAGACATGGAGGGGGGGGCATTACATGTGAAATTTATCTATAAATCAATGTAATACATGCATCACCATCTGGTTCTTGTGGCCAGATTTGAAATTGTATATATGACTCTCTATTTGAATATCTATTCCACTCATACACCTTGTCTCTTCTCAAACCCCACTAAGTCACCTTCTTCTCTTACCCTCTCAGCTGATGAACTTATCTAATACTTCATTGAAAAAAATGAGGCCCTTCCTTGCTTCATTACTACATATTGTCTCTCATATCAATTCTGCATTTCCTCACACTATATCCTCCACTATTATTTGTTTTTAACATTTTATTTTCCCTCAGTTATGCCTTAAAATAATTATTAACATTAAAGAAAAAGTTTTGCATTCCAAATTCTGTCCTTCCCTTCCTACCTCCTCCTTTTCTTCCCAGAAATGGTGAGCAATCTGATAAAGGTTATGCATGTGCAAACATATAAAGCCTTTTCATATAGTAATTTTGCCAAAGAAGGCTTGACTTGGGGCTAGCTGCCATGGCTGTGAGTTGGTCTTCGGTTGCCGCCTGGGCAGTGCCGCCTGCGGTGGCCTCTGGTGGAGGGACTGGAGTCCCAGAGGCATTGAGGAATGGTTACGGGGCACCTACCACTTTGCCACTGACAGGAGCAACTTCTGGAGGAATTTATCGTTAATTTGGGACTCTTTGTTTTTTTTTGCTGCTGGTGTTGGCTGGCTAGGGAACCTAAGCGACATTGATGTGATGGCACCCCAGAGAGGGGCTGTGAGCACAGCTGATATAACTAGTGACTTCATTTCTAATATTGTCCTTCCATAATCTAAATGCAGTTTCTTGGAAGCTCTCCAACCTGCAGCTATGACTGTGACATGACCATCAGAAGATCTGCTTTGACCTGGCTACTATGGATGTAATTCAGACTTGCTACATACTCTTCTATATATTTCTTCCTTGGTCAGTCTATGATCAGTCAGAGCTTCAGTCACTACTTAGGCATGGTATGAGGGTTATTGCCTTTGCTTCATATATTGTATATATCTTCAAATCCTTGCAAGTTGGGCAGGGTGTCAGGCAGGGAATGTGTTATAAGGGGCATTTGCTTTTCTCTTCAATTACACAAAAATTTTTTTCTCCTAAAATGTTTGAAATAAAGACAGTCAACAAAAAAAGAAGGCTTGAAAAAAAGAAATGAAAAAGAAAGAAACAAAGAAAAAATAGTATGCTATTAGTCTGTATTCAGACAATAACAGTTTCTTTCTTTGGAGGCAGATACCATGTTTAATCATGAGGCCTTTGGTATTGTCTTGGATCATTGCATTGCTGAGAATAGGCTGAGTCATTCAAAGTTCTTCATGATAAAATATCACTGTTACTGTGTAGAATGTTCTAGTTCTGTTTACCTCAATTTTCATCAGTTTGTGTAAGTCTTTCCAGGTTTTTGTGAAATCTTCCTGTTTGCCATTTCCTATACCATAATAATATTTCATCACAATAATATATCACAACTTGTTTAGCCATTCCCCAATTGATGGGAATCCCCCTTGATTTCCAATTCTTAGTCACCACAAAAAGAGAGGCTATAAATATTTTTATACAAGTAGGTTCTTTCCCCTTTTTAAAAAACCATCTTTTTAGGATATAGATATAGTAGTTGTATTGTTGGATCAAAGGGCATGTACCATTTTATATCCCTTTGGCATAGTTCTTATTTGCTCTCCATAGTGGTTGGATCATTTCACAACTCCAACAACAATGAATTATTCACTACTGTTTCTGATGAACTATATCTTCTACTTTCCAATTTTGGCTTCTCTATAGAGCCTACTTGATCTCCCTTCTTAAACTGTCAGCTGCAGAATTGTCCCTGTATTATCCTCAATCTCTTGTAAACTTCAATGGATTCATATTTTCTGTGTACTTCACATAATACCATAAACATGACCATATGTTTTTTCACTTTTAAAAATACTCTAGGGGGCAGCTAGGTGGCGCAGTGGATAGAACACTGGCTTAGATCAGGAGACTTGAGTTCAAATCTGGCTCAGACACTTGATACTTACTAGCTGTGTGACCCTGGGCAAGTCACTTAACTCTCATTGCCCCTCCAAAAAATGCTCTAGATCAATCATGCCTACTGACTATTCTGTATCTTTTCTATCCTTATCAGTTAACTTTAAGAAAGTCATCTGACAGTATGTGTCCCATTTTTCACTCTCATTCTCTTCTAAATTCTCTGAAAACTAATTTCTGATCTCATTGTTGAACTGAAAGTCAGTTTCCAAAATTAACAAGTTTCCTTTAAAAAAATAAGTTTTTAATTTATTGATGTTTCTTCTCTTTTTAATATAAGTTATCACCATTATCCTGTACATTTAAAAAAGGCCAAAATAATTATGATATATAAAACATATACAGCTCCCAAATCACAAAGTAGTGCATTTGGGTGTGCTTTCCCTTTCCTTCAATTGAGTCATGCTTGATCTTTTTTCTTTTACTACACCCACTTTGATGTCTTGGTGTGTGCTTTTTTCTTTTCCATTTAAAGGTTTTAGTTATTATGTATATTGTTTCTTAGCTCTCCTTACTTCACTGTGACTCAGCCTCAGATAAATCTTTCCATGCTTCTCTGTATTCATCACACATCACTTATTTTTATTTTAAACTTTTATTTTCCAATTACATGTAAAAGCAAATTTTGACATCATTTTTTAAACTTTATGTTCCAACTTTCTCTTCTTCCCTCCCCCTCCCACCCCCACCATAAGAAGGCAAAACAATTCAACATAAATTATACATCATTTCTTAAAGCATAATAATATTCCATGAGATTTATATACCCCAATTTGTTTAGTAATCCACCAATGGATAGCATCTACTTTGTTTCCAATTGTTTGCTATCACAAGAAGTGCCATTGTAAATTTTTTTTATGTAAAGGGAGACTTTCTTCTTATTGATGCCTTCCCTTGGGGTATAAACCAATAATGAATCTGGTTTTAAAGGTTATGGACATTTTAGTAAATTTATATACATCCAAATTGCTTTCTCCAGAATGATTATATATTTCAAGATCCATCAATAATATATTAGTGTGTTAATCATTACAAATCTCCTCCAACATGGAATATTACCATTTCTGTAGTATTTGACAATTTTTAGTATGTGATGTAAAATCTTAGGGTTGTATTGATTTGTATTGTTCTTAATGAATGATTCAGAGCATGTTTACATTCTTCATGTAGTTGTGAATATATTGCTTTTCTTCTTTTGAAAAAAAAATGTATTTTCATATCCATTTACCACTTAACAAGTGAACAACACACACATGCACACAAATATAAAACAATATGTGCACACATATGTGTGTATGAATATATAATTCAAAACCATTTTTAGTCAAGTTAGATACAAACAATTTTCCCCATTTTCCTTCATATCCTAGGTGCAATATTTTTTTTCTGAGCAAAAGCCTTACAGCATTCAAGTAATCAACATTATCTAATAAACTTTTGTAACTGCCACAGTATCTTTTTTGGCCAAGAATACATTTTCTTACCTATAACAGTGAGAAGTAGTGAACTTCATCTCTTCAAAATTGTTAAGAAGTATGATCTTTAATATGGAGGTCATGTATCCATTTGGAATCCAACATGAAACATGGTATAAGGTGTTGATCTAAGCCTAATTTTTGTTAGACTACATTGCACTTTTCGTAGAAAGTGAATAAGGAATTTTCCACCTGAGATAATTTATGCTTTCACTCTACCAAACTCCATGTTACTGAGTTCCATTGTTTTTGATTTCTCCTTCTCTTGTCTTTTCCATTGATATATCTCTCTAATAATAATAATAAAAAAACTAATACCATGTGATTATGATGATTGTTCCTTTTTAATATATTTTAAGCTCTGAAAGTGCTATTCTTTCTCCATCTCTACTTCATTTCATCATTTCCCTTGATATTTTAGATCTTTTTCAATGAATTCTGTTATGATTTTATGAATTTCTATAAAGTTTCTCTTTGATAATTTGATTGGCATAATACTAAAAATGAAAATTCACTTTGGAAATTATATTCTGTCATTTTTATTGTATTGGCATAGCTTAGCAAGGATCATTGAATATTCCTCCAGTAACTTGTTTTTCCTTAATTTCTTGAAGGAATACTTTATAACTGAATCTATAGAAATCTTTCGTGTGATTCAGAATGTTATCCCAAGATATTTTATGCATTATGTAATTTTAGAATGGAATTTTCCTTTATGTTTCTGTTCATTTTTGATGGCTTAATTTGTAGCCTGTAACTTTGCTGAAGCTATTAATTTTTTCAATTTGTATCTTTGATGATTTTCTAGGATGTTTTTCAATTATACCTTGAGATGATCAGTAAGTAGGAATAGTTTTATCTCCCCTTTACATATATTTATGCCTTTTCTTTCTTTCTTTTGTCTTACTATGGTTGCTGCAATTTCCAGAATTATATCAATAATAGTGAAAAGAGTAGGCATCACTGCTTTACTTCCATATTTTGGGGGCATGTAGTATTTCTCCATTGAATAGAATACTTACTTTTGATTTTAAATATATGCTTTTCATAATATTAAATGGCCCCTCTGTGGAAACTTATTTTGATTTGGGGACCCTACCTATGGGCTGAGATTAGAAAGCTTTAGGCCCTCAGGGTCTCTTCTGTGTGGGAGGGGCTGGTGCCCCTCTCCCTCTGCTTCAGCTGAGCCAAAAAGCCCCATGGGATGTATAAGACTCCAGGTCAGACAGCTGGGGGATAAAAGGCCCCAGCTCCCTTTGACCTGAGCGGAGCTATCCGAGAGATCCCGGACTCGTCCAGCCCAGGCTCTGGCATAGCCTGTGCTGAGGCATGGGAGGCTTGAGTGCACCGCCCCCCACCCCCCACCCCCAACCAGCTGCAGCCCTGGCTACAGGATTAGCTTGGTCTGTGGGGGCACAGGAAGCCCCAAGATTTGAGTGGAGAGAAGAAAACGTATATATAGACCTGGGAGTTAGACGCAGGGGGGTGGCTGATGAGACGGCAAAGGACTGACAAGAGGAGGAGGCTGGTGGACAAGATTCAGAGTGGGAAGGACAAGATAGAGAGACTGGGTGGACAAGATTAGAAGTTCCAGGAGCAGCAGGAGGGAAAGAGACACAGTGGAAAGAGACCACAGGAATGCAGTCAGGTTGTACATTTTATTTCCCTGTTCTTAATTTTAAATAGTATCTCATAAATAAACTCTGCTTTGATTATATAGTTAAGAGTCTTCTTAATCTTTTGCTTATCAATTTTGGGAGTGGAGCAGTGTGGTGGAACTTTATAAACAACCCACATTAAATTAATAGTAGTCAGATAGCCAATTAGTCAACAGTCCCCAGATTAGTCCTCCATTCAGCTTTAGCCTCCAAAATTAGGCTAGTAATTCAAAATATTTCTACATCCCTGTGCCTACACTTTATATGATTTCTAGCATAAAATAGTGCTATATTTTGTCAAAGGAGTTTTCTGCATCTGTTTAAATAACCATGTGGTTTTGAATGTTTTAGTTTTTAATATGATTCATTATGCTAATGTTGAACCATCCTTTCATTCATTATGCATCCTTGCATAAATTCCACACTGTCAAAATGATTGATTTCTTGGATAAATCACTGTAGTCTATTTGACAGTTTTATTTAAAGAGATTTAGTCAATATTCATTAATGATACTGGTCTATATTTTTATTTATGCTTTATCTTTCCATTATTTAGTTACTTGGATTATGTTTATCTCACAAAGGGTTTTTTGAAGAGTTTTCTTTTCTCATCTTTGAGAATAATTTGTGAAGTAAAGGTAGTAATTAAAAAAAAATGCTTGACAGTTCTCAGCTTCAGCACAAGTCACCCAACAACCAACTGGTCCTGTCTGGTAGGGAAGCTGCCACCCTCAAAGTCGAAGTCATGAACATCTTACAACTCATGAAGAAAAAAAAGAACTTATTCCTTTGATCACATTTGTGAGTATTGCCAGAATTGGAGCAGCTTACATGTCCCTTTTCAAATCTGATGTGATTGTTAACAGAACGAACAATCCAGAACTATGGAAAAAATATGAATCTTTACCAGGCTCAAAAGCTTGTCACAATTAATCAAAAGTGGGAACCTGTTGAAGAGCTGCAGGCTGTCAAGAAGTTTACCAAATGGGGCAGCTAGGTGGCACAGTGGATAGAGCACCAGCCCTGGAGTCAGGAGCACCTGAGTTCAAATCTGGCCTCAGACACTTAACACTTACTAGCTGTGTGACCATGGGCAAGTCACTTAGCCCCAATTGCCTCACTTACAAAAAAAAAAGTTTACCAAATTAAGAGTCTCTCCTTCCAAAGCTCTCACTATCTAGAAGAAACATCTATGCACATACCAGGCCACTGAAATCAGTGTGTGGAAATGCTCCTGCTACATTTTAGGGGCTCCCTACATTTTGGGGTTCTGAATGAGGAATTCCATTTTTCACTAAAAGTGACAAGCTGAGTGATATCCATCTGCACAGTCCAAAAGTGAAATTTTCATATTTGCTGACTTGTTGACAAGTTGAATTTTATATCATGTATGTAAGTTATATCATGCATGTACTTATATGTATTTTGTGGGCAAACGTATATAATGTTTTTTAGATAATATTTTGAGTTCCAGATTTTTCTCCCTCCTCCACAAGATAGCAATCATATAGGTTATACATGTGCAGGCATGCTCAACATATTTCCCTACTAATCATGTATGATTTGTTAAGATAAACTGTCTACTATAATAGTGATACTATGTTAATTTTTTCCCACAGATTAGATACATATTTATTTCATCATAGATTAGGTCAGGCATTGGAAGATATATCTAATTAAAAATGCATATGCTGCTTTACAATTAGAATCTTCATATTTGAAATGTTTACCTTTTAAAACCTAAATAAGAACTTTTTACATACATCTTTACATTTGAAATGTAAAAATTATTACATTCAATCTGATAGAGCTGTTATTTTAGTAAGGGGATCTTTTCTTTCATTTTACAAAGTGTATGCAAACATACCTTATATTGTGGGTTCAATTACAGACCACTGCAATAATGATAATATGTCTTTTAAAAATGCTTGACAGAATTCTCCTTTGAATCTCTCAAGATCAGGAATATTTTTCCTTTAGTACTTGCTTTATTTCTAAATATATTTACTTTTCAGGGATTGGACTATTTAAGATCTTCATCTGGCATTCTGATAGTTTGAATGTTTTATATTTTTGAAGATATTGCTCTATTTTTTGTGTTCTCAGTTTTGTTAGTATGTGACTTCATAATATATTTTATTTTTTATTTTTTATTTTTATTTTTTTTTTTTTTAGTGAGGCAATTGGGGTTAAGTAACTTGCCCAAGGTCACACAGCTAGTAAGTGTTAAGTGTCTGAGGCCGGATTTGAACTCAGGTACTCCTGACTCCAGGGCCGGTGCTCTATCCACTGTGCCACTTAGCTGCCCCCATAATATATTTTAAATACTTTTATTTCTTCTGGTTTTACTTTAATTTTAAATTGTTAATTTGCTATTTCATTGACTTTATTTTCTATCCTCTTCTTTTTAATCAGATTAGATATATTTTTTATCATTTTATTCATATTTTCAAAAAATATCTTTTTTTAACATTTCAATAATTTTGTTTCCAACTTACCTATTCCTCCCCAAATTTAATATCCCCTCCTTGTGCTTATTTAGGCTTTATGCATTTTAATTTTCTAATTTTTAAATGCATAATCACTTCATCAATTATATATTTTTCTACTCTATATATGTATATATACATACATATACATATATACACATATAAATATAGATATGTATATACACACATATGTGTGTGTGTTTGTATAGGATTATCCGCTGAGGACTGCAACCCAGAACTTTATGAATATTGTTTCATCATTATAATTTTCTTTCACATGATTATTGTTTCTATGGCTTGCTTTATGACCTATTCATTATTTCAGATTTCATTGTTAAGTCTCCATTTGGGTCTGTGTCTTTTGTTTGTGATACCCAACTCAATGGCTCTTTTGGTTGTATTATGGTTTGTAAATGTTGTATTAACTATTTCTCCCTTTTTAACATTTACTTGCAACACCCTTATGCCCTGTTACATGGTATATTTTCATAAACGATTCAGGTGGTATGATTTAAGAAATATATGTTCTTTTGTACTTCCATTTAGAAGATATCTTTCATCTTTTTGCTCTAGTTTTTTACAGCAATTTGCTCACTTTCAAATTTTTCTCTTTTTTATCTTTCTGTTAGACTTATCCTAAACTGATAGAGGGATATTCAAGTCTCCTGCCATTCTTGTCTCTTTGTCTATGTTTTCTTGCATAGCTCACCTAATGTTTCCTTTATAAATTGGGATTTTAAGGCATTTGGAAAGTATATGTTTGTTACTCTTACTGTTTTGTTCTCTATATTTAGTTATAGCATAATATAGTTTATTCATCCCTTTTAATTTTTTTAATATTTGTTTTTGCTTTGTCAGATGGCATTATTTCTTTGGGTTCACTTGATGCATATTAAATTTTTCTCCCCTTTCTCTCACTTTGTGTATCATCTCTTAATTGCAAAATACAGTGATCTCTTCTATATGCTTATTCTTTGCTGCAGTTTTTGATACTGTCGATAATTTTTCCTCTTTGATATACTCTCCTCTTCAGATTTTTATGACATTCATATCTACTGATTCTATTTCTTACTTTACCCCTCTCTGTTTCTTCACCCTTGCCATGCCCACTAATCATGTATGTATCCTTATGACTTCTCCTGAGCTTTACTCTTTTGGCTCAATATTATCACCTTGGTGATATCATTAGCTCTCATGAGTTCACTTACAAATTTTTTTAAGTACATATAATTTCAAGATTTATGTGTCTAGCCTTAATCTAAATTGTAAATTCCATTTCTACATTATCAACTTCCCTTTGGATATCTCAAACTGAATTTTCCATAATAATCACAAACTCAACATGTCCAACATAAATAAAACTGTTTTTCTCTCTTTTACACTCCTCCCAAAATAAAGAAACATCTTCCACCTTCTGAACTTTCTAATTACTGTCAAGGGCAACACAATCTTCCTAGTCACATATATTTATAACCCTGGTATCACCTTAAACTCCTAATGCTGTTACCCCACGTATCTAATTTGTTGACGAATTTTGTCATTTATCCTTATATATAACCTCCTTTCTTCTGTCATAGCTACCACTATAGTTTGGGTTCCTATATTCTCTCCAGTAGACAATTTTAATAGTTTTCTAATGGATTTTCTAATCTCCCCTCTCTTGTCGATTTTCTGTTCAGTTGCCCAAGTGATTTTCCTATAGTCAGATATGATCAGGCCATTCTCCGCCCATACATTGATATACTAATATAACATTTCCTTAAAGTAAAGCTCTCCCTACTCATCTCCAACTCTATGTTTCCATGGCTTCCATCATAATTCATATGAAGTCCCACCCTTTCTTTAGGGAGTTTGTTTACATCTTCTCTGATATTGGTACCTTCTCCTCGGGAATTATCTTTCATGTACTGTGAACATATCTTGTGTGAACCTAATTATTTACACATTGTCTTCTCCATTAGTATATGAGATACTTCAGGCCAGGAAATGTTTTTGTCTCTGTGTCACCAAGCACAAAATAAGTGTTTAATAAATGTTAACTTATTGACTCCTACAAAGGATAAAGGAGACATAGAACATTATGTTTTTCTTCTAGTACTTTACAAGTTAGTTGGGAAAAAATAAAGAGGAAAATTAGGATAACTATAGGAGAGCTATCTCAAGAAAGATTATAATAAGCATCAAATGAGGCATTATTGCCCCGAGCTTAGAGTTCAGGAAGATCACTGATAAGTGGAGCAAATATGGATTAAAAAAAATAGCAGGTATTTGATTTATGTTGGACACTGTGATAAAATAATGGAATTTGGCAGATGCCCAGGGGCCCCACCTGGCTGATTTAGTATTGTTTGAATTGGGTGAGAATGAGAAACTAAGTACCTGCTTAAGGAAGATTGGATGGAGGCCACACCTGACTGGCTCTGAGTGACATGTTGGTGTACTACAGCAAGAGACCATTCTCAACCAACCAGTTTGAAGGACCTCCCCTTTGGGGTAGGGAGAGAGGAACTAGGAAGTGGATGCTCACTCATAGAAGAATTCTCTTTATGGTGAGGTGGAACCAGCATGGTGGCAGATGGAGAACGGGGGTGGGGTGGGGGGGCTCTTAGTCATTTGGACATCAGCTTGGTGGCAAGAGATTTCATATGGGCTGCTAAGAAAGGAAATTGCTTTCTTTCCCTCTGGCATACCAAATTAGATCTGAGCTAGGATTTCCATGCTATAAGGAATCTGTTCTCAATCTCTCTCTCATCACTAACTTATAATATATATGTTAATAAATCTTTAAAAGCCTAAACTCTTGCTGAATTTATCAGTGATTTTAGCCAGCTTCACCCCAAGACTGGGGGGGGCAGATTAGAAACCACAATTTAAATTTTAAACAACACAAAATCATACACCAAATATTTATTTTCTTGACATATGTAGCATCTTTGCATTAACCAATTTTTTTCCAGTGAGTTACTGAATATGTTTATTCTGCACATAGAAGCCACTAAGAATCTGGCCTGTGGGCACATTGGTGCTATACCACAAGTAAATGGTTCCACACATCAACACAGGGGGTGGGGGTAAGAACAGATCATTGGAGCTAGTCACAAGATGAGATATTTCCAACAGAGCACCAGATGATGAAGTACAGTCTTTGATAAGATGGTCCTAATGAAGCAGTGAGAACATTACAAAAAAGTAGAGGGGAGAAGGAAAGTAAAACAGCAAAGGCCCCTGCCACAATGGAAAGTGGTTTAGTACTTGGAGCTGCCCATTCTTAGGACAGGAGCAGACTTCTTTGGAGAAGACTGGTGCTTGGGGGTTTGAGGCTTCCTGACCAGCTTACTTGGCCCTGGGGGTTTCTAAAGTTCCTTCTAGCAAATTTAGCCTTGCTGCCCAGCTCTTTCTCAATTCTGATAATTTGGTTATACTTGTCCAGATGCTCATATCAGCAGGGGGCACCAGTCTTGATTTGCCCAGTGCAGAGACCCACCACCAGGTCTGCAAATGAAGGTATCTTCAGTCTCCCCAGAATGATGAGACATCATTACTCCCCACCCACTGGACTGGGTTAGCTTGCACACCTTGAGAGATTTAGTTAGAGAGACAATCTGGTTTACATTGGGTAGGAGGCATTTGCAGACTTTCTCACTCACAGCCTTTTCAATGAACTTGGGATTGGTCATGGTGAGATCATCCCCTACCTCCTGGATACCAGCAAGAGCAGTGAAATTCTTCCAAGCTTCCCAATCATCTTGATGAAAGAGATCTTTACTAGACACCACTGGATAGTCCTTGATGAAGTTTTTATAGAAGTCCCCAAGTTCAAAAGGGGAGATGTATCTGTTGGCATCATCAGGTGACTTGAAGTCCAAGTTGTATTTCCCAGATCAGAAGAATTCTGAGGCAGCCACATTCATGCCAATTGCAACCTTATCAGTATAGCCAACCTTACCAATAGCATTTTTAGCAGCTCCAGATCTTCCTTATTCTCCAGTACATTAGGAGCAAAGCCACCCTCATCCCCTATGTTGGTGGTGTCCTGTCCTTTTTCTGCTTAATTATGCTCTTGAGGTTGTGGTAGACCTCAGCTCCAATGTGCATGGCCTCCTTGAAGTTTGCTGCACCAACTGGAAAGATCATGAATTCCTGCATGGCCAGTTTATCACTGGCATAGAAGCCACCACTGATCACATTGAAGGCTGGAACTGGCAGGACGACTTCATCATTGCCTGCGAGGTCAACAGTATGCCTGAAGAGGGAAACACCTCTCTCAGCAGCTCCGGCCTTACAAACAGCCAGAGACACTCCCAAGATGGCATTTGCACCAAATTTATATTTTTTCTGGGTGCTGTCATTCTCAGTAATCAAGTTGTCAATCTTCTGCTCCACAACATTCAGTTTCTTGTTAACCAGGGTCAGGGTAATAGTTTTATTCATGTGCTCAACCCCTTTTGAGACACCTTTCCCCATGTAGCAGGTTTTATCATTGTTTCAGAACTCCAGGGCTCCATGGATGTCAGTAGAACTACCACTGGACACAGCAGACTTTTGCAGTGTAGAGATAAACTTTAATAGTGGGGTTTCCAGGTGAGTGG
Source organism: Dromiciops gliroides (assembly GCF_019393635.1). Taxonomy (NCBI): domain Eukaryota; kingdom Metazoa; phylum Chordata; class Mammalia; order Microbiotheria; family Microbiotheriidae; genus Dromiciops; species Dromiciops gliroides. Next base: position 510,383,233 of record NC_057862.1, read on the forward strand.
AAGATCTCCCTTGCTTGGATCTTGAGAATAGACATGTTGAGTTTCTGGATGGAGTTTCATCCCCAGGATTCAGAGAACAGAGGCTGAGGACTGGACTAACCAATCTTAAAAATTATTCATGCAAAGTTAGATAAGGAAATTAAATATTCTTCAGTTTGAAAATAAAGAGCATTTTTTTCATTTAAAAGTAGTTGGTTGTTATATTTATTAATTTTTTAATTGTTGTTGTTGAGTACCTGTAGCTTCATCAGTCTAAGGAACTACTTTTATGGAAACTCTATCCATCAATGCATATGGGCACCTCATTTAGGCAGTGTAGGTGGCATATGAGATAAAGTGCTAGACTTAGTAGTCAGGGAGATCCGAGTTCAAATCCTACCTCAGAAATTCACTAGTTATGTCACCCTGGGCAAATTTCTTTAACCTCTCTGTGCCTCCGTTTCCTTATCTGGGGATAATAGTATCAGCTACCTCAAAGAATTGGTATGAGGAACAAATAAGTTAACATGTATTAAGGATTTTGCAATCTTTAAAGTTATTATCATTAGGAGTAGTAGTAACATAATCAGAGTGAATGCCTGGGACCCTGAGAAGCTATGTGGCTTGCCAATTTCCATATAGGTAATATGCATCAGAGACATGAGTTGTAGCTGTATCTTGATGAATTCAAAGAAATTTTTCTAAACAACTCTGTCTCTTCCATTACTTCTTACTCAGTACTCAAATGTGTCTGCAACCCTATCAATTTGTGTGTTCTTTTTCACTATGTAGTGACAACTCTTCCATGCCGGGGCATCTCATGTGACTGCTGTCCATTTCCTCTAGAAGGTTTACCACAAGGATGAGTTGTAGGCCTTCTTTGCTTTCCCCCAACATCACAAGAGTGGCAGTAGAGCACATAGGGCATCCACCTATCATCCCTTGCTCTTTTCCTGATCAACCCACATTATCTTTCTTTCTTTTTTGAAACTTATAAATAACTTGTTTATTTTTGCAAGCATTTTTTATCTCTCTGTCCAACTTCCCAGGCTTAAAAGAAAAATAAACAACAGCAACAGCAACAATGACAACAAACACCCTCATACATGCATAGGGCAGCAAAATAAATGATCAGATTGACCATGTTAAAAATCTATATTACATTTTGCATTTTAAGTACATCATCTCTCTGGCAGAATGTGAAAATTAAGATTCATCTTTAACCTCTTGATCTGTGATTTATCTTTGTATTAATATGTGTACTAAAAGCCTCATGAAGTTAATTTTCTCTACAATGTTGTTAAAATTGTATACATTGTTTCTTTGGCCATTTCATTGTAAAAATTCATAAAGCTCTTTCCAATTTCCTCTGAAATTCAATTTTATAATTTAATCAAAATAATATTCTACTACATTTAAATATCGTAATTTAACCATAATAACCACAATTAACAATTTCTTTTACTACCACTATGAAAGACCATCTTCTCTTTCTTTCAACCTCTGTATTTTTTAGCTTTATTAAAAGTAAGTGTTTTGTAATTTGACTTTTTATAATGTTTACCTCAAATAATATTCTGTTGATTTGTCTAGTTCTATATAGGTGAAATCTTTGTTCTGTGATTCAAATTAGCATTTATACTCCCTCTACCATTGCAAATGATCTATCCATATATGGTCATCTAGCTTGCTTCTTGTCCCTATTCTTCCACTAACTATCCATAGAAAAGCTATTCAATATGCTGCAGTTCTTGCTCTGGGTCTTTAAATGTCTCTGGAATCTCAGTGTGGGATTCTGTCTATATGTTACCCTAAACTCTTGCTTCATGACTGGACCACCTATTTTCCCATAACACATATCCTTGATCAAGGCTTTTGTGGTTTTTTGTTTTGTTTTGTTTTGTTTTTGTGGGGCAATGAAGGTTAAGTGATTTGCCCAGGGTCAAGCAGCTAGTAAGTGTCAAGTGCCTGAGGCTGGATTTGAACTCAGGTCCTCCTGAATCCAAGGCCAGTGCTTTATCCACTGCACCACCTAGCTGCCCCTAGGCTTCTGTGTTACTTCTTGTACATTTATCCATTGATGATAACCCTGAAGTTTCACTTTCATTTTGCCACCAAATATAGGAATCCATTTATAAACTCCCTGAGAGATGGTCAGTCATCATTCACTTAAATAGTTCTAGTGACATAAAGGTCAAAACCACCACACGCAGACCATACTGCACTAGACAGCTTTCCTGAGTATTCAACCAAAATATAACCATGCAAATTCTATCTATGAGTTCCATCTGATTCTGCTTTCTGGAAGCCACCATAAAATGAGACATTTCAGATAATTGAAGATAGTAGTCATGTTGCATGTTCTCACTCTCATGTTCCACCAATTTTATTTTCTCACACAGAATGTTAGGGTTAGTAGAGTGGATTGCTTAGTACTACAGCCTAACTGTTTTTACAGTCTCAGAAATGTGAAAAGGTAAAGTTTAGCATTTCTCTACAGTCAAAATTGGATGGCTAGCTATACTCCATTTTGAGAGAACTAAATTAGTATGTTTCTTGACTGTTTTGTACAGTGTGCTTTTGTGAGATGTGTCATAGGTTCTGATTATGAGCTTTTCATCTACAGGATAACCTCTGCAATCAAAAATCAATACAGGCACAATGGGGAAATCAGAATGTTCCTACCCTTAGCTACCTGTAATGTTACGCAAGAAATAGCTGAAAATTTGCTTTGATTGCTAAGGATGAATAGAATGAAGTGAATGTTTTATGTTATATTTTGAGAAAAAAGTTAAGAGTAAGGACAAAAAAGAACTTGGACAATTTCTTTCTATTACCTAAATGTCCATGAAATTAATCTCTTATGGTGTCCTGCAATATGATAGGTATAACTAGAAAAGGAGGCAGAGTGATCATATAGTGGGAATGAGATACAGATTATGGACAGTTAAAGCAACTCATTGTTATTTAAAAGATGCGAAGTAAACATACAACCTACTGAGTGGATTCTCCACACAGGGTTTGTGGGAGAACACTGACAAGAATAACATATCATAGAAAAGTGTGGAGGGGTTTTGATTTTCAGGGAATGGAGGGTACACCCACATGGACGACATCTAGGCTTTTTTTTTTTTTTTGAGGCAATTGGGGTTAAGTGACTTGCCCAGGGTCACACAGCTAGTAAGTGTTAAGTGTCTGAGGCCGGATTTGAACTTAGGTACTCCTGACTCCAGGGCTGGTGCTCTATCCACTGCACCACCTGGCTGCCCCTGGGCTTTTTTTTTTTTTAAAGCATTGCAGTATGGGATAGCTCTAAGAAATCACATATGTTGAAAAATGAGTGCTAAAATGTATTTATATTTTATTTAAATAGTCAATAAGTATTTATTAAATGCTAAAAATGATAGGCAAATTGTTGAGCATTGGATATATAAAGAAAAACAGTTCCTTTTCCCAAGAAGTTTACTTTCTAATAGGAGAGACAACACATACATATCTCAGTATATGCAGAATATATGCAAAATTAATGAAGTAGCTTTGGGAAGGAGGCCTCTAACAACAGTTGTTTTAGTGGGCTTAAACAAGATAGATAAAATTCAATTTAGAAATTCACCAGAGGAACATCTGGTATCTGGGGCCATTTTCTAAATGCTATCTGCTATGTCCTAATTATTTTACATTCATTTGCAGGAATCCTTCAGTAGATTTTATTGACATATGTGAATGTATTTCTATAAGGCCACCTGCATAGGAAAGATAGAGTTAGAATTATAATGGTTCTTTTCATATTTACTTCTACTTCTTACACAAACACACACACACACACACACACACAGAGTGAAAAAAGTTTCTACAGATCCCCCAATTTTTTTTTTTTTGGGCAGACAATGAGGGTTAAGTGACTTGCCCAGGATCACACAGCTAGTGTCAAGTGTCTGAGGCCAGATTTGAACTCAGGTCCTCCTGAATCCAAGGCCTTTGCTTTATCCACTGCATCACCTAGCTGCTCATTGATCCCAAACTTTTAAAGGAAAATTTCAGGTGAGAAATCTTTTAACCTCTTAATTTTAATTCAGGACAGTAGACATTCAACAAACAATTATTAAATGCTTCTGATGAGCCAGGCACTGAACACTTTATCATCTTCAAAGATTTGATCTGAATCTATGGGATGGTCCTGATAACATGTGATATTGCATTTGAAGTTTGAGGGTAGTAGTATTATGGTGAAGGTTTTATCTAATGGAGAAAATAATACTCAACAAGGACAGTGGCCTCATCTTTTTGAGCCAAGACCATATCTTTTCATTCATGGCATTATATAAGAAGGAACTGTTGAGAAATTAGTTGGAATAAAAGGATAAACTCAAAAAGTCACACATATGGCCAAAGAAAGAAACATATTGGAAACCACTGAATGTAAAATGAGAGAAAGCCAACAATTACAATTGAATGCTCTGAATGATATAGCTCCTTTGCATTGAAGTTAGTCCAGAAAATTCTATAATTGAAACTAAATTAAGAAACTTGAGTGAAGGGGCTAAAATAAGACCTGGCACTTAGCAATGATATGACATTATGACAATATTCCAGGAAGACTAGAAATTAAAAGGCAAGGTTTCTTTCATTTTTCTTTGATACAGCTTTTTTCCTAATGTAGATTAAGAATCTATTGAAATAAGAAAGTCATGAAATGATGAGTGCCTGAGAGGAGAAAAATAAGGGGCATCTCTTTAATGGTCTGAGTTTCCATTAGTTTCCAATTTAATTTGAAGACTCTGGATTTTGGGGAATATGTGTGTGTTTATACACATGTGTATATGCATGTATATATAGATATGCATGCATACATGCATGTATGTATCTTCTATCTGAATAACAAATGATAAGTGAACAGTGTTTATGTTTTTGTACCAAATTTAGGCAAAAAGAACATGTATGCTTATGTTAACAGGATGCTACAAAGAAGACTGTAAAATGTTGCATATGAATATAAAATGTTGATTCAGATTCAACATAAAAAGGTTTTATAGAATTTTATTGTCTGGCATAAGCATGAAAAGTGCTTTGTATATATTTAGTTGAAATTTTGGTATATGTTTACTTGTGTGTGTGTGTGTGCACATGTGTATATATGTGTATGTGTGTGCCATGTATGGTCTAGACCATAGCTTCTTAAACTGTGGCTTGTGACCCCATATGAGATCACATAACTGAATGTGGGGGTTATGAAAAATTTAGCAGTAAATGTTTGATTTACATACATATTTTATATAACTATATAAACAGGTAAAAAATTCTCAAATGTTGAAGAAGCCCTGGACTAGACCACTGATTTTATTGGTGAGGTGACTCTTTTTTTTTTTAGTGCAACAAACATTTATTTTATTTTTTCCAGTTACCTGTAAGGGTAGTTTTCAACATTCATTTTCATAAGATTTAGAGTTCCAAATTTTTCTCCCTCCCTCCTTTCCCTCCCACCTTCACAAGACAGCAACCAATCTGATATAGGGTGTGTGTGTGCGTGTGTGCATGTGTGTGTATGTGCTCTTTTTTCAGTTCTTTCTATGTGGGTGAATATTATGCTTCATCATTAATCCCTTGGGATTGTCTTGGATCATTGTATTGCTGAAAGTAGTTAAGTCATTCACAATTGCTCATTGTGCAATACTCCTGTCACTATGCACAATATCCTACCAATTCTAATCACTTCACTATACATCAGTTCATATGAATCTTTGCAGGTTTTTCTGGTATCATCCTATTTGTTATTTCCTATAGCACAATAGCATTCCACTAACAATCATATGCCACAGCTTCTTCAGTCATTCCTAAATTGATGGACATTCCCTTGATTCCCAATTCTTAGCCACCACAAAAAATTGCTATACATTTTTTTTTGTACAATTTCCCCCCGCCCTTTTCTCTTTTTCATGATTACTATTGTTAAATGTTTCCCTCCATCCCATTCCCTTCCCCATGATATTTACTCTATTATCTATCTTCTTTCACCCTATCCCTCTCCAAAAGGGACTTGCTACTGTCTGTCCCCTACCCCAATCTGCCCTCCCTTCTCTTGCCCTTCTTTCTTAATGCCCTTCCTCTCCTATTTTCCTAAAGGGTTAGATAGATTACTCCACCCAATTGAGAGTGTATTATTCCCTCCTTCAGCCAATTTTGATGAGATTGAGGTCTTTGAGCCAATTCTGATGAGAGTTAGGCTTATTTACTGCCCAGATTAAATAGATTATTCTACCCAATTGGATGTGTGTGTTAATCCCTCCTTGAAGCACCTCTGATGAGTTTAAGGTCTTTGAGCCTATTCTGATGAATATAAGATTTATTTACTGCCCTGCTCTTCCCACTTCTCTTCTCCTACTCCATAAACCCTTTCCTGTTTCTTTCATGAGGGATTTTATCCCATGCTACCTCTGCCCTTCCTAATCCCCCAGTGCATCCTCCTCACCCTCAATTTAACCCTAAAGATGTCATCATGAGACAGTTAGGTGACACAGTAGACAAAACATCCACCTTGGACCCAGGGGGATGCCAGCCAAAACCAGGCCCCAGACACAAGACAGTCACCCACTGCACGACCCCAGGTATGTCCCCCAACTCCAATTTTTTATGGTTCTATAGGGTCTTGTATTTGAAACTAAAATTTGCCATTCAGTTCAGGTCTTTTCATCATGAATACCTGAAAATCCTCTTTTTCATTGAAGTCCCATTTTTTTTTCCTCTGAAAGATTACACACAGTTTTGCTGGATATGTGATGCTTGTTGTAATCCCAATTCCTTTGCCCTCTGGAATATCATATTCCATGTCCTCTGGTCCTTTAATGTAGAAGCTGCTAGATCTTGTGCTATCCTGACTGGGACTCCACAATACTTGAATTATTTCTTTTTGGCAGCTTGCAGTATTTTCTCCTGGACCTGAGAGCTCTGGAATTTGGTTATAACATTCCTAGGAGCTTTCCTTTTGGGATCTCTTTCAGGAGGTGATTGGTGGATTCTTTCAATTTCGATCTTAGCTTCTGCTTCTAGGATATCAGGGCAATTGTGCCTGACAATATCTTGGAAGATGATGTCTAAGCTCTTTCCTTGACCATGTTTTTCAGGTAGACCAATAATTTTCAAATTGCCACTCCTGGACCTATTTTCCAGGTCAGCAGTTTTTCTAAGAAGATATTTCTCATTGCCCTCTATTTTTTATTCATTCGGATTTCCCTTTTTGTGTCTTGTTTTCTCCTAAAGTCCCTAGCTTCCATTTGTTCAATCCTAATTCTTAGACAATTATTTTTGTCTGAGAGCTTTCTGGCTTTTCATGCTGTTGACTTTTTTCTCATGTCTTTCCTGCATCACCCTCATTTCTCTTTCTGTTTTTTCCTCTACCTCTCTAACTTTATCTTTAAAGTCCTTTTTGAGTGCCTCTATGGCCTGAGACAAATCCATATTTTTCTTGGAAGCTTTAGATATAGAGGCCCCAATGCTGACATCTTCCTCTGATGGTGCACCTTGATCTTCCTTGTCACTAAAGAAACTTTCCATGGTCCTTAGCTTTCTCTATCTGCTCATCTTGCCTTTCTTTTTTGGGGGGCAGGCAATGGGGGTTAAGTGACTTGCCCAGGGTCACACAGCTAGTAAGTGTCAAGTATCTAAGCCTGGATTCGAACTCAGGTATTTTTTTTTTCTCAACAAACATTTATTTTATTTTCTATTTACATGTAAGGGTAGTTTTCAACATTCATTTTCATAAGATTTAGAGTTCCAAATTTTTCTCCCTCCCTTCCTCCCTTTCCTCCCCCCTCCATAAGATCGCAATCAGGTTATATATGTACAATCCACAAGTGTTCTTTTTATCTGTTCTTTCTATAGCAGTGCATAGTATGCTTCCTCATTAGTTCCTTGGGATTATCCTGGATCATTGTACTGCTGAGAGTAGCTAAGTCATTCACAATTACTCAGTGAACAATACTGCTGTCACTACACACAATGTCCTCTTAGCTCTGCTCACTTCACCATATATCGATGTTCATTAGTCTTTCAAGGTTTTTTGGGAATCATCCTGTTTGTCATTTCCTGTAGCACGATTCCATTCCACTACAATCATATAACAAAGTTTTTTCCATCATTCCTCAATTGATGGACATTCCCTTGATTCTCAATTCTTAGCCTCCACCAAGAGTTGCTATAAATATTTTTTGTACAATTTTTCCCCCTTTTCTCTTTTTCATGACTACTATTGTTAACTGTTTCCCTTCCATCCTATTCTCTTCCCCATGATAGTCATTCTATTATCTTTATTCTTTCATCCTATCACTCTTCAAAAGGGATTTGCTTCTGTCTGTCCCCTCCCCCACTCTGCCCTTCCTTCTTTTGCCCTTCTCTCTTTATCCCTTTCCCCTCCTATTTTCATGCAGGGTTATAGAGATTACTCTACCCAGTTGGAACTCAGGTACTTTTGAATCCAGGGCCGGTGCTCTAACCACTGCGCCATCTAGCTGCCCCTCCCTTGCCTTTCTTTTACTTGACTTTTATCTCCTTAAAGTGAGGCACTGTATCCAGGCTGCACTATCCCAAGCTTCAGGACGTGGTATGATTTAAGGTGTGCAGGTTCTTGACTTACCTGGTCTGTTCCCTGGTTTGTAGGTGACCCCAGAACAACTTGTTAATCAATCAGCTTTGTGTGTTGTGGTTGTCAGCTCTGATGAGCCTGTGCCCCTCTCCAACCTGGGCCATTGCTACTCAAGCCTACGTCCTGGTTCCCAACAGGGGTGAAAAACCCAAGTTCTGCCTCAGCAGCACCAGAGACCTCTATAATCTCCCCTGTGCCAAGGGCTCAGCCCTCTCACCAGACTATGAGCTTAGATCCAGAAGACACTGGAGCTTCACCTGATTCAGAGGCTCTGGGGGGTCTTTTTCTCAGGTGAGGCCTTCCTGGGACTGGATTTGTGTCAGGGTGACTGTGGGGTTAGGCTCCACTCCTGTCTCAGCACAGCAGCTACATCCTTCTGACCTTCCAAAGCGGTCCTTGGTTAGAAGATGATTTCTGCACATTCTTCTGTGGATTTTGCTGCTCCAGTAGTTGTCCTATGGCATTATTTGGGATGTTTTTTGGAGTGATCATGTAGTGAATTCGAGAGCTCACTGCCTTTCCTCCACCATCTTCATTGTAGGTGACTCCTTATGTGTAAAGTCCCTCTACCAATTCATGTGTACAATTGTCCACAATTTTTATTTCTTAGTTCCTGGTAGCACTAAGAATTTAAATGACTTGCCCAAGATAAAGTAGTTAGGATTTGCTCTAGGATACAGGTCTTAAACTTACTTCTTTCTTACTGCCTCTCTATCCACTATGCTATGTGTGTGCTACCTCTCTTGTCATATTGTATTTCTGCAGTAATTATTTTCCTAGAAGCAACTTTCAAATATAGATCCAGTGCTTTTCACTCTTGATGGGCATTTAGTGTATAATAATTGTGTATTAAAAGTATAAGCATTAGATCAGAAAAAGTTTAAACATTTGAAGAACACAAAGCTTCCTAGTCTTCATTCAGAAGATCTTATAGAAAGCAGAACTTCAGATTTATAAGTCTGGCATTACATTTTACAGGGAAGTTAGCTCTATAAGTTAGCAAAGAGCTAACTCTTTGAATGGAATTTCTAGCTCATAAAATAAAATATATAAAATCAGTCTAAGGAACATCTCCTTTTTACCCTCTCTTACACCCCTACATTGTAACTTTCTCCCAGGAAAAGAGAATCATCCTGTTGATACTGTAAATTCTTAAAGTGCACTTGGTACTAACCACAGTGACTTCATCTCAGGAAGCATTCAGTTGCTAATCATATTCAAATAAGTAGTGAAATAAATTTTTAAAATCAGCCAACACTTTCTATTGATGAAAACTAAGAATTCGCCATGATTATGTCCCTTTACATTCAAACTGCTTCTTAATAAGATTCTTCTGATGAATATTGCCTCACCAAAATATGGAAGGTTTGGAGAAAAAATGTTCCTTTGCTACTTTTCTTTGCTAGGTAGTGTTGAATAGCACTAAATAACTGATTTTCAACTAACTGCATTGAAAGAAATGTCACATTTGATTGCATATATCCATGAATATAGATTTACTGAAGTAGAATCTACTAACCATACTGTATGCTCGTGGTAATATAATTGGAATAATGTTCCTCCTCAAAAAAAGGAATGAAAAAAAAAAAGACTGAGATGGTAAAGTCAGTTTAAGCTTTAACTTTTTCAACTACTTACACAGTAAATACATAGGGAAATGTAAATATATTGGAGTTTTTACAGTTACTATGTCTCTACTTTTAAGTATAATTTTTAGAATCTTTTGTGTTTCCAGAGGAAAAAAGAATCTCATCTTGTCTTAGTAATCCTAATGTCTTCTTTTTTTAGACCCCTAAGATAAACTCAACAAGAACAATGTCAACAATTTGAATTGATAGAGACCTTTAAGACCTTTAATGAGCTTTGCTCATTATAAATATGTTGTAGGGGCAGCTAGATGGCGCAGTGGTTAAAGCACCGGCCCTGGATTCAGGAGTACCTGAGTTCAAATCCAGCCTCAGACACTTGACACTTACTAGCTGTGTGACCCTGGGCAAGTCACTTAACCCCCTTGCCTAAAAAAAAAAAATACATTGTAAAGACTACTTTTATGTTAGCACTTCTTATCCACATAGAAATATGTTCATTTTTAGTGACGTCTGTCCTGTATACTATCTATGGAGTGTAAGGGACTAAAATTCTAGCTATGATATTTAAAATCTAATGAGTGGTCACCTTAAATTAGAAAACGTATAACATCAGTCTTTGGGCATTACTTACATTTATTACAGTATACTAGAGGTTAGTAAAGAGAAACACGTGGATAAAATATCCCTATTCTGCCTGTCCCCTGCTGCCTCTGCTGCCAAACTGAGGTACCGCAAATGAAAAACTCCTCCTCAGGGACTTTTCCCAGAATCCCCCTCTGACATCAGAAGCTGGGCTCTCTTTACACACAGCTCCAAACTAATTGGCTACCCACAGATGGCAGACACAACTAACAGGTGGTAACTTCTGGACACTAAAGTCACATGGTTTTCAAGTCACATGATTTCTCTTCATGGTGGAGTTTCCCTGCAATATCTCTCCCAGTAGGGTGTGTCATTCCAATTCTCACAGTAGGGAATATTAAGATATTTCCTACTTTTTGTCTTCACAAAAACAAAATGCAACAAATACATACTCTTTTAGAATTTTCTTGAAATCAACTTTTAGACTAAAAATAATAAAAATAACTTGAGCAAATATGGCTTGAACTATTTTATTTTTATCTCAGCCACTTTTTTGTAAAGCAAGGACAAGGGTCCTAGTCTAAGTTATAAAATTAAAGACTCATTGAATATTAAAGTTCAAAAGAATATTAGAGATTTTATAGTAATCAATACCCCGACTTCCTCATTTTAAAGATGAGGAAATAAACACCCAGAGATATGATTTGCCTCATGGCCAAATGTATATAAATATTTCAGGATACCCATTGTGTTGTTAGTATCTTGTTTAATTCCCTTTGAGTTCCTGATTTTTTTTATTGTTGTTGCTTTTAAGTCACTATAGATGCAGTCTTTCTACAATGGGGCTGTACCATAGCAGTTTTTCTATTAGAATTAGTTAATATGTTTTGCTTACTGCTTGTTTATCAACTTGTAACTGATGTTTCATATTTTTGTTGACATGGAAGAGACTCTAAAAAGCTTGCCACAATACAATTTGACTCTCAATGTTTGAATTAAAAAAAACAACAACAATTGAATAAGGCCTCTACCCTGAAACATGACCAGACCTTGCACTATCTAGGTACAGACTGAAGAGGTTTATGTCAACCTACTTTTTGTGATTGTTGTGAAGTGAATCTTTGTTCCTGTCTTGAGTTATACAAAATAAGGTGCACTGAATAAAATTGTCCTGTGTGCCTGATGTTCTTTTAGCTTCAAAGATATACTGAAATCTTTCATTGTCCCTTTTTTACCTAACACTGAAATATTAAATATAAAATTTTTGAAAGCACACTTCATACTGACAATCAGCATTTAGGGAATTTATTTCACAGGCATCGCCAGTAACTCAGTGAGAATGTCACTACTTCCACTGAAAAGCTGTATATTAGTTTCTAACAGGAAACAGTTTCTAACCTTTTAGACATGTAGTTAAACACCATTATTTTATAGTTTTAAGACTAGGTGTCACTATAGAGCAGAAGAGGATCTAGGTTCTTGTCACTTCTCCCACTCATCTTGAAAGGGCTAGAATTAAATAATTTTCCCCTGCCCCTTGGGACTCAAAGGCAGGACTTTATCCTGTATAGTAGTAGTAGTAGTAGTAGTAGTAGTAGTAGTAGTAGTAGTAGTAGTAGTAGGCTTCCACCAGTCACGGATGACCATGGATCAGCACCCTGAAGAGCCACAGGTCACAGTGTGGCTGTGCAGTCTGATATGGGAGCTGCACCTCCTGCGGCAAGGAGGACATCAGAAAACAGTGCTCTCTGTTGCCCATTGGTTCCTGTGTCTCATTCGTTTTTCTCCCTCCCGAGCTTGAAGGCCCATCTCAGCTGCGTGCAAGCTGCTCCTAAGTACTGAACTCCATCGGGTGAGGTCCTTGGCCATATCCTGCCAGCTGCTGATATTTATTCCCAGAGCCCTTAAGTCTTGCTTGCATACATCTCTATAGCAAAGCTGGGGGCGTCCAGCAGGTCTTTGGCCTGAGGCTAACTCTCCATAGAGTAGGTCTTTAGGAATGCGCCCGTCTTGCATGCAGTCTTGCATGCAGTGGACATGACTGAGCCAACACAGCCTCTTTGTTTCAGTAGCGTGTAGATGCCCGAGCATTGTAGTTGTGCGCGTTGGAACACTTCTGTGTCGGTGATCCTATCTGACCAAGATATGCCAAGGATGAGCCAAAGGCAGTGCATGTGGAAGCTGTTTATCCTGTATACTCTACTGGTAACCCATCCTTTTACTTAAAAGATATAGTGTTTAGATATTAATACTGGTACTAATACCCAGGTGATACTGGTATTGATACCCATTTAGAGTATCATTGCTTTAACTGGTTCATTCTTCTAAACCAATTCTAAATAAGCTCTGAGTTCAAGTTTTAGCTTTCTGCTTTGGAGAGTTATGCAATCACTCTTTTAAAAGCATATTATGTTTAAGTTAGGTGGTGCAGTGGATAAAGCACTGGCCCTGGATTCAGGAGGACCTAAGTTCAAATCCGGCCTCAGCCACTTGACACTTACTAGCTGTGTGCCCTCGGGCAAGTCACTTAACCCTCATTGCCCCACCAAAAAACAAACAACCCCCCCCCCCCCAATCCCAAACAAACAAACAAGCAAACAAAATATGAACATATGAATCCATGCTTAAGGCAAAGAGGATGATATTGTTATTCTGAATTGAAATTAAAGGATATAGAGCTCAAATTTTGTAGGAAGTGCCATATTCAAAGAACAAATACAAAAAAATCCAATTCCATGCACATTCATTAAGTTACTGAGGTGTACAGAACACCTTGTTTAACATTAAAGAGATAGAAAGTCTGGAAGAGACAAAGTTCCTAACTTTACTGAAATTACAACCTAATAAGGGATACATAATAAATAGATTATAATGTAATAAGGGTTTGGTAATAATATATAATATTTCATAGTAAATGAATTGGAGTGGATACAAGGAATTGAAGTAAATGATATGAAAACATCAGCAGAGGGGTCAAAGGATAAATGAAAGCTGATGACACATTTGATTTTAATGGATGGGGAAATAATGAAAAAGCAAATGGAGATGGGGGTAATATTTCAGGTAAAAATAAATAGAAAAACAAAGGGACAGAAGATTACTGCTTAAATTTTCATTTTGATTAGGACATTGAGTATTCAGAGGGCAGTATTATGAGATGATGGTAGAAGGTAGGATGGATGTCCTGAGTTCTGGAGTGCCTTGAATATTAGTAAAGCAACTTTATTTGGAACATAGTATAATAATGAAATAATAATGAATTTTTTTGAACATGAGAGTAATATGATATGATGTTAAGGGCTAAAATTCTAGCTAAACTGTCTAAAATATCTAACGAGTGGTCGCCAATAAATTATAAGCTTTAGCAAGAGTTAGACTTTTAAGAATTTATTAAGGAGAATAAGAATTTGGTAAAGAGAGAGAAAAAGGCCTAGATTCCTATCTATTAAAAGGAGAGCACATTTCTAGCTCCGCTCTCCACCAGAGTCCAAAGGAAAGAGCGTGAGACCGAGCGCCAGTCTCTTCCTTCCTCCTCCCACTAGCCCGCGTCACTTCCTGACGCCAAAGAAAAGACTCCTGGTCTTGCCCTCAAAGACTTTCACTTCATGGGCGGAACTCTTCTACAGTAAGTCTCCAGCAAGTGGCGTCATTCCAATCATTACAATGATCTATATACAAACAATTCATTTAGTCATAGTAAAATTGGAGGTATAATGAGAGATAATGGCAGTAATTATGGTAATCTAAGTAGAGGCTTCTGGACTAGGGTGGTAGGAGTAGGATTAGAGAATAGAGGACAGTAGCGAATGGTGCTTCTTATGTCTAATCAATAGTGTTAACTGAATGAACATGAAAAGTAAAGGAGAAGGGAGAATCAAAGATAAAAAATATCAATGATTCAAACATCATAAAAAAACCCAACAGAATGAAACCTTTAACTATCAGTGATTCATATCATCTGGTATTAGATGATCTTGGTTTTTCACATGACATAACAGGTAGTTGTATTATATTCCTATGTTAAATATCAAGATGTCCTACGTTTACACTATTTCAGTATTTACAATGGTCTTCACAATTCAATTTAAAAACAAAATTACTAATTGTCTACATTCAGCTAGCCAATGGAGATCTACAAAGGTGAAAATGACACAACCCCTGCTCTGAAGAAGTTTATAGTCTAGTGGAGATATGCCATGTTCACAAGTAAGTATAATACAAATATGATAAGAGAAAAAAGAAAGTTCCAAAGAAAGGAAATAGGAAAACTTGAAGAGGGAGAGACCATTTTCAACTAAAAGTATTCAGGAAAGGCTTCATAGAAAAGGTGGCAAATAAACTAAACCTTAAAGGATATAAAGAATCTTTATAGGCAGAGAAGATAAGTGAGAACAATATAAGAATGAAGAATGGCCTGCACTAATGAATGGATCTTGGGTTACAATCAGTAGTCTATGTGGGCATGAATGTAAAATTCTTATAGGAAATAATGTAAAATAAGTTTGGAGCAGTGGGTTACATAGTCGGCTGGTAGCCAGCTCTATATGTAATGGCAAAGCATTTATTTATTTTTTAATAGGAAATTGTCCCAATGCTATTTAATTTTAAGCAGCAACTACAACACGGGAGTCAAATCAAATTGTGGAGTATTCATAAAAGGATTTTAATCTTCAAGGGATTTTAGAGATAATTTGATTCCAACTCCTTATTTTACATATGAAAAAACTGAAAAGTTAAATAATAAACCCAAGATACACAACTTTGAATAGCAGATCCAGGATTTAAACCCTAGTGTTCTGACCCTGAATACATTACTGTTACCAGTATGCTGCATTGTTTCACAAAACCCATTGAAAATGTTGTTGAGGGCAAGATGTATTCTGTTTCAGATTAAAACAATCCCTAATAAAATTTAGAGTTGAGGCCCATGGGTCCACAGGTTTCCCTCATTTGTTAAAACCAATGACAGAGGGGCAGTTAGGTGGCACAGTGGATAGAGCACTGGCCCTGGAGTCAGGAGTACCTGAGTTTAAATCTGGCCTCAGACACTTAACAATTACTAGCTGTGTGACCCCGGGCAAGTCACTTAACCCCAATTGCCTCACTAAAAAAAAATAGTACTTAAAACCAATGACAGAATGAAAATACCAGTTTGGAATTAAGAATCTAGCCAAAAGAGCAGAAAAGTATTCTGATTATATCATTGGACAAGTTAATAATCTGAAGTATGAGTAAAAATAAGAAGTGTTCTTATATTGGAACAAGTGATTAGAATGTTGCACTATGAAGTCCAAAGTCTGTAAGCAAAATATCAGGAATGAGGGAAAGGTGAGGTGACTGTGGGAGACCTACAGGATTAGCAGGTTTATAACCATTTCATGCCTGATGGCTTCATTCTCTTTATTTTTTTAAGGGTCCAAGCACTTTAATTAGGATCTTAGAGACTGAATGAATCAGTAGTTGATTGATGATATAGCAGGTACCAGACAACCTTTACATTCTGTGTTGCATTCAGAATTTTTTTTCTCATGAAATATTTAAATATTCCATGGTGACCCTGCTTTTCAAGACTCCAAATGCAATCCATGATATTTTGATTCCTTGATCCCTGGATCAAAAGAAGATGAATTTGAAGAAAGAATGTGAAATGTCTAGCAGTCAACCAATAAGCATTCTTTAAGTGTCTTCTGTATACAGACACTGCACTAGACACTGAGATACACATTTGAAATCAGAGCAGTAATTTAAAGGAAGTTACATTCTACTGAGAATATAAAAAATAAATACTAAGCAATTTAAGAGTAGTACTAAGAATTAGAAAACTCAAGAGAAGTCTGAAGGAGGTAGCAGTTCAGGGAATAAGTTGCAGAACTATGATTTGAACCCAGATTTTCTCAAGTTAATCCCCTATGCAACACTGTTCTTTTCTTTTAACTACATAGGATCTTAGATTAGCACAAGTCCTGAAGTGCCGGGTTTGTTGCTTTTGGGGGGGGGCGGAGATTGAATTGGAGATGGGAGGTGCAACCAAGAAACCATTTGAGAATATGTAATCATCCACAAGGTTACTAATGTTACTTTCCCACAAAGTCTTTTATATAGAAGTGATGTTGTCTTTGCTGAAGGTCCTCATTGTGTCACCTTGGTTACATTACATGAGGAAACTGAGGAATTGCTCTCATGAAAGAATTGCCTAGAAGTTATATCTAGTAGCTTGGAAATAATTTTTCTATTGCAAAGACTCCAAAGAGCAGTATATTTCAAGCTACTCATTATAACCATCTAAAGCTACCTATTTTTTCCAGTGTAATTGAAGGAAAGAAAATACTTGTTGAATAATACATATTCATTTTGTAGGACTATTGAAAAGGAAGAATAACAGAGAAACACAGACTATCAAAGATGGAAGGGGCTCAATGGTGCTTTAGTCCAAACTAAACCAGAACAAAAATACATTTTTAAGCCTTTGATTAAAAAACTTATGTGGAGAGAAACTCACCATTGCCAGAGGCATGCTATTCCATTTTTGGAAAACTCTTAAGTTTTATAAAGTGTTTTTTTTTAATATTGAGCCAAAATTTGTCATTGTCATATCCACATGCATTTTGCTCTTTGATGTCAAGCCCAAACTAACTGATAAACAATTCATCTTCTTGGCATCCCTTAAAAATTTTGAAGACCAATTCTTTTTTTTTTATTTGCTTATTTGTTTTGTTTTGTTTTGATGACAATGGGATGGCATCTGGCCCTGTGATGTTGTCAACATTAGGAGATTGCATGTGGATATCCTACCAATATGTATCAAAATTTTTCTGTTACCTGGAGAACTGAGAGATTAAATGCCTTGGGAATGATCATAGAGCCGGTTAAT
Source organism: Dromiciops gliroides (assembly GCF_019393635.1). Lineage (NCBI taxonomy): Eukaryota > Metazoa > Chordata > Mammalia > Microbiotheria > Microbiotheriidae > Dromiciops > Dromiciops gliroides. The sequence goes on from NC_057862.1 coordinate 510,400,889, forward strand.
AAAAAAGAATGACCATTAAGTCTGTGAGTTTTATCACATTACATTATACCCAATGTTCTAATATGAACATACATTTTTATATCTTCATTCTGTCATACAATATCTTTAACTGTCCATCCAAGGTTTGTGCCATGTGCTAATATGATTTGCATGCCATCTATGACTTCATTCAAGTAATTGTCATCAATGTTAAAATTTTAAAAGTACAAGTTCAAGGAAAGATATTTGAAGCGCTCCATAAAAACTTTCTTTCAAGTACTTTTGGCTATGTCAGGTTCTTTCTCAAAATGTCACAGTGCTCCTTACTGTGTATGTTTGCATGTATAGGTACACATATACATGCATATGTATTTGCACATATACATGCACAGATACATATGCTCATGCATGCATGTATGTGTATATGTGTGTATGTATGCTCCTTCTGCAACAATAAAATCTGTCAATTATTCCTAATGTGAATATTTGGCCTGCCATGGAAACAGGTGTATTGCTTGTGGGTTTGTTCAAACTTAATGTTGTTGTTGTTCAGTCATTTTTCAGTTATGTCCAAATTTTGTGATCCCATCTGGAGTTTTCTTGGCAAAATACTGGAATGGTTTGCCATTTCCTTCTCCAGCTCATTTTATAGATGAGGAAACTGAGGCAAACAGGGTTAAGTGACTTGCTCAGGGTCACAGAGCTAGTAAGGGTCTGAGGCCAGATTTGAACTCAGGATGATGAGTCTTCTTTTTCTTCTTCTTCTTGGCAATGAGGGTTAAGTGACTTGCCCAGGGTCACACAGCTAGTAAGTGTCAAGTGTCTGAGGCTAGATTTGAACTCAGGTCCTCCTGAATCCAGGGCCATTGCTTTTATCCACTGCGCCACATAGCTGCCCCCTGAAGATGAGTCTTCTTGACTCCATGCCTGGCACTCTACCCACTGTGCCATCATACCTTATAGGACACAGGAATTTCTTTCTTTGATAATTAAAGATAGAAATTGTAATAATAGTAGTAGTAACAACAACAGCAACATAAAAGTAGTTATCATTTATATATGTTTTATAAATTACTTACTACATATCATTTCATTTTATCCTCCTCACAACTCTGGGAGGTGGGTGCTATTATTCTCCTTATTTTATAGACGAGGAATTTAGGCAAACAGAGGCAAAGTAACTTATCCAGAGTCTCTAAGCTAATACATTTCTAAGTCCAGATTTGATCTTTTATCCTCTTGACTCCATGGATATAGCATATTCAAACCTGCCACTCAACTTCCTCTCATCACAATGATGTAGCTTGGAAATTAACATATTCAAAGAAAACATGGAGACTATAAAATTGAACACAACCATGAATCTGGAGGAATGAAATAAGTAAATAGAAAGAATGAAAGTATAACACCTTGTTGAGCAAATCACTTGTACATCCTGCTCTAGATCTATATTAAGAGAAGGGCAAACAGTACTGTTTCAGGGCACCAGCATTTAGAGAGCATGCTGCCACCAATCATTGTCCCTACACCCTTGTTGTTTACCCATACTCCTTTTCTTGTCCTTGGACCACAATCCTAAATCCTTTTTACTGCAGTTCAATTTCATAAATCAATTAATCTGATATAGCCCTTCCATTTTCCTGGGTGTTGGCATTTAGGGATCCATTGTTGACTGTTCCAACTGTCATGGGAGGATTATGAGCCCCGGTTACCCCAATAGTTCTTCAGGGAGTTCAAGGAACTTTTTCCTTGAAACCTCAGGAGTTTTCCCTTGAAATCAAGTAGGCCTCTCCTTGAACTCGATCAAGGACGTACACACCCAAAAGAAATAAGAGGCACCAGATCGAACTGAGCATGCTCCAGGACCACCACCCTGCATTCCAGTCCTCCTGAGCACCTGGATGAGGTAATCCCTTCGGAGAGACTACACCAGGAGAAGACCACCTGGAACTGCCCACCAGCAGGCTGCTTAGACCCATCAGGACAAAGTTAATGCCCATCACGAGATTGCTCACGGCGGATCCTTCCTACCCCAGTGCAATGCGGGAGGACCCCCGGCCCCTCACCCAATAAGGGTCACTCTTACCCACACCATCTAAACCCTATAAAAGGGCATTACCCGAGCTAGTCGGGGAGGAAAGTGTTTTGTTTTTCCAAAACCTTCCTCCTGGCCAGTTTCTCTTGTACCCCAATAAATCTGTTCTTTTATTCCTAATTAGGTTTTGTGCGAGAGTGTAATTCTTTACAGAGGAATCCTAAGGACACATGTGCTTTCTCTCCATATCACAACTAAGGATTCAGTGCAGACTCTCTCAGGGATAGGCAATCCTGTCTTCTAGTATGACTAGAATAGAATAGGGGTGTAAAATGTTCTGGGCACCTCCCTTAACCTTTTTTGAGTGGGACTGCCTTGATGTCTCTTCTACTCCTAGAATGAGTCTGGGTTTTTCTTTCTTAATTGCAGAAGGGTCTATGGTACCAAATTTTTGTGTTCCTCTTTTCTAATCAATTTGTCCCAAACACAAAAATTCATAGTGAAATCTACACTACCTCGCTCAGTTTCTTCATCTGCAAAGATGACCAAATTGGGGTAAGTGATTTCTAAAGTCACTTCTAAGGTTTAACATTCTGTTTCTATGTCTGTATAAACATGAAATCTTGTAACCATACTCTTCTAAGGAGATGCATTTTGGATTAGATTCTATAATAATAGATGTTTACCAAGGATGGTCAAGGAAACAGTGAAGCATTTTAAACAAATGGCCTCAAGCTACTTAGATTTTAAATGTGAAAGAGAACACACAGCATGGTTCCAAGTCCTGCTTTTATTACAAGTCAGAAAATCACAGAGATAGTGCATGCTAATAAAAATATAATGATCAGAGAGAGGCATGTTTTTTATTACAAGGCTCAATGTAAAACTATATGGTCATAAGTCTTGGGATGAAATTTTTTTTATTATAAGATTACATAAATATTGTGTAATAACCTTTTTTTTTTTTGCTATCCTGGAGGGTTTTTTGGTATGTTGTGTTGAAAGAATTTAGCCATCCTTTTAGAGCTGCACATTTTGTAAGCTACCCAGGGCAAACTCTTTATTGCTATAAACACACTGGCACTTTTTAATAGCCTCCTTCAATTTTCTTCATAAGAAATTCAACTTCAACTTTCCAAAAAGAGAGATATTTAGCAAAATCATATAAATTATCCATATAGTAATGAGAAAAAACATACATTTTACCAACTCTGTACTTAGATTAATAAATATCCAGATATACCTTCAAAGCATCATAAATGATGTGAACTATTAATATGAAATTGAGATCTTATACTAGAAATACAACTTATGTTAATTTCCTGTGCTAGTCGAGAAGATTGAGACTATTGATTCTGTGAAATCAACCTAAAACATAAGATGAAATACTATTTTCACCCCAATTATTTCAAGACTAAATAATCCTTTTCCAAACATTTAAAGTGGTATTAAATAGGCAATATATTAAAATGCACAAATGTGAGCTCATCCTTTTTTGAAAAAATGCAAATATATGCCTTCAAAGACACTGAATCCATCTCGTCTGAGAGCATGGGTAGACAAGGAGTTTTTTATGTGTTTTGGTGATAGGCAACATAAAAGCAGCTCGAAATCTAATCCAATTGCATTGGACGAAACACCATAAAATTGACTGCTTGATAACATGGAAATAATTGGTTCCTCCATGCCATATGACCATCAATATTTTGGATGTGAAATTCCATCGGCACTTACAATCTGATTGTTTATATAACACCTGCCAATTTGAACAAGGCTTTTTAAAATTGTCTTAGGCTTTTAAAAAATACGGTATTATGGACTAGGGGAAAAAGGTATTTCTTGTTCAGGTCATCTGGGATGCAAATAGATTTTCTGATAACCATGTAGAAAGTTTAAAGCAGAAGCTTGCCTAGGGACTAGGCTATAGAATAGGGACTCCTTATTCTGTAGGAACTTCAATGCCTATGCATTTTTTTTTCTCTGAAGGATTCCTTCTTAGTCCTTTGCAAAGTGTGTGAGACAGAAAACAGGATTATAAATAATATGAATGAGAAGAATTATCATAAATAGTATCATGGATAGATAAATCTCACCTGGATGGAACAGAATATTGTTTTTCCAAGTGTAGTCCATGAAAGTAAAACACCTGTCCAATGCAGCTACATATATCAGATAAAATATAAGCATCTGGCACTACTGCAAACCATGCTAGACACTGCATTTCTCAAGAAGAGCTATGCCCAGTCTCCAAAGGGGTTTCATCTGATTTCAGCCTCTATGTTAGGCATACTTAAACTTGGGTTTGTGAATTTGGTTGTTTAAGGTACTTTAATAACTGAATTTTAATATAAATGATTTCCTTTATAATCTAAAGTATTTGATGTGATGCATTTAAAATTATTCTGAGAAAAGGTCCACAGGTTTTATCAGGTTGTTAAAGGGGCCCATGAAATGAAAACACTTATGGATTACTTCTCTATATGTGACTGGTTCCCTACATCATTACAACAGGCATCTTTGATTTCACCTTCACCATCACAGACAACAACACATCCTTTAAATGTAAAATTTAGGGATAAGTGATTTGCACATGGCCATATAAGTTAGCATCAGAGTCAGGATTTGAGCAGATATCTCCTAATTCCACTGCCTTTTAAGGCAGGTGATACACCATCATAAAATATGGAACCTACCTGAGAATTAGCCAGTAGGTATCATCACATGTAGAATAGACATGAAACCACCTTGAGTTGGCAAAGCATGCAGGGTAACTTTTACTTATTTCTCTAGAGTTACCTCTGAGAACTTGTCCTTTACCCACTCCCATTCAAGGTTAGGTTTGATAAAGCAGCTTGATTTGGCAAGTGCTATTTATTTGCTTCTCTGAGACCTTCAAGGCTGGTGTCAATTCAACTGCATTATTCTTGCTGCCTGTTAGGCTGTGTCCAATTTTCTTTTAGGCAGCAGTACTCTCCAAAATGGACTGAGAAAATTGGACACAGCCTTAACAGCCCAAGAGAACAATGTCCCTATAATCATTTGTTGTTTAGGGGCTGATGCCACAGGTGTCGAACATTGCTAATTAAGCCAAACATACTTAGTTTTTATACCATGGCATTATTGTTCATGTAAAATAATATGGCCCAGGCATTTTGCTGATGAGCTCATTTTCTTAGGCTTGGCACCTCAGAATAGAACAGAATGGCATCATGTTTGTTTTTTGATGATAAAGGATGTTCCTCATAGCCTACTCCTCACATTTTTCTATTTAGCTTCATCATCCTTTTTTTCCCTTTGAGTTTTGATCCATTCCCCCTCCAGACTGTTGTTAGGATGCTTTTGAGCAGTCCCTAGCCTGTTTGTTATGCTTTCCCTCATTCTTTCTTCCCACTTACAATTTCAATCTGAAACAGTCTGTCTTCTGAAGAGCTACAGCATTGTTCCCCCCCCCCCAATATCCCTTGTAGCTCTTGTTTCCTATGACAATTTAACCTTTTTATTCAATTTTCTTTCTAGGGCTGGATATGGTCTGGCTTCTATGTAGCATTCCTTTACACCAGGTTTGAAAAAAATTGGTAAAAGTAAACATGTTTTCCTACTGTAAAGTAAACATGGCATTATGGAAAAATGGGAGAATAAAATAAGGTTGTCTCCAATTTCCCCCCTATATTTACCTTCTCCAAATTTGGCATGACTATATCATTTTTCATTGAATTAAAACTTTAACTTGATCATCTCCTTTTTGTTTTGCTTTTCATTTCTCAAAGTAATACCCTTATATAGAGATCATTTAAAAATACCAGGACTTCTGAGAAACTTTCATAATACCTCTTCACTTCAAAAATGCACCCTGACAGAAGCCAATTTAGAAAGGGAACATTTGGAGGAGGGGACAGCTGACCTGACAGGCATGATGGATCTTCCTATCTATCTACCATTGAGATCTAGTGAAATAAGAGGACAAAGGTTATTAGGAGATCAACCAAAGTGAAATCAAGAGAGTTAAGGAGAGTTGGAGGACATTTTTGAGAAGCTACTTCAGGACTGTGGTGCTAGTAACAGAAGGGAACATGTGGGGCACCATCAACAGGGAACTAAATTGTGTGAATAGAGAGGAAGATAATTTTAAGTGTAATTCTCAGTAAATTGGAAAAGGAAGAAGTAAATAACAGAAATGATTAGAATATTGCAATCATCACAGTAATCTTTACACCATCATCAAATAAGGCTTTGACTTAGGAATGAAAAATTGGAATGATTTAGTAGAAGACAGAGCGTCAATGGAAAAAAGCTATGAATTAGAGAAGAAAAAAAGAAAAAGAAACATGCCAAAGGTCTTATTCCTCAAGTAAGATAATATTTATCATGGATTAAAAATTTAGAAAGGCAAAGGAGAATAGATGCAGAGATCCATGAAAATCTGTTTTATTTAAAGGTATTTTTAAGACTGATGAGAAATCCATTTTTAATATTGTTCTTACTATAAAACTTTGAATGCAGTATAACAGTTATTTTTAAAATTGAACATGTCATGAATATGTGCATATAGACATGTGGGGCTATTTACAGTATGCTATATTCTAAGCCTTAGACTTTTGGGACACCTTGTATGTGTAAAAATTGCTGGCATTCATATAGAAACACTTTCATTGAATAGCACTTTATATAATACAACTCCTTTGATTCTCACTAAAATCTCGTAAGGTAGATGTTATCTTCATTTTGCAAATGGCACAGAGTGGCCAATTTGTGCGTGTGTCTGTGTACTCATATAATTGTTTCCATATGCACATGAGGAGACAAGAGATGTCCTTTACTATTGGTGATGCCCCTACAAAGGCCCTCTTTCCATTTCTGACAGTGATACTGACCTGGACCTATGCTACTTGCTTGGTGATAATAAGATCAGTTGTCTTCCATCCCTTATAGTACCTCACCTTCCCCAAGGCCTAATACACTCTGGCAACACCCTCTTTTGGAGAGCAATTATAGAACACAGTAAAGCTTAGCCAGTGCTCTGAGGAGTCAGTGAACCATTTGAGCTAGAGAAAACTCCTTGCACAAAGCAGTAGGTGGGAGAAGTTCATTAAGAGAAGGAACAAAATAGGAGTGCTCAAAAATTGTTTCACATTTCCCACTTGAGTTTCTAATTTGAAATCCAATTGAGATCCCCAAACCAGAGGCCTCTGAAAGTAACTCAGAAGTGTTGTTCGCAAGCAGTCACATGGAAATTTTCTTGAATTAGAGGTCGTTGCTATTGGGCACATGTCGACTAATCTTTGCAAACATAGAAGCCAAATCTAATCTGAATTAGTTAGTACGTTGGGCCGTAATCAGACAGCCAGTATGTACAGGGGGATTGGATATTCTTAGAATACTAGATTTACTTGGAGACAAAGTCCAGCACTGCCACTGGGGCAAAGACATAGTGGACTCAGGTATAGATTTCAGGGCCTTTTTGTTTAGTCCCATCTAAACCAAAGCTAATATGACTGCTCCGCCACCATACACCCACCTTCATAAGAAGGAAAGATAAAAAAAATTTAAAAAGATGCAAAACAAGAGCCAAAACAGGAGTCTTTAGAAAATCAAAGACAATGATCATTATTCTTCTCTCATCCGGCTTTCCTTAGATGCACATAGGCATCGTGCTATTACCTCTATGATCCATAAACTTGGGTGAAATCCCTCATCTCCCTTCCTCCTAATTACACATGCACATTCAGCCTTAACATTACAAAGTAAAATTTGTACTCAATTCCTACAATCCAGGATTCTAACTTGCAGAGATTCTAACTTGCCCTATATAGTTGATACTATTATTTTCCTTTATTTTTATGCTTTCTTGAGTACAGAGACCAACTTATTCAGATATAACCAGTAACGAATCTATGAATTCCTAGAATTTGCTATATTCTCTATAAATCTAAGGTAGCCAAAGGAAGGAATAAAAAAGTAAATACTACCTCATTCCTTAAGCCATATATATGTATGTGTAACACACATTTACATACACATTTGTGTGTCTATATGTATATGTAACATATACATACATGTATGTGTACATATACAGTTCTTGCTCAGGCTTGTCTCACTTGCTGTATCCATCCAGTTTAACTTCTTGACCAAAATAAGGGATGCCTGCTTAGATGTGATTTGAAGAGTATGAGGAACCCCTTTGACCAAACCTGATGCCAGCAGTGTTGGAAGTTTAATGATTAGAGATCCATTTCTTTTGAGTAAATGTTGCTTTCTCCAGAGTTTCCTATATTAAAATGAGCAAATTATAATACTATTAAATAATTTGATGTAAGTCAGTTTACCACGTTTCTTTCACAGGATGATAGAATGTTAGAGTTGGAATGTACTTCAGGGGCTACATAGTCCCTAACATAATGAAAGCTAGGCATCACATTGGCTAGATCCCTGGACTTGGAGTTGATCTCTGGGTTCAAATCCTTTTATAGACACTGTATGACTCTGGTCAAGTCATGTAACCTCTTTTAGCTTTACTGTCCTTGTCTGTAAAATAAGTTGTTCTAATTCCATGTCCTCTAAGATCCCTTCCATTTATAAATCTGTGGTACTAAAAGTATTACTATATATTATACAAGTTACTATTATTGAAAAAAATAATCCCTACCAGAACATATCTAAAATATTATCCAGACTTACTTAAAGACCTCCAGTGAGTGTAAATCTAGTTCCTCTCAAGGGTACCCATCCCACTTATGGACAGCTCTGATTATTAGCAAAGCTTTCTTTGCATTAAGATTTAAAGTCTAGAAAAACGGCTTTGTGGGAGTTATGTATGTATCAAAAAGCAAACTAAGGATTGAGAAGTTCCACTGTGTCTCTTTTTAATCAAATAATCAACCGTAAATAACACTTTTTACTTTTTTCATTTTATATTTACCTTAATATGAATATACATTTATCTTTTTCATGCTTAGGTCACCTTCCAAGTCTTAGTTTATTCTGGGTTCAAGTATGCCCGAAATTAATGTTAAAAGAGAGGGCCTTGCTTTTGTATTCATCTTATATTACATGACTATGCTTCCATCATCTGTATGTCTATTTGAAATCTGAAATGGTTGATGAGATCTACAAAAGCAGCTTCAATATCTCCAGCAGGGAGTCCTCAAGCATTACTTCTAATCCATTGGTCCCTACTGCAAAATATTTCATCTGGCATTACCTAGGCATTACATAGGTATTCACACACTATCATCATTCCTTGACAGATAAGCACCAACTTCTGCCTATCTGAGGGACACTCATGACCATTACTTAATTTGAATTATTTAGTGGTCCTTTTACCATTTATCCATTTTATGACACCTGTCTACCCCTCAAGCAACTCCCTTGAGTTATGTCTGGATACCCTTCTTTACAGATGCTAGTTCTTCCTTATAGAATCATACTTTTTAAAGAAACAATTCATCTGATAACTTGGGAAATGTGCAGTGATGATGCCAGAAATTGAAACACTGCCATATTCTCCCAACTCTTCCTACTTGCTAAGAATTAGATCTTCTGTCTTTTGTCATTCTTGCTGATACCTGTATTGTATAACTTTACAAGAACTGCTTATTGCCATTTTCTACTCTGGAGTTGTCATTTTTACTTCATTGGGATTTCCCAAAACACATTACTTTGTTTTCCTACATTTTTATCTTTTTTTTTGGAAAATTCTCTCCTTAAGCCCTTAGATGATAGAGACAGGGTTATAAGGGATACCAGAGGTCATCTAGTCCAACTCCTCACTTTATAGATGAGGAACCGGAAGTCAAGGGATTAAATTATCTTAATTAAATCAATTAAGCAAATCATCTAAGATCAGACAGTAAGCATCAAATGTAGGATTTGAGCACAGATTGTTCATCTGCAAAGACAATGTTCTTTCCATATCACCCCTTTGTATACTTCTCGCATAGTTAAAGTCTCAACTTCTTTTCAGTTCCCTGAAATTCTATCTCGAGTCTTCTTCGCAATTCACAAAACTTCCTAATACTTTCTCTCTTAACTTCTTTAGATCAATTCTTTCTCTTTGCTTTCTTGACCACAAAACCTCTCCCCAAAGCTAGAAGTACTTTTGCTTTGGAAGGAGGCAACATAACATCACTGAACATCTGGGGGAAATAAAAATTATGAAAGGGAAAGAATGGACAGCAAAGGGGAAGTGAAGAATGCAAGAAGTAAAATCACTTCAGGTTAGTGTGGTACCAAGAATCACACTAGGCAACATTTGGCATAAAGCATAAGAGTTTAGCCTTCAATCTGACACTTCTCTAGTTCCAAACTCAACCTGTGCATTGCTTGTTGCCTCAAAGATGATCTAGCCCAGCACAGAAGACAAAGTGGTATATAGGGTCAGACAGATCCACTCAAAAGAGCAAATTGTTAAATACTAAGAAATCTGACTAATAGGTTAGTGTCAACCATAGAGGAGAGTAAATGTCTACTTTAAATGATTGTAACTTAAATAATAAATATTTTAAAGTGAACTTAATTGCATTTTCCTCTAATGGTACTAATACAATGCTGGGAAGGTCTGGAGTAGTTATAAAGTTATTAGAAACATTTCTGAAAATCACCATTTGCCACTATCACTTTAGGATATATTATCTGAAATCATGATAAACTGATAACTGATAAAACAAGTTAATCATTTAAAAATATTTCTGGATAAAATTTACTAAGACTTTAATAAGAACTGAACTGTTAGAAATCAAGCTAATTAATTTGAAATTGAAATTATTAAAAATTGGTAAAGTAATGGGACCAAGATTGGTTTCATGTAGTTTATGAGTAACTACCATGCAATGGAGTATATGAATTACATATGCATTTATTTCCTTATTATGGTTTGGCAAAGAGATTAGGTAACATTAATATCTTTTAAAACCTCACTATAATGAGTGACATACTTTCAACTGCATTGCAGTCAAGATCAACTAACATTCAGGAAGTGTGAAAATTAATCAAACAAACCATAAGAGCTTTGGAAAACTAAAAGATTCACACTGAAAAGCATGAGTCTCAAGTTGAAGATTAGATTAAGTAAGATAATTTTCAAGACATTCCATTAAAAATGTAAATTTAATGCTCTTCCCAGGAATATGATAGTAGAAAATGTAATTCAACACTAGAACTTAAAAAATAATGAAAACATCTTTAATTATTTTGATTTATTAGAATCATCTACTTGACCTTATAAGGAACTGAATCATTCACAAAGGTTGACAGTCTCTGGCCCTTTTTTATTCTTCCTTTCCCAGTGACACTGAACTTCCAACTGCCAAAAACCAAACACCTTCACAGTCCCAATTGTCCATTCATTATTCCTATGTATTTCAACTTAACTCATCCAGTGCCCTGCTCTAGAGCTGCCTACCTGTTATATTGTGCTTTCTGGAATTCCTGCTCCAGGATTAAGAAATTTCCTTTAATGAAGAACCTTTTTTCTTCCTTATTCTTTCCATCTTTTGTCCATCAGAGATTTGGCTCTCTCCTGACTGCACCACTTCTTTGGCCAGTCTTTTAAGAACTAGATATACTTGTCCTCATAAAGCTGATTGACTTCTACTAGGGGAATAAGATAATTCTTGCTCCCCAATGGCACTTTCATCACCACTGCAAATTTTTCTCCTCTGAGATTCACAGCAATCATATTTATCATCCATCCTGAATTCTGGTGCCCTTTTTTTCTTGACCCCCTGAGCATGGGAATAACTGGAGTCATCTATATCTGAGCCACTTGTTACATTTTGAAAGTTAGCATTTATACCTCAGAAATGAGAAATCCCCAAATCAGGACTTGATTTATTGCTTTGTTTTTCTAGATTTAAGTAGGTGTTAACAATACAGATTAAACTTAAAATTATTTGTGCATGTTTTTTCCTCCCTTTCAAGTGTTGCCCTCTGGATCACCCTATATTTTACTCTCGAATTCCTTGCTGCCTTGTCCTATTGCAGATTATACCTTGATATACCCTTTGACATGCTCCCTTTGATCCTATTCATATGATGCTAAACTGAGTTGGAAAGAGTCACAAATCATACTGATTGCATCCAATATAAATTTATATTTTCTTTTCTTTTTTTAAAATTTATATTTTCTAATCTCATCTAAGGTAAAACTGCATCTAGTAAAATCACTGTACTTACACCTAATTGATTTGCTATCCCACTCCGTTAGAAAACTTTCTAGTCACTTCTCTAGTACTTTTCCCCAACCCTGAAACTGACAACTTCACCTCATAGATTACTGAAAAGAATATGGGAATGATAAAATTCCTTATCATCTTCTCATTTCACATCCTTCTAATATCATATTTCATTATTTCCTCTTTCACTTCAGTCTCTGAAGAAGAGATGGCCTTTCTTCTTGACAAGTCCAATTCCTTTATATGTATCCTTGATCCAGTCCCCTCCTGTCTCCTTAAGCAGATTGCTCTCAGTGTCAATTCCAATCTCTTTCTAATCTTTAATGCCCCTACCCATCTACTGATTCCATCACTGTTCCCTACACCCATGACAATGTCTCAGCCATTCTCAAAAAAATCACTTAAATTAACCTTCTCTTCTAGCTACCATGCTACACTCTGCTCTGGATTTCAGGAAGCCATTCTTTGGGGAATTTGGCTATTTATGCCATTTGGAAAACACACATTTAAAATGTATATTGTTTCATTTTCTATTGTATCTTTAATCATAAATTTGTTTTCTTCTGTGTTGCTTGATTGAATTGTTCACTATTCCTTTATCTTTAATCATTATTATAATCTCTGATTTTTTGGATTAAGCTAATGAATAATAGACTTTATTTCATTCCCTTACAAAAAATCCATACAAGTCATTATTCTTCTAGAGCATTTCTCATAAGCAATAATTTGGGGTTTAGTTTACTAATCCACTCAATAAATACCTTGCATGTTAGTTAATGAATTCAGACGCCCTAATACTGAAAGTTATGATTATATTTCTTTCCATCCTGTCTTGTTATAGATAATGTATTATAAATATGCCTACACATGAATATATTTACATACATGTGTGTATGCATGCACATACATACATATATACAAACTCATACATTATGTGACACAGTAGATAGAGCTAGGCCTGATGTCAGAAAGAAGTTAGTTTACATCCTTCCTTAGACCTTTAGCAAGAAAATTAACTTCTGTTTGCCTCATATTCCTCATCTTTAAGATGAAGATAAACTAACAACACCTCACTCCCAGGGTGGTTATAAGGATAAAATAAATAATATTTAGAAAGCATTTTCGAAATCATAAATATTATGTGAATGCTATCATTATTGTTATTGTTATTATTAATATTAAGTATTATATGTATGCATACTAATACATATGACAGCAGTTGTTAAAGTATTGCCCAGACATTATTGGGGGTCCTTGAAATCTTTTAAAGATGTTCGCAAGGTAAAAATTATTTTTATAATAATACTAATATAATTTGTAAATAATGATAGGCCTATCCTCTTTTAGGAGTCCTCAATATTTCTAAGGATGTAGAGTTTTGAAAGGTAAAAGAATTTGAGAACTGACTAACTTACACATAGATGCATGCATACTATACATATATATGCATATGCACACATATGTATACACATATATCTACACATTCATATATAAGCATATGCATATACATATGCATCCTACATATGCATTTATCATTACAAACAACTCTACAGTTACACAAATGAAGGGGTTGACTAAGTGACTGGTCATATCTTATTCAGTGTTAATATATATTCTGATCTCTGGTTCCAATATTTCTAGGTTTTTTAAAAATTTTCTTGGGATAATGTATTAAGAATATTTATTGCTTACTTTATGCTATTCTTAGCATGGTCCATGTCACACAGTAGGTTCTAAATAAATGCTCATTGACTTGACTTATTATGAAAGTCTCATGACTCTTGTATTGTTTCACCAAACTCTGCTCTTTATTTGTTACATTCGTTTGTAAAAATCTACAGTTCTTTTAGACTTATATCTTTAAACGTTGTTCTGTTGGGGCAGCTAGGTGGCGCAGTAGATAGAGCACGGGCCCTGGATTCAGAAGGACCTGAGTTCAAATCTGGCCCTGGACATGTCACTTAACCCCAATTGTCTCACCAAACCCCCTCCCCCACAAAAAAAGGTTGTTCTGTTATTTGTTCTTCAGCCTTGAATTTTGATATCCTCAAATAATTCTCTAGTTTATTTAAATTTTCATCATATTTTTAAATCTGCCAATTCAAATGTTCATCTGTCAATTTTTCTCTCAGTGACTTTATTTCCACCACAATAGAGCCTAGCTCTTCTTTGATATGACGTGTTAAGTTTCCAAACTGTAATGAAAATTCTTTTTGTAGGCCTATTCTTTATTCCAAGATTCTTTTGGTGCAGTAGTATTATTAGTTACGTCTAAAAATTTCTCCTGACTTTATTTTATAAGTGGTATATGTTAATTTATGCAACCTCACATAGTGGATGGACAGCTGACATATTTGCCTTCAGTAATAGGGTTCGAATCCTGCCTCTGATACATATTCACTGTGAGGATTAAAAAAAAACAAAAACCTCCTTCAGAACAGGAACTCTCTTTTACTTTTCTTATATCCTTGGCATGTTGGTCAGGACTTCATGCTTAATAAATGTCTTTTGACTGACTAAATCATTTAATTTCTCAATGCCTTATACTATTGACAATAAGACAATAAGTTGTAGAGAAGGCACAGATGTGCATAGCAATCAAAGACCTATTCCTTATCCTGATTCTCTAATGTAGGGCTTCCTTATAATTTTTTTAGTGGTTTGTTTGGTTTTTTTAAAGTTTTACTTCAAACATTTTCCTGTAAATGTTTATTCCCTTTCCACTCCTTTTCAAATTTTTCTTCTACTATTTTACTTTGCCTATTTAATGGCCACTTTTATATAATGAAGAGTGTCTGGCTTTAAATATATCTACTTCTTTCAGCCATCTTGCCAGGATGCTTGACTCTAAATTCTTCCAAAGATCACTAACAACAGGTCATTGAACTCATCAGTCATTTCTTTCAGTGTAAAGGATGGGCTTGACCAGACTTGATAATGTGAATTCACTGAATATAAGTATATGCACTTTTATTATCTACCAACTTATATTTTAGGCCTCTTTAATTATTTCATATAATGAATTATCTTTTTTAGTCATCTCATTAAATATTTCCCAATTACATTTTTAAAACTTAATATTCATTTTTGAAAATTTTGAGTTCAACCTTCTCTCCTTCCTTTCCATTTCTCCCCCATCTATTGAGAAGGAATTCAATATGATATTACACATGCAGATTATATTTCCCCATTAGACATGTTGCAAGAGAACAAAAAATGTAACAATAAAAAAGCAAAAAAAGTAAGAAAATAAAGTGAAAAAAGTTGTTCAGTCTATATTCTGAGTTAATCAGTTCTCTCTCTGGAGGTGGATAGCATTTTTTCTCATCAGTCTTTAGGTCTCTTTTAACCATTGTTGTCCTATCATTTCTACTCTCTGGACTAAAAGTTATATTAAATTCAAGGAATTATATTAAAATGAGAATCATGGATCCCTGCTTTTTATTGTATACTATTATTATTCCACTATCCATCAATACAGTGTTTCTTAACTATTCTTTCATTCCTGCTTTGATTCTGACCTTTCCATGAATGGCATTTTTGTTATCATTGGTATTCATGTGAAGGTTCAGAATATTACTACTTTTAATGCTCCTATTGTCTGACTTTTTATTCGTTTTACATTACCTGCCCTTTTTGTCAATCTTCTATAGATGTGTGTGGTTTTTTCCGTTTAAGTTGGTCAACACAATTTCCCTGCAATCATATTCAATACATTCTTTTTTAATTCATTTAAATTTTTCCTATTTTCATATTGAAACTTTCCTTCTTGAAGTATTCCTATCACCCAGTGCTGACTTTCTATGAATCTTGTGCTCTCTCAAAATTCAGCATGCATGGTGGACATGCCCAATTTTCATCTCCTTCTTTGTCAAAAAATCAATGACAAAGTGATCATTTTCTCTAAAAGTTTCCCTCATTTATACTTCAGCAAACAATTCTCCCTCTTTGTTGAGAATCAGATTTAGAATAATAGTTCATTTTTCCCTTCCTCTATCTTTTGAAGAAGGAAGTTATCATTAAATCAAGAATTTATCTGGGCTCTTTTTTTTTAAAAAGTGTATTTGCAAAATTAATCAGATAACTGAATTTTCATCATTTACATACCACGCCTCCTTGCTTGGTTATTGATCTATTCCTTTAACTTATCAATTTCCCTCTTAAGAGTTTCTTCTATTTTCTCATAACAGTTTCCCTTTGATGTTCCTTTCATTGATCTTCATCCAAAGCATCTTCCTATGTTTCCCTTTGGCTTAGTGTAAACTAGAATAGATTAGTTCCCTTACAATGGAAGAAATAAGCACTTCGATATAAGCACAAATACTGCACTTCCATGTAAACACAAATAAGGCAGCCTTAAAGGTTACTGACACTAAATACACCTTGCACAAGTAAAAGATGAACCTCATTTTGTCTGGTACTTTTCTTTGTCCTTAATACATTCTAGCAGATTATAAGACCCTTTAAGACAAGGGTATTTTACCTTTATATCACTTTCATCAAGTTCTCCACAGTTTTTGGGGAGATGCTAATTTTTAAATCTTCAATGACTGCTATATTCAATTTCTTCCTGTACCATATAGTAGAATCTTCAATATATTGCTGTTTTAAAATGCTACTTATGCCCTTGGGAAGCCTGGAGCCCCTAAAGCAACTTTACAATTTCCAGAAGATATGCAAGGCTACATCTTCTTCCATGGTTGGGAATCTTTGTTGATGTGACCCATAACATTCTGAACTCACCAGGAACCATGACAATTTGTACATGTATGCTTCAGTATGCCATGTAACTAGGATTACCTCAGCTATACAATAGATCCATTGCTTTTCCTATAATTATTCTATAAATTAATTTTACAATAAGTTTTCAATGAACTTTCAAAACAGCATAAAAGAAATAATATACATGATGTTTACCTTTAAGGACACTTAGTTTTTGAAAAACAATGCTCACACTCATTTAATAGGATTTTTGTTTTGTTTTGTTTTGTTTTTGTGGGGAAATGAGGGTTAAGTGACTTGCCCAGGGTCATACAACTAGTAAATGTCAAGTGTCTGAAGCTGGAATTGAACTCAGGTCTTCCTGAATCCAGGACCAGTGCTTTATCCACTGTGCCACCTAGCTGCCCCCAATTTAATAGGATTTTATGACACATAATAAACTTAAAAACTGTATGCTGAATATTCTAATTACTAATGGATATAGTAGAGGGAATTATGTAATAATGGTGGCCAGAGTAATGAGGGAAGGATTTAGGAGAGGGGGAAAAATGTAAGCTTGGGATGGATATGATCTGAGTAGATGAAGAGAGGGCAGACACACCAGGGGAGAGTGAGTACTATGAATAAAATGGAAATATTGGAATGACATGGAAGGAAGATAGTAAGGAGCATGAGAATGGAACATTCATATTGGGGAATAATGAGAAATGTTTGAATAGTATAAGGCTAGATAATTTAAGGCTTTGAATAAGAGACTAAGGAGGTTAGGGCCTCCTATTGCCATTAGAGCTTCTGGAAGTGATGAGTGACAGAATTTTCCAGTATGCAAAAAAGAAAAAAAAATAGAATCAACATTGGTAGTTAGTATATAGTTTAAGAATATATTATACTTTTTATTTTGAAAATGGATCTGCTGTCACTATATTAGGTTCTAAAACTAATAAGCCTGGATCACTTCCCCTTTGATAAATTCCACCACCTATTGATTTACTATATAATGTAATCTCTATTGTTGAGATAAATTTAAAACGATCCATCAAACAATAAAAAATGTGCGAAGAAGTGTTCTAAAGACTGTAGGGTATACAAAGATTAATGCCTCAAGGCACCCATAGTCTAATAACTTTTGTGAAAAGAGACATAATGGCTAATTGTAAACATGTAAACATACATGTATATAGACAAACACCATGCAATTTAGCTTTTTATCTATATACCCATCATATCAATCACTTTTTATTAAATACATATATACCAATACATATGCACACACATTTATATATACATATATATGCCCACACACATGTATATATGTGTATACATATGTGTGTATATGTGTATATATACGTGTGTGTGTGTGTGTGTGTATACAAGATTTTACAGATCAGCCTGAATCAACAGTGTCACATAAATCAAAAGTGACTTTGGATTCCAACTTTATGTATGTATATAGATATGTGATAGATAGATAGACAGATAGATAGATGGATGGATAGCATAAGATTTTAGAAACAACTTGTTGTAGTGCATAGAGAACCAGCTTTGGAGTTAGGAAGAGCTGGGTTCAAGTTTTACCTTTACCTACGTGCCCCAGAAAATTGTTTCTAACTCTACATTTCACAATAGTTGTAATTTGGCATTGGTAGAAGCAGTTTCCTTGTGGGGATTTTCCTACAATGATAAAATCAAAAGTCTGTTTAAAAAGTTATCTAAATTTCCAAACCAAAATGAAGGGGTGTATAGAGTTTAGAGTTTGGAACCATGAAGACCTGGGTTCAGATCTTGCTTCTAATACTTACTAGCTTTGTGACAAAGGGCAGGTAACCCATGCCTCAGGTAATTAACTCCCTAGGACTTACATACTAAGACAATGTTGCATTATTTTCTGTAGCAGTAGGGAATTTCCATGTGTTGACCAAATAACTCCTTGTAGCCTATAAATGAAAAGAAACAAGCAAACAATCTGTACTTATTATTACAGAAGTGACATAGTGAGTAGAGTGGTTGAGTCAGGAAGATTTGGGTTCAGATTTTTTGTCTAACATAGATGGACCATGGGACAATGGACAAATCATTTAATCTCTCAGCATCAGACAATTCTTAAACTTACAGTCAGAGTCTTCATTTGTAAGGAAAGAAGGAATTTATATACCAGGAGTCCCTCCCTTACAGCAATAAAATAACACATTAGAGTCCCCCAAAAGTAGTTTCAGTGTTTTGAAATACTCTAAATGTTAATAGAAACAATTTTGTGACCTCTCTGAACTTACCTAATTTAGCCCTCAAATGACAGCTCCACGATACATCATGAGCTCATACTTGAATTCATTGTATCTGGACTCAGCTATGGGGAGATGAAACCCACTAGTAGTCTTTGAGAATCCAGGCTCATTTTATTTTTGTAATTTGGGTGTCATTTATTGAAGGCAGGTTACACAATTTGTTCTCTTCCCCACAGCTGTTCCCATTCCCTCCACGATACAAGACACAGAGCTGTCCAGAAGGGCAGTGTCTCTGAATAGAAGAGCCAGGAACTCAGAACTCACATCACTGGAGAGCATATTCAGTCAGTGCTGAATTAAATTCCTCAGACTGAGAGTTCCCTCTTGAGCATTTTGAAAGGGGCTAAGAATTGGGGGGGGGGGCAGAGTGAAGCTTCCAAGTGGAATCCCTGTCTTACTCCAGGACTCTCCCCCAAAGACCATGCCATCCTTAGAACACCTTGGGGTAGAGGAGAAAGAAAAGAGATTTCCCTTATACCCCAGCAGGGCCAGCTCAGTCAGTATCAATCCTCTACACATCTGCTTCCATTAGTCCCATAGTTCCTGATCAGTCTCACGGCAATAGAAGGCCTGTTTCCTTCCTGAGCCTCCATAGCACCTCCTGGTGTCTATAAACAAAATGCTGGAATGGAGGGCTACCTTTTCCCTAACCATAGCCAATAGCTAACTACAACTCTGGGGGCCATCCTTTTCTTATCTTCTCTGGTCAAATGGGACGAAGCTCCGGGCTGCATTAGTTCATTAAAGCTGACCACTTGCACATCTCTTTCTGTCCTTCTTCCTTTGACAGGTTCCCAGAAGCACCATGGTTGTGCTTCTCCAGAGGGTTGAGGGCAGAGTTATCCCAGCCACTTGTTCAAGACAGACAGCAGTTCTTACTTAAAATTGGGGTGAACAGGAGAGATGTAAAGAATGAAAGAGCTTAATCTCATGGAGAAATTAAAGATCCCAAAATGACTTTAATTTTATTTCCTTTGCTATAGCCAAATCATTAAATCTCACAGTTATTTTAGGTACGGAAGGGGGCAGGGAAAGGCTGTGGATTAGATCATAGCTGAGTGGGGTATGTCACGGGGGCCATAGGCCTCACTGGGGAAGCTGGAGGAGCACTGACTGTCCAGCAGGCAGGTAGGTGATTTTGCAAGAATGGGAAAGCTGGTATATGATATCTTCTGGGGCCTCTAGGTTATGAAGCTCTATCAGGCCATCTCTTGTGGTGGCCAGTGAATTGGCTATTAGCTCAGCTACTTTGGAGTCACCCTCTGCTAAGATGATGGATGCTTTCTTCTATTGCTCAGCCTTTTCCATGACAAATCCGGTCCTCTTGGCTTTCTTCTGAGCCACCTGTTTGGCTTCTATTGCCTCAGTGAACTCCTTCCCAAAGGTCAGATGTGTCAAAGAAACATTGTCTAGGATGGGCCTAAAAGTTGCTGCTCATTCTGTGAGGTCGTCACTCACTTTCCTAGCAACTAGTTCTCTCCAGCTGATCAATTCTCCAGCATCAATTTGAGCTAACACTTACTTGAGGATCTCAGTGGTTATAGATGGCAACACTTGCTCATCATAGTCTTCGCCAATACTGGTGAAGATTCAGGGCAGCTGACTGGCAACAGGTTAGAAGAGAATATGAAGAGTGATATTGACATTCTGTAAATCCTTGCTACCAGTGATTACTGGGACATTACATGGCTGGGAATGGCAGTAAAAAATAATTGGTTTCTGTACCCATGGGATGAAAAAATGAGTCCCTTCCCCTACAACAATGTCTTGGACACCATGGAACCTATCAAAGATGACAGCTCTGTGGCCAGCATCCACCTTATATAAGGCAGAGTTGACAACTCCTCCTACAATAGCTAAGCCCAGGCCAAACTTGCCAACAACTTCAAATAGTTTAGCAGCCATGTCTTCTCCAGATGCTCTTAGTCTTCTGCCTCTCACACCAGATACCACTCTGACCTCCCAGGCTCACTAAATAATAATAAACATTTTAGTTAAAGTTTTGAATTCCAAATTCTATGCCTCCATCTCTCCCTACCTTCCCCCATCCCCAAGGCAGTAAGCAATCAGATATAGGTTATACACATTCAATTATGTAAAACATTACCATATTAGTCATTTTGTACAAGAAGACGAATAAAAGGACAAAAATGAAAGAAAGTGAAAAATAGCATGCTTCAGTCTATGTTCAATCAACATCAGTTCTTTCTTTGGAAGTGAATAGTATACTTTATCATTAGTCCTTTGGGATTGTTTTGGATCACTGTATTACTGAGAATAGTTAAGTTATTCACAGTTGTAACGATTAGAATGATGCCACCTGCTGGAGACTTACTGTAGAAGAGCTCTGCCCATGAGGTGAAGGTCTTTGAGGGCAAGATCATGCATCTTTTCTTTGCTGTCAGGAAGTGATGTTTGCTGGTGGGAGGAAGAAGGGGGAGGCTCGAACTCTAACTCACTCTCTTTCTTGTGGACTCTGGCAGAGAGGGGAGCTAGAAATGCGCTCTCCCTTTAATAGATAGATGAATGTAGGCCTTTCTCTCTCTCTTTACCAAATTCTTATTCTCCTTAATAAATGCTTAAAAGCCTAACTCTTGCTAAAGCTTATAATTTATTGGCGACCACTCATTAGATATTTTAGACAGACTAGCTAGAATTTTAGCTTTAACATAGTCTGTCGTCAAACAATATTTCTGTCACTCTTCCCAACATTTTTTTGGTTCTGCTCACTTCACTATATATCAATTTATATAAGTATTTTCAGGCCTTTCTGACATCATCTTGTTTATCATTTCTTATAGCACAATCATATTCTATCACATGCATATACCAAAGTTTATTTAGCAAGTCCTCAACTGATGGGCAATCCTTTGATTTCCAATTTTTAGCCATCAGAAAAAGTTAGGCTCACTTCCATGTCATTATTAGGTATCAGAGGAATTCTTAAGTTGAAGACTCATGGAAGGCTAAGAGAAGAATTATTTTTTTCTTGTTTTTTTCACTTACCAGAAATAGTAATAATCTCTTACTATCAAAATATGCAACAAGTTATTTGCAATAATTTTGAATAGCGTTATTATTATTTAAGTTGGGGTCTTTGTATTGAAAGTCATAAAAGATTTTTACACAAATTCATTTAACATAATCTAGTATTATGTAGTAAATGGTAGTTTTGTTAGATAGATTTCTTCTAGGTAATCACCATTGTATTTCTGGTTTATTCCACAGACTGTTTCATGCACACATATTCAATTGCTATCTTGTAAATTATTTAATTAATGCAACCAGTTTCAGCTCTAAAACTTTTGTTAGTATACTGCTTTCTATTTAAAAGATAATTTACTGACAGTAGAAATTAATGTCCTAACTTTTAAAAGAGGCTAGAGAAATTAAATTATTCATTTGAAGAGACTTGTTATTCTCCTGGGCCAGAGGCATGGTAAAGGAGGCTTGTGTTACAATTTCACTAACAGGGTTAATGACCTTAGGAAAGCTATTGGCACTCTCTTGGTTTCAGTTTCTTCCTTCATAAAATTAGTATTTTGCAATAGATGACCTATAAGGTACCTTCTTATCCAAAATGTAATAATATATGCAATTATCCCTATATCTATCTTTAGATAAATGAAAATGGTAGATTATTCAATGGGCTAGAATAAGGAAAGCTGCACTGTGACCTTTAGTGGAAGAATATATTTTTTTCAGTACGTGTGGGGCATTCTAATACATTTCTCTTACTAGGCTGAAGGCCCAAACAAAAAGATTGTGTTCACTTAGCCATATCTATACTGTATACCTATATACAGGCATAGGTCCATGGTACAGAAAAGATTATCTGATTTTCATGGTATTTTATTGGGTACTTTGTATTATTTGTTATAGTATTGTTATTATTTTATTGCTATTGTTGCTATAGTGAGAAAAAGGATTATGACACTGTTGATGATAACTATTGGTGATGAATATTTCTTAATTAAATTTTAATCATGATTTATATGGTGGTGATTCAGGATTATATTAAGAAATTACAGCAGAAAACAAGCCCTGGAAGGACCTACCAAGATGAAAAGATCGTGGGTCCAATCATTTACCACATGATGATTGCCCTAAAGACAAGCCTTGTTAAGTGAAGAGAAGCACAAAACACTAGTATTTTAACCATTAGGTACAGAAGGTTTGAGCTATAACAGTTTAAGAAACTATTAAGTGGCAAAGGAATTGTGGTTTCTGTTGGGGGATACACAACAAATGTGGGATTCCCACATTATTGAAATCACATTTATTTTATTATTATTTTTTTTTGGTGAGGCAATTGGGATTGTGACTTATCCAGGGTCACACAGCTAGTAAGTGTCATGTGTCTGAGGATGGATTTGAACTCAAGTCCTCCTCAATCCAGGGCCAGTGCTCTATCCATTGTACCACCTAGCTGCCTGAAATCACATTTATTTTGCAATAATGTCTATCTCTTATTGGTTCAAGGAGAGAGAATTGAATAAGAAAAAACAGAATCTATTATTTGAGATATGAAGGAGATAATGTAAATCAGTATTGAATAATCTGATATAGTTCAGGGAAAGGGAGTTTTATGGGAGGAAAGGACCAGGGTAATAGCTTTCTTGGTTCAAGAAGCCCTTATTGAAAATTTTATAGAATCTAAATCCTATAAACTGTAACAATGCTGACCCTCCAGAGTTGCCAACTAGGAGTGATTGTTTTGTGAGTAGTTACAGGGAATGTCTTTTAATTTCAATTTTTTCATATTTGACTTTTAAGTTTTAATATATGGAAATGATAACACTTCCTGCACAGGATTGTTATAAGGATCAAAAAAGATAATATAGGGGGCAGCTAGATGGTGCAGTGGATAGAGCACCGGCCCTGGATTCAGGAGTACTTGAGTTCAAGTCGGGCCTCAGACACTTAACACTTACTAGCTGTGTGACCCTAGGCACGTCACTTAGCCCCAATTGCCCTGCAAAAAAAAAAAAAAAAGATAATATAGGTAAAGCATTTTGAAAATTGTAAAGTATTCTCTGTTTCTGTCTCTCTCTCTGTCTCTCCCAGTTTCTGTGTGTGTATACATACATACATACATGCACACATATGCATATACATATATGTCTCAGTTAAATGAAATACACATATACATACATATGCACACATCGTGACACACCATTGATATGAATGTATTGTATATGTGTCTATCTACATTGTAATGCATGTACATAAAACATACATAATGTATCCATGTATATGGATATGCATGTCTGCATTAAGTATGTGTGTATATGTATCATGTCTGTGTGTGTTTACGGAGAAACATTAAAGAACAACATAATTCAGGAACTTTTCTACTTTGTCTTTCTATCCCTAATACTTGGCAGAGTGCTTGGTGTATGGTAGACTCTTAATAAATTATTATTGAATTTAGATATTTCTCATATTTCATTTCATAAAGGATAAGCTCTGCATATCATATTGTTATTCAGTTATTTTTAGTCAAGTCCAACTCTTTGTGACCTCATTTGGGTTTTTCTTGGCAAAGATACTAGAATGGTTTGTCATTTCCTTCTCCTGCTCATTCTGCAGATGAGGAAATTGACTCAAACAGTATTAAGTGACTTGTCCATGGTGACATAGCTAGTAAGTGTCTGAGGCCAGGTTTGAACTCATGAAGATCAGACTTTCTGACTCCAGGTCTGGCATGCTATCCAATGAACAACTTAGCTTCCACTGATATATTATAGAGTCCTTTAAAATTCAGTAATGTGCAACTTCCTACACAAGGCCTTTACTGATTCCCCCTTTCCCCCAGGGACTAATATCCTCTCCAAAATATTTTTATTTTCTTTTTATATATGTGTATTTCATATGTTTAATTAAACCTGTTTTATTAACATATCATGAATATAGATTAATATAAAATAAATGTTCCCATAAATAAATTTATTTTGTAATATAAATAATATATTGATTTAAAATAAATATAAGTATATTCTGTATGTTTACCTTTTATTTCACACAAAAGAATTGTAATCTATCTGAAGGTTGTTTCATTTTTGGCTCTTTATCCCTAAAAATTAGCAGAGCACCAATAGGAGATGTTTAATAAATGTTTGTTTAATGAATGGGTAAATGAATAAGATAAATGAATGAATGAGATACCATAAAAAGAAAAAATGGAAGAATACTGCTATGAATTATTGGAGCTTAATTTTTCTGTATAATCTAAATTGAGAACACAATTTATTCAGTGTCATTCAGAGGATATTGCTTACCAATGTATATCTATTTGAAGAAAAGTAGTGTATGTTTCCAGCTCTTTCTGGGAAGAAAGGGGATTTGTATTGAAGCATCTTAACTGAGAAATTATTCCATCCTATCAGATTGATCAAGATTTATTATAAAGCTAATTCATCTTTTACTATCAGACCCTATTTGAACCAAACTATAGTGGTTAAAAATTTTTGGCTATTTGAGTAAAAAATATTTGGGCATGTCAGTATTTATTTTGCAAGTAAGGCAGAAAAAAAAACAAAGAAAGAAACAGCTACAAATGTGTATACCTGGAGACATGGATCATATATCAGTTTTCAAAACTAATTTAAATATTTTTTTGGTTTTTAAGGTTTACTTTCAGATATTTTAATTTTGCCCTTGCTCCTATTTCTTAGACAGAGAATGGACAATCTGAATAAAGCTTGGCAACTGAGATAAACACTAAAATGGCATAATCTATAGTTCCATTGGTTCTGTAAACTTCAGTAGAAGGCAGTTGTTGACTTGAGGTTCACAATTACAAAGTCATAGGAGTAGAGTGAAGTTTTTTAGAGAATAAGCCATTTTCCTGAAGCTGCTTTTCCCCACCTGACACCAAAATTTTAAATGATAGTCACTTGTGTTCCTCTGTGTTCTTTGCCCATTGATTCTAAGTTGATAATTGCATGATTTCATAATGCATCCTTAATTCTGTTGTTACAATTAGTTATGATAATACTTACTGATGAGATTACTGCTTCTTCAAGCTTTAGAAAAATCATCATAATTTTAAATGCATAATGAAACAGACCCAACATGTTAAGGTATTCTTAAATTTGCATGAACGGGCCACATCACTTGCATGAAAGGTTAATGATGGAGCACTGGGTTATTTAATAAGTGCTAAATTGGCCTGTTATGTTTTAAATTGACTATAAATAATAAAAAGACAAATGGAGTTGTTTAAGCCAGAAATTATTTATGGGCTAGCTGAGCAATCAATCTTATAAATGTTTATATAAATGACTCATCATACCATTCAAAGTTGAAATAAAGATTTAATCATTTGACTTTCTGCAGCACAAAATAAACATACTTTGATTAGTATGAATTTTAAATTTCAGAAGTAATTGAACTGAGTTTAGAAATGTACTTTATTGACCATTTCAATAGAACTATTTGGTGATATATTCCTTCCATGAGGTATATATTAGGAATCACTTGAGGTCCTTCTCAAATAAATATCCATAAACTCATTCCCTTCTGAAGTTATATAGTTGCAAATCATGAAACATGAAAGTCTCTGATGAATCAAAATTGTGGATAAGACAAAGAACAATGGAGAGATATAATGAGAGCATCATATAGGTTGAAACATATTACCAGTAAAGCATTCTTTGCAAGAAATAGCCTCAAAGATACCAAGAGAATAACATATATCTAGAAAAAAATGTTGGAGTAGTCATAATGTGAATAAAAATAATAGATGGGCATCCCCAGTGCTATATTGCCTTATAAGACATATTAAAATACATAGAGAACTTAATAAATAAATGATCAAAATGTACAGATGATTTTCAAATAAAAACCATGTAAAATATACTGCAAATAGCTAACAGTAGGAACTCATTTAAATAAATTAAAAAAAAATTTCAAGTTTTCCCTCCTATGATACAAAATGAGAAAGAAGAAAAATTGGAATGATCAGTATTAGAGGACTTGTGGAAAGAGAGACACAGTAATAAATTTTTGGTAGAAATGTGAAGTGGTCCAATCACTTTGACAATCTATGTTAAATTATATAATAAAATCATTTCTTAAGTGACCGTACAATTTGAGCCACTGATCCCAACATTAGGCATATAATTTAAGAATGTTTGAAGTCAACTTAGATTAAATAAAGGTCTAATTTACAGAAGAAATTCACTTTTTGTGCTACAAAGAACTAGAAACAGTGTAGGTACATCTTTATCATTTAGAGCTTACCCCAAAAATCTATATGAGTAAAATGTGTATAATATCCAGTAAGACATAATGGATATAATGAAATCAGAAAAAGAAGCAAAGATTATTATAAATGGATTCAGAGCAAAAATTTTAAAAAGAGAACATTCTACAAATTGACTGCAATAATTTAAATGAAAAGAACATTGAGGGGAAGTTGAACACAATTTAAATGAAAAAAGATAACAGTCCTAGAGATCAGAAAATACTACCTGATACCTAATGACAGAGAAATGTTGGGCTAAGAAGACAACATGGAGATACTGACAAATGCTCACTGAATAGGATATTTTTCCTTAATTAGTCTTCATTGTCACCAGAAAGGGTTCAGTCTGGTGGAGAGTGTTGAAATTATTGTGATATAAAGACAAAAAAACCCCATCAATTTAATTTGTATAGGCATACACACACAACATAAAGGTATATATCTAGCACATTTGATAGTTCCTCTATGGTGGAATTTTGAAGAACATAGACAAGAATCCACAGGATAAGAATGTTTGCTTGGTATTGACACTGATAGATGGCTTCCCCACAGTGAGAATCAATGATATCATTTAAATGCTTAAATATAAAAGGATGTACAGCTATAAATTCCATATTAGAAACAAATTAATACTCTTCTCTTAAAATTTTCACATAATAGGTTGGTTGGTTTGTCTGTTTTCTGTGAGATTGGAACTTGAAGATATATTCCCATTATATAGTGCTTTTTGTATATGACATTATGTTAGTTCCATCAAACCCAAGAACATTACACATTAAGATTATTATTACTACTACTACTTCCACTACTAATGATAACTAACATTTATATAACACTTTTATATGCTAGGGACTCTATTAAGTGTTTTGTTTTCTTTTTTTTAAATAGGAAGTACCAATGAAATATGGGTAATAGTTTGGCTGCCATGGAGTGTTATAGTCTTGAAAAACTTGCATTTGAGGGTTAATTCTGAATAGGGCTGAAACTGTAATGCAGGCCTTCTATACCATGCTTCTGGCCTAGGAGAATAGCAAGTCTCTTCAAATGAATAATTTAATTTCTTCATCTTGTTTTAAAAGTTAGGACATTAATTTCTACTGAGTCAGTAAATTATATTATTCGTAGGAATCAGTATACTAACAAGAGTTTTGGAGCTGAAACTGGTTGCCTTAATTGAATAATTTAGAAACTGGCAATTGAATATGTATGTCGGAAATAATCTGTGGAATAAACAGCAAGAAATACAATGGTGATTACCTAGAAGAAATTTTTGTAACAAAACAGCCATTTACTACATAATACTAGATCATGTTAAGTGAATTGGCATAAAAATCTTTCATCACTTTCAACACAAATATCCCAACATAAATAATGATAATGTGTTGAGGGTCACCCAAAGGGTAATAAAGAAGTGACTGATGGGCATAAGTGGGCTGTGATATATTACAAATGAATAATAATTATAGTGGCACAAAACATCTGAAAGATATACAACTAAAAAGGAAAAAAATAGATGGGTTGTTCATTTAATGTGAGATACATCTAACCAATAGGAAGTATACATACCTATATATATGTGTGTGTGTATACATGTATGCATACATACACACATATATATGTATATGTATATATATATGTATATGTATATATACACTACTAATAGCTCATCAGAGTAGAAGTAGATCCATGGCACATAGGAGGACAGGAAAGAGAAATCATAAGGGATTCAATGAGGTTAAAGTATTTACATTCTTACATGGGAAGATGATAATTATAGTTCCTAAGAAATTAAGTTCTTTTACAACATGACTGATATGAAAATATGATTTCCATTTCTGCATACATATATCTCTATCTCTATCTATCTCTTTCTCTATACTGAGATATGTAGATAGGCAGACAGACAGATAGATTTAATATGTTAAATTGTTTGCCATCTCAGGGAGGGTCGGGAGAAGGAAGGCAGGAAAGAATTTGGAAATAAAAATTTTTTAAAGTGAATGTCCACTTACTAGCTGTGTGACCCTGGACAAGTCACTTGGCCCCAATTGCCTCACTAAAAAAGAGGGAATATCAAAATTATTTTTACATGTAATTGGGAATAAATTATAAAAAGAACAAATGTATAGGAAAGAAAGCAGAAAGAAGTTCAGAAGGGGACTCAGTTTTTCAGGGCAGTTCTGTTACTACTAAAATATCATGTGGTGTAAGAAAAACTAAACTATATATAAAAGTTATCTTTCATTTATATGATTTATTTATGAGCACATATTAATGTATATATAACATATGTTAATATATGTTTCATATACATGACCATATATGCTATATACTTCATATATATTATACTATTCTCTATTCTTTATATATAAATGTTTGTGTTTGCTAGGTTAATAAGAAAAAAAAGAAACACATTCAACAGGAAAAAGAAAAAGTAAAAAAAAAATAAGGTCATCAGAGGAGTTTATAGGAAGTACTTAGATTTGATTGAGCAGGATGAGTCATGTTCCCTTAAGCAAAATTCCATTAGTACCAGTATGTAGTGTAGTCTGAAGTTTTGAGAGTCTTGAGTCAGGGTGATGAATTTTGAGGCTATTGGAATAATCTAAAAGATTATGAAAATTTGACCCCCCCAGTGGTATCAAGTTTATATACTATCCTCTCCAGATACTTCCTGTCTCTGAAAACTTGGTTGATCCATCAGCATTATTTTCAAAATCTACCTTGGATTCTTTATGGTCTATTTAAATTGCATTCTTTACATGTAGGGTTTGTTCCCTTTCTCTGTGTGTGTGTGTGTGTGTGTGTGTGTTTTGCTATTCAAGAGCTAAGTACGTTGAGGATGGAAAACTTAGTTTTGTTTTTTTTTATATGCCTCTCAGATCAAACTCTCTCCAAATTCTATGAATGATACCACCTCTCCTACATGGGGTCTTCTGCCATTTTGACTCCAGTTTGCTTTTGGTATTTGTTTGCCTTGGGCTCCTGCCCCAGTGCGCTATATATTTTTTATGGATTGGATTTTGGCTTGGTGTTCATCTCCATAACTCTTAGTTTTAACTTCTATTTTGTGTGATAGTATCCATTTCCCTTCTCTGTTCCAAATTTTAGTTCTCTTTCTTCCTTATGTAACAAGATATGTCTTTAACCTTCCCAGAGGGGTGACTGGCATTAATCACTGAATTCCCTATCAACTAGTTGTGAAATGCGATATTGGGTATTTTAGTGAATAGATGATATCTTGGCTATACAGACTTGGTTCCTCTCAATTTACATTCTCTGGGAAACTGTCTACTTCACCAACAATTAAGGCCAACCCTACTTATTAATTAAAGATAAAATTCAAAAACAAAACCCAGCAGTTTTATCTTCACAACAGACATCCTGGTAGCAATTATGATTGGATTTCATGATTTCTTCAAATTCTGATAATTTAATAGAGCAGTTCTCTTAAAACCACTTGACATGATGCTCTGATCATAGCAATCTGCAGTTAAGTGGCAAAGATAGAGTATATTCCTAACATACACTGATTAAACATGGTAGAAGTCACAAATTTCACTACTATGAATTTATAAAACAAGTTATGTGATGTTATTGATTATAATCTCAGGAAAAGACTAGTCAATGTAATAAAGAAAAATTAGACAAACCTAGATTCTTAGTCCTTCACATTAGAGGACCTTCATTGATTTTCATTGTAGCTCTTCTAGTTGTGCTGGATTAATTACCACTTATCCTCTGAGACAAGTCTGATGCCTAAAATAACTAATTTTGTTTTCCTTTGAAAAATTGATATCCTAAAAGCATAGGCTTTGGAAAATTCCAAAAATATCACTCTAATGTGAATGCATTACCACTACACTAATATAAAACTCACTCTTCTAGGATTCAGGGAAATAAAAGGTTGCTTAGCTTGTTAAATATAGAATGTGACATTTCTAGGGTCCTTTGTTTGGTATTTCTATAGTGGTCATGCTTTGGGAGTTCTTCAAATACTATGGATATTTTGGACCCTGAATGTGATGCATTAATCAGAGAATAAGAAATCTGAATGCATCCTCTTGGATATGAATTTGTTTTGTTAAGAAAATTGAATCCATATACTATGTTTCAAATGTTTTGACAATTTACCATCGTAGCCATTATTAGAAATGCTATAAATGCTTTAAATATAATTTTCAGTGTCAGTTTTGATGGAGATCTTGATCAAAACCATAAGCAGGAGCTTACCATGGAACACTGATGATTCCCTCCATTCCCTAGCACTCTATGTCCTAGTCACAGACCTTGATGGTGATGGAAAAGGTTCTTAACACAATTTATGAATCGGATTGTAGTTAGTTAATATGAGTAAGAATCTGTGTCCCAATATGGTAGAATTTATGGGCACTGATTTAAGGGAAAGTAGGCCACTCACCTGACCAAGAAATATTTGGGGATAAATTCTCTGTTATAAATCTGGGCAAACTTTTCCTCTAGTCAGTTTTATTTGGCAATGTGCCCATATTTGAAAGAGTAAAAATAGGTAATTTCAAAAACACACAAGTTTCATAATGAAATGAAAGACAAATATTCAGAGTAGAATTGTAGCTGTTTTGGGATTTTAAAACAAACTATAGTTAGCCAGTTTGCCAAATACACTGCTACTGAGGAGAGAGAACAGGACAGGCGAGAAAGGAGCTCACGTGGAGAGTGAAAAGGTTTAGTGATCCATTTTATCTTGGCTGGTGAGTGTAGGCAGCTTCAAGTGAAGTTTGATTCCTTGATTGGGTGGGTGGCTAATCAGTTTTATTAATAACAATTGACCTTCATGTCTATAAGTCTGCCCTGGTCAGGTTCAGTCTCACTAAAAGGACAGAAGTTTATTCATTTTTAATAGTATTTTCTTTTTTCCAATTACCTGTAAAGATAGCTTTCAACATTAATTTTTGTAAGATTTTGAGTTCCAAATTTTTCTTCCACCCTTCCTTCCCCCCATCCTGAAGCCAGCAAGCAATCTGATATAGGTTACACTTTACAATCATGTTAAATATATTTCTACGTTAGTTCTGTTGTGAGAGAAGAATCAGAACAAAAGGAAAAAAACACATGAAAGAAACAATCAAAAAATAGCAAAAAAATTGAAAATAGGATGCTTCAATCTGCATTCAGACTCCATAATTTGTTTTTGTTTTTGTTTTTCTGGATGTGGAGAGGAATTTTTATTATGACTCTTTTGGCATTGTCTTGGATCATTGTATTGCTGAGAAGAGCTAAGTCTATCACAGTTGATCATCACACAATATTGTTGTTACTGGGTACAATTTTCTCTTGGTTCTGCTCATTTCACTTAAGTCTTCCCTGGTTTTTCTGAAATCCACTTGCTCATTTCTTCTTTGGTTTTTTTTTTTTTTTTTAGGGCAATGGGGTTAAGTGACTTGCCTAGGGTCACACAGCTAGTAAGTGTCAAGTGTCTGAGGCCGGATTTGAACTCAGGTACTCCTGAATCCAGGGTCGGTGCTTTATCCACTGCGCCACCTAGCCACCCATCATCATTTCTTATAGCACAATAGTATTCCATTACATTCATATACCACAACTTGATTGCCCATTCGCCAGTTGATAGACATTCCTTCAAGGGAGAGCTTATTCTCTAGAAAAATTTAGTCTATACATCCCCAGAACAGCCACAACCCTAAGCTCCTATGAATGGGTGGAGTGGTCAAAGGCAGAAGGGAGAATTACAGTCAGCAGTGTAAAGGGAGTGCTAAGGGGCAGCTAGATGGAGCAGTGGATAGAGTACCGGCCCTGGAGTCAGGAGTATCTGAGTTCAAATCCAGCCTCAGACAGTTAACACTTACTGACTGTGTGACCCTAGGAAAGTCACTTAACCCCAATTGCCTCACAAAATTTAAAAAAATAGTAAAGGGAGTGCTAAGGGATAGGCACAGAAGGAAAAAGCCAAGAAAGCAAAACAAAACAAAACAAAAAACTTGAGACTAAACAACCTATATTGACAAAAGGGAGCAAGGCAGTTTTACTATGAATTTGGGGGATTATGACTTTGGGCACAGAGAGAGAAGACTCTGCAAGAGGAAAAAGCCAGCTCCCTAGATTCAGGTCTCCCTCTACATAGCCCACTCCTAAACCTCTTTGTCAAAAGTCTTGCCAGTGATATTACAAAGGCCTGGTAGCACTACCCTAGTTGCAACAATTGTCAACACTGTTACCTGCTTGCAGTAAATTGTTCATTCTAGAAATTAAACCTTGTTAGAATAAAAGGCATTTACTTTACTGAGTTGTTCAATGTAAGAGTGATATATTCCAGCTCAAAATCATAACCTAGTGAAAATATAATTTAAGCATCCAATATAGGTTGTTGAAAATATCAAATAATGAATGATTACATTAGGATAGCAACTGGACCTGAAACTGCCAGGTAAGGAACCTCCCTCTACTAATGCTGGTCAGCAACGTCTCTGCAAATTATTATTGCTGAGAGTTCCCATCCTGGTATGTAGCATAATGGGATTTAAAGCCAGGTTCTCCTATATTTTAGACTGCCATTATATGCATTGTGCTACACTGACTCTTTCTTTGAATCCTATCAAATATTCTTTAATTATATTTTGACCATCCATCTTTGTCATCCATCTTCTCCACTTGTGACATTTGAAATTATATGGGGGTAAAAAACCCAATAAAATAGATAAACTATTGG
Organism: Dromiciops gliroides; assembly: GCF_019393635.1. Lineage (NCBI taxonomy): Eukaryota > Metazoa > Chordata > Mammalia > Microbiotheria > Microbiotheriidae > Dromiciops > Dromiciops gliroides. Next base: position 510,435,030 of record NC_057862.1, read on the forward strand.
TCAATTTGATTTTAAAAAATAAAGAAGAAAACCAAATTTCCAGTATTAAAAATAAAGTTGTGATTTCACCACCAATGAAGTGGAAATTAAAGCAATAATTAGGAACTATTTTGCCCAACTGTATGCCAATAAATTTGCCAATCTAAATGAAATGGATAAATATTTACAAAAATACAAACTTCCTAGGTTAACTGAAGAGCAAATAAAATTCTTAAATAAGCCCATATTAGAAAGAGAAATTGAACAAGCCATTAATGAACTCCCTAAGAAAAAATCCCCAGGGCCAGATGGGTTTACAAGTGAATTCTACCAAACATTTAAAGAATAATTAATTCCAATATTATACAAATTATTTGGAAAAATAAGTGAAGAAACAGTTCTACCACATTCCTTTTATGCCACAAATATGGGGTTGATACCAAAACCAGGCAGAACAGAAGCATAGAAAGAAAATTATAGACAAATTTCCCTAATGAATATTGATGCTAAAATTTTAAATAAGATATTATCAAGGAGATTACAGCAAGTGATCACCAGGATAATACACTATGACCAGGTGGGATTTATAAGAGGAATGCAGGGCTGGTTCAACTTTAGGAAAACCATTAACATAATAAACCACATCAATAGGGAAACTAACCAAAATCATATGATTATCTCAATAGATACAGAGAAAGCTTTTGACAAAATACAGCACCCATTCCTAATAAAAACACTAGAGAGCTTAGGAATAGGTGGTGCTTTCCTTAAAACAATAAGCAGTATCTACCTAAAACCAACAGCAAACATTATATGTAATGGAGATAAGTTAGAGGCATTCCCAATAAGATAAGGGGAGAAACAGGGATGTCCATTATCACCTCTATTATTAAATATTGTACTAAAAATGTTAGCTTTAGCAATCAGAGAAGAAAAAGGAATTAAAGGAATTAGAATAGGCAAGGAGGAAACAAAACTATCACTCTTTGCAGATGATATGATGGTATACTTAGAGAATCCTAGAGAATCAACTCAAAAATTACTCGAAACAATTAACAACTTTAGCAAAGTTGGAGGATATAAAATAAATCCACATAAATCATCAGAATTTCTATACGTGACCAACAAAGTCCAGCAGCAAGAGATAGAAAGAGAAATTCCATTTAAAGTAATGGTAGACAATACAAAATACTTGGGAGTCTACTTGCCAAGACAAAGCCAGGAAATCTATGAACATAATTACAAAATCTTTTCACACAAATCAAATTAGATCTAAATAATTGGAAAAATATCAATTGCTCATGGATAGGATGAGCTATTATAATGAAAATGACAATTCTACCTAAATTAATTTACCTATTCAGTATCATACCAATCAGAATACCTAAAATTATTTTATAGAGCTAGAAAAAATAATTACAAATTCACCTGAAAAAAAAAGGCCAAGAATATATAGGGAACTAATGAAAAATTCACAGGAATGTGAGTTAGCTGTATGAAATCTGAAGCTCTACTATAAAGCAGCACTCATGAAAACTATTTGGTACTGGCTAAGAAATAGAGTGGAGGACCAATGGAGTAGGTTAGGCACAGGAGACACAGTAGCAAATGACTTTAGTATGTACTGTTTGATAAACCCAAAGACTCCAGCTTCTGGGATACGAACTCAGTATTTGACAAAAAACTGCTGGGAAAAATGGAAGATAGTGTGGCAGAAATTAGGCATAGACCAACATCTTACACCTTATACTAAAATAAGGTCAAAATGATTCAGACCTAAAAGGTGACGCCATAGGTAAATTAGGAGTGGAAGGGATAGTTTACCTTTCATATCTTTGGAAAAGAGAGCAGTTTATGACCAAACAAGAGATAGAGAATATTATGAAATTCAAAATGGATAATTTTGATTACATTAAATTAAAAAAGTTTTTGTACAAACTGAAGCAATGCATCCAAAATTAGAAGGGAGGCAGAAAGCTGGGAAACAATTTTTATAGCCAGTACTTCTGATAAAGGCCTTATTTCTAAAATATATGAGAAACTAAATCAAATTATAAGAATCCAAGTCATTTCCCAATTAAGAAATGGTCAAAGGATATAAGCAGGTAGTTTTCTGATGAAGAAATCAAAACTATCTATTGCCATATAAAAAAAATGCTCCAAATCACTATTTATTAGAGAAATGCAAATTAAAACAACTCTGAGGTACCACCTGATACCTAGTAGATTGGCTAATATGACAAAAAAGGGAAATAATAAATGTTGGAGAAGTTGTGGAAAAATTGGAACACTAATGCATTGTTGGTGTAGCTGTGAACTGATCCAGCCATGCTGGAGAGCAGTTTGGAATCATGCCCAAATAAAGCTGTGCATACCCTTTGACCTAGAAATAACACGATTAGGCCTTTTCCCCAAAGAGATCCATAAAAAAGGGAAAAGGACCCACATGTACAAAAATATTTATAGCTGCTCTTTATTTGGTGGCAAGGAATTGGAAATTAAGGGGTTGCCCATCAATTGGGGAATGGCTCAACAAGTTGTGGTATATGAATGTAATGGAATTCTATTGTGCTGTAAGAAATGATGAGCAAGTGGGTTTCAGAGAAACCTGGAAGGACTTACATGAACTGATGATGAATGAGATGAGCAGAACCAAGAGAACATTGTACAAAGAATCATCAACAGTATGTGTTGATCAACTGTGATAGACTTGATTTTTCTCAGCAATACAATGGTACAATATAGTTCCAAAGGACTCATGATAGAAAAGGCTCTCCAAATCCAGAAAAACACACCAAGTACTGTGGAATATGGATGCAGATTGAATCATACTATTTCTTTCGTTTTGGGTGCTGTTGTTTTTCCTTTTTGAGGGTTTTCCTTTTTGCTCTGATTCTTCACTTTTATAACATGACTAATGCAGAAATATGTTTAATGTTATTTTACATATATAACATATCAGATAACTTGCTGTCTTAGGGATGGGGGAGGGAGGGAAGGGAGGGAGAAAAATTTGTGACTAGAAATCTTATAAAAACAAATGTCGAAAACTATTTCTACTTCTAACTGGAAAATAATAAAATACTTTTATAATTGAAAAATAGTGATTTTACTTTTTTTCTATTTATATACCTTTGTTTTAATAATTTTTCCTTTCCATTTTTTGAACCCTGGAACAGCTCTGTAAGAAATGGCGATGCTTCATTCCTGTCTCCCAGGTGGGGGAAGATAGGAGAGATTGGTGAACCTAAATTCCTATTTGTGCTGACCTTGGGTCTTTTTCTTTCAGGGTATCTACCAGATGGCCTTGACCTTTGTAATAAATCCTTTCTGATATAAAGGAGATCAGTGCTGTTTATTTATGGTTTTGTTTCAGATGACTCTATTGTTCATTTTTTATTAGGTGCTCCTCCAGGAAGTTATTCTTACTTATAACTTTTCATGTAGTTATCTTAACTGGAAGTCCTTGTGCAAATTTTGCAGATTGATCTTTTTAAAACACTGCTTTCATCATATGCATCCCCTAATACTAATTCCCCCAGAGAACAAAATCTGAACTTTTAAACTTGATGTTCAAAGCCTTGTACAATCTAGGTCTGTATAGAGGAATACAGTGCATTGTTCTAGGACCAAATCAAAAGCTACCTCTTGTTAGAAGCCTTCCCTGAGCACTGCAGCCCATAGTCATTGTCCATACCACTGTTGCAACGTCATATTTATTTGTCTTTATCTTTGGTTAGTATATTTCTCAATCCTCTTAAATATTATTATATTGTTAGTTATTTGGGTTCATGGACCATTGCTTATATTTCTTTTATTTCACATTGGACCTAACATATTACCTTTACCTAATATAGTAACTTAGATAATAAATCTTCATTATCCAAACAATTCATATAAGCAAATCATATGAATATCTATTCATTCTTTTCTAAAGCAGGAATATTTTTTCCAATCATGAATCTTGAAAGATCTAAGTTTCTTTTTTAAAAAAAAAAATTTATTTTTTCTTCTTTTATAACTAGATCTCCTTTATCTTTTCATGACTGGAAGTGGAATGATCATTCAGAGGTACCAGAATTAATGTAGATACTCAATCAGCTATAGTCTTATTAGTGTTGATTAATTCAAACAGTCAAGTTATAGTCCTACTGTTCCTCAAAACTCCTGAGATCAATTATCTACTAGCCTCAGCCTCCTTCAGTAGTAGAGATTATTGACTTGCATCCTCTGGCCTGGTGATATGTCTAAGTTTCACTGTAAAAAGAGAGGCACAATATGAGCTGCCTCTTAAGAATGTCATGAGTCAATGTATTGGTTCTGTATTAGGGTCATTCTCTCTTTCATTGACATGAGAAGATATTTACCCAATTATATTCCTAAGAAATCTATTTTTATTTTATGTATTTATTTATTTTTAGTGAGGCAATTGGGGTTAAGTGACTTGTCCAGGGTCACACAGCTAGTAAGTGTTAAGTGTCTGAGGCTGGATTTGAACTCAGGTACTCCTGACTCCAGGGCCGGTGCTCTATCCACTGCCCCACCTAGCTGCCCCCTAAGCAATCTAAGCTTATTAGTTTGGAGTTATTTAATACAATCATGGTAGGAGATAAAGTAATGGTACTTAAAAAATATATGGGCAATTGGGAAAAAGCTGAGCTAAAAGATATACAAGGGAGATAGAATTAGTTGGATAGATCTATACAAGATTTGGGTACTTCACCTGATGTTCATGATTTTTTAAACTAGATAATGTATTTTGTCATAATTGGTCTCATTTGTGGTCATATATTATAATAAAATTATTTTATGCATTTAACAACATTATAGAACTCAATGGGAAATTTTATATAAAAAATCCAGAATATAAGGAAAACATCAAAGACTAATTATAAGGCACTCATTAAGGTCAAACTGGTTATTTATTTTATATATGTATATATATTTTCATATATATGAAAATGTTTTATATATTTATTGTATATATAGTATATATTTATTATATATACTATATACAACATTTACATATATAATATATATTCATTGTATATTTATATACATTTTATATGTGTATGTGTGTGTATATATACACATACGCACACACACACACACACACACACACACACATATATATATGAAAAGGTTATTAGTACTCTTAAAACTGCCATCACTACTAAAGTACTTTGAAAGAAAGTTTGGGTCTGAGTTGTTTATTATGGACTGATTCTAAAACCTAAAATTGGGTAAGAAAAGGTAAAAGGTAGCAATTATTTTATAAAAATGGTGAGTGAAAGGAAGAACTAATACAGAGGAAGAAGGTGAGGATGGATGGCTGGTAATTTTGGAACTTTTTCTCATCTGAGTTGAAGAAGAAAAAATGTGTACACCTGGAAGGATGTAGAAATTTTCTAAACATGTAGAGAGGTGAGAAAACTGGGGGATGGTGGGGAGGGACTTTTAGAGGAATCTGTAGATTGGGTTTTAGGAGGGAGGGAAGTATGAGGGAGGGAGTTTTGGAGGGTTTTATAGATTAGGATTGTAGGTGTATAGATTTCACCAGTCTGCCCATGGTGTGTCCATGACACAAAAATATTTAAGAACTCCTGTACTAGTACATAACAACATGGTATGATATGGTAGATTTAAAATGCCTCAAATTCTTTAGAAATTCAGCCCTTAAAAATATAGATATGCAATATCTGAATGGCTAGTGATGATGATCCTATAGAAAGAATATTATCTAATAGTAAGATAGGTCTGGGATCTCAGCTCCGCTTTAGGACAGGACACTGTTTTGCTCCCAGAGCTGTGCCAAAGCATTCCCTATACCCTCAATAAAGAGAAACAAGGACTATTTTAAATGTAGTCTTTATCAATTAAAAAAAATAGAAATGGAAACATGCTTAGAAACAGGTGACATTTTGACCAATTTTAAGTAAAAATAATAAATGATTGCCAGTTTATGCATTTAAATTTTGTTTTTGTTTTTATCTTTTCTTCCTCAAGACTCCAGTCTACTGAGATAGCTAGGAGTTTAAAACACACGTATAGATGGATGCACATACAAACACATACACACACACACACACATATACACAATCATATACTTTCTTAATTTAACTTTTGCCCCTATAATCTCCGACTAGATATATCGCTGCAGTGGTGTTTGTGCTACAGTACAGGTTCAAGAAGGCCTAGGACCTCCCTCATCTCTGCTCTCTCTCAAGAAATCTTTAAAGGTAACTTTGTAGGGGGAAACCCTGCCCTCTAGTCCTGATCTCACATTAGTTTCCCCTCTTTAGGTACTGGGAAGAATTACAATTCCCAGAGTCTTCAGCAATAAGCTTCCCTGCTAAGGCAAACAGTCCAAGCTTTGCTAGAGGAATGTTACAGGGAGAAAGTTAAGGAAAATGAGAAGAGGGAAAACAAAGGGCATTTGTAAAAAGGTCATTTAATGTATTTAACCCACTAGATCATGCAGCTCATAGAATGGAACTGATGTTTCAGTTGTCTGTATGGCTCCCTCTCAGAGGATTAAGAAATTTTTTGTTAGGAAAACTAAGTATGCATCTATCTATATTGTTATCCAATATTGATATCTATTTGTATATATTATATCTCTTTCTAGGGCTGAGAGTAACAAAAAGCCTAAATATGGAAGAAACAGACACTAAAATTAAGAATGATGTTAGATTATACTGGGGAAACCATGAACTTTGAAATTAAAGGGGAGTGGACAATACCAGACTAGGTCGTGTCATTCAAAGGGAATGAGGCCTTTGTGAATGAACATAGGTTTTCATAATCTCTCCCTTTCAAAATGACATTATATTTCTTTGTAGATACTTTAAAAATATTTTATATAAATATCCCCTCAGTGAAAGTGAGTGAGTAAACTTCTTGAGGGAATGAATTACAGTGCTTCACATATAGGACACACTTAAGAAATGAGTGCTGAATTTAACTGAATTCCCATTTTCCACATTTTTCTTCACCTTACCTGCTCCTTATTTATAAATAGTACTGGGTTCACTTCATCTTTCTGAACAGTTTCCTGGCTGGGATTAATTTTTTTTATTTCAAACAAATTTATCTGCCCTTCATACAAATGGCATAGTTATTATTATATTGGTAGGTTTTGTCTTATTATGCATTTATGCTATTCATGTGCCAGGAGACTGTGATGGATGCATTTTCATAAACTTTATACAAACATAATATCTGTAATAAACATCTTTATTGTGATTTTAATTGATAATACTGGAAGAGGGTACACTAATGGATATTCTCCATGTATACTAATCAGAGGCAATAGAATTATCAAAAGAGAAAAACAAAAAGCATGAGTGAAAGTTAAAAATCTTTCATTGGGAGTTGGCTAGTGTACAGGGATATTAGTAGGAAGAGATCAGGCTTATGCTTTTGAGTGAGTGATGGAGAAGAAATTGCATCTCTTAAGGCTCTTTAAGAATTAGACTAAGACACAATTTCAGAGCCTTTTAATTCTGAATTCTGCTTAGAATGCCTATCCCAGTCCCAAAAGTCATGACTAGATAGGGTCATTTTAAACATTTTAGATTTTTTAACCATCTTTTCCTTCTTCATCACTTTTCCCTCCCACTTTTTGTGCTCTAGGCAAGTTTCATTTCTCTTTGTTTGCTTTTTCATTCTCAGCACCCAGATCTTACTTGTGGACAAGTACTTCCTACAGCACCATCTTTACTGTTATCACGTTGTCATTATCCTTACCAACATCATTACAGAGGCTCAAGTACAGGGCACTGATTAGCTCCTTTCATAATACCCAGCATGTGATCAGGGTTCACATCCATGAATCTGATTAGTCAGTCTTCACAGTGCCTTGTGACAGAAATTCAATATAATTTTCTTTACCATATAGAGGAGCAAGCTAAAAACATTTTAACCCCTTTTCATTGAAATAATTCACATTTATGCATTTTAAAAAGTATACTACTGCATATGTCAGATTTCTGATGTGTTGAATAGTTTTCCTGATTTTCTTTTCTATTTTATATTCTCTGTTATAAGAGATGACTGAGTAAGGGGCAAGAATACTATTAAAATGAAATCTATCAAGAGATTGAATGCCAGAGAGGGACAGTGTATTACTAAAAAGGGATTGTATAGCACAGCCTGGAAAGGGCACTAGACTTGGAAGTAATATTCCTTCATGGAATTTCAGATCCATAGTAATTGTATGACTGAGCAATTCACGTAACTTTTCTGAATTTCAGTTGCCTCATCTGTAAAATAATGATATTAATACTTGTATTACCATATTCACAGGCCTGTTGTTAGGATTTAGGGAGATAATATACAAAGAATTATGTAACAATTAAGTTCCATATAAATGTGAATTATTGTTACTGTTAAATATTACTATCACATATTTAAACTTATTTTTGACATTTAAATGGAAACATATAAAAATAATTTTAAAAACCCACAGACTTATAATAGAATAATAGTTTAGAGTTTAGAGCTGGAAGGGATCTTAGAAGCCAGAGTCCAACACACACTCTACCAATGAAACTGGAGCCTAGAGTAGTAAATGACTGGACAAAAATTACGTAGTAAATATCAGAGATATGAACTGTCCTCATGTACTCTGGTTTCAGAAATAAATATCCTGTACTTTTGCCCAAAATAAATGATTACTTTAATTTGGAGATGTGTCAGTGAATAAACAAAAAAAGAATCTTATTTCTATTGTACTAATCCTTAGAACTCAAGTCATTAAATAAGTAAAAGTGTCACAGTATCATGCATTTTTTTGAGGGGCAGCTAGGTGGCGCAGTGGATGGAGCACTGGCCCTGGAGTCAGGAGTACCTGAGTTCAAATCCAGCCTCAGACACTTAACACTTACTAGCTGTGTGGCCCTGGGCGAGTCACTTAATCCCAATTGCCTCACTAAAAAACAAACAAAAAAAATACAAAAAAAATAGAAGCACTGAGTATTAATATTAAAACTAACTCTTCTGTAGTTTAATGATGTATTGGGTAGAGTTTCTTACATAGTAGTGAAATATGATAGATGACTTCTCAGAAATAGGTCAGCATATGTGATATTATTGTTTGATCCCAAAAGGCAAACAGACAGCTAGGTTGTACAGTGAATAGTCCAATGATCCTGGGTTCAGGAAAATATGAATTCAAATCCAGTCTCAAATACTTACCAATTATAATTCCTTTGGCAAGTTGCTTAACCTCTGTTTTTTCTGTTTTATCAATTGTAAATAAAGATTAGAAATTACCTCACAGGAATTTTGGGAGGAACAAATGAGATATTTGTAATGTGCTTAGCACAGTGGCAAGAATTTAGTAGGTACTATATAAATTTTAATAATTAATCATTATCATCCTCATCATCTTCACAAAATAAGTAATTAGAAGCAGAGTACAGGATTTAAACCCTGTCTTTGCCACTTTCTACTTATGAGCTGGGGCAGATCATTTCCCTTTCATACACCTCAGAAACCATCATCTGAACTAGGAGACCTTTACATTTCCTTATTGCTCTAAATCTAAGACCTTGTAATACTCTGAAAAGGAACATTGAGAATAATTATACACATAGTACTTAATTTTGACATTAAGTGCCTTAATATGTACATAAAATTAAAAGAAAAAATAAATTAGTTCCTGGCCTCATGGAGGTGAGATACTTTAGAGAAAATAAAGGACCATAGAGAGAATGTACTGGAGAGAAGCAAGTCCAAAATATCCATAAAATTTTGTCTTCATTCTTTGGGTTGAGACAGCGGGCCCCATTCATTTTACAGCTAAGAAAACTAAGGCTACAGTGAATTAGGTGACTTGCCCAAGATGATACAGTTAATAAGTATCTGAGGTAGAACTCATGTTTAAATCTTCCTGTTTCCAAATCTAATTCTCTGTTCACCTACACTGTACAAAAAATATATTCAAAATAATACAAAACATATTGCATCTTTGGGAAAAAGTGAAATAAAAAGGTGGGGATCAAGAAAAATACTTTAAATTGAACCTTAAAGAGAACTCAGGGCACAGGCAGAGAAATATTAAAACAGACTGTTGATGATATACTATAGTTATTTTTTGCAAATTTATTTTAAATGTATATTGTATATATTTTCTCAGAACCATACATGGAGAAATGGTTATTTCTAAGAATAAAATGTGATAGTTAATCATAACATCTTTAATTAGATATTTTGAGTAGGGGATGATATATTCCAAGTTCAATTTGTTCAAATAGCATTTTCTAGACATTTAAATTGAGCTAGTTATTTTAATTAGACATGCAAATAATTATCTTACATTTTTGAAAAAAAATCCTTCATTTTATGTCTCCCTCAAGAAAATATGATGTCTTCTTTAAAAATAAATAAAAATATATGAATATGTTTAATTTTAAACAAGTAATCATTTTAATGAATACTGCTGGAGAAAACAATATCAGGTTCATAATGTTTCCAATAACTTTCTTTTACAAATAATACTTAGATTTTATTTTATACATTTTAGATATCTCTTCCTATATATACATATGTGTGCACATAAACACATTCATACATGTTTTCATACAAATGAGTATGCATTTTATTCTTTAGCCTTCCATAATAGGTACCTGATGCCCTTAAGTGTCTTAAAAGTTGTGTGTTCAAACATTACCATGAACAGTTCTATATAGGGTGACTTAATCATTTCTCCAAAACAATTCAATAATTTTTTTTTGAATGTACCTACAAAATTTGTGTCTTCATTCTTTAGGTTGAGACAGAAAACTGGATAGTGTAAGGCTCATTTGAAAAAAATAGAGATGATCTGAATAGGAAAAGACAGGGAAAATACGATCACTGTCTTCACTTGTCTAAAATCAAATCCTGAAGAAGAGAATTTAGATTTCTTCTGTGTAAATCCAGAGGGCACAACTAGTTACATGACAATGAAGAGTAAGAAACAATACATGGAATATAACTTCTCGATATTTAATTAGGATTGTTCCCACAAATGAAACAGTCTCCCCTATGTGGAAACAGACAACACAACTTTGTTTCTCATTTTGGAAATACTGTACGTGGAAAATACTTTAGAAGTCACATAATTTGAAGCCTTTGATTTAATATAAAATAAAACAACACACCCTTTTCAGCCTTTATCAATTCAGAAACTACACATGAATCCCCTCTCTCTGATAAGCCCAGAAGGTTGTCTTCCCTTGAAGTAATCAGGGAAGTGACAAGAGAACAACAATAGGAGGAAGCCCTTGATTGATCCAGGTAGGAATATTAGCTTATTTCCCAGTTGCCTGAAGATATTAGAATCAGGATGCCCCTAATCGAATGGAGATCCTTGATTATTTCCTTTGTAACAAGGTGAAGGGAAGAGGAAGAAGCAGGCAAGGAGAGTGGTTTTAAAAAGATAGAGTGGTTTTAGGGAAATGATTCTCAAATACTAAGCTACTACTTTTCTGGATTGATGGAGCAATGTTTACCTTACCATGAATTGTGTACTTATGTTTTTATCATATTGTGAAAAATATCTTGTTCAAGATTTTTATAAACATTGCTTCAAAAATGCCTTGCACTAGGGACATTTCCAAGAATTAGAGTTGTCTATCAGTTTGGGTCTTTCATTAAGAATTATTATGCTTTGATTAAAATAATAATAAACTAATATAATTGTTTTTATTGGGCTTATCCCTTTATCACAGAATATATTAATAATACTTATTTTTCCCTTTGGACAGTTGTGATATCCTAGGTTAACTGTCCTTAGAGATATTCAAACTGGAGCTGGGTAACCACTCATGTGAACCTTGTAAAGATGATTCATGTATCAATTAGAATGTTGGATTACATGACCTCTAAATTGCCTTCCTAATTTTAGGTTTCAATGACTCTACAAAATATGATAATGAAAACTAATATCCAATAAAGCTTCTTTTCCTGAGTATGACATGACTCAAATATACCTTTTTTCCACCCATGAAGAGCAGAAGTTTTATAAAGTAAATCAGAAGAAATAACGTATTTATATGAATCATACAATTACTATCCTAGCTAATACCAAGATTGATATTGACCTGTGACTTAATCCTAAGGCATATATCAAAGTTTAATATCAGAAAACAATTAACTTTAGTGCAACAGCATTTCCAGGTCCCTAATGGTTTACAAAAGAGATAAGGAAATGGAGGTGAGAGGAACTATTTGTAAAAGAAATAAGATTTTTTTTTTGTTTTGCTGTCACATTATTGCTATATATCATCATTTCCTTGTTTTGGGAAGATTCTTCAAACTACAAACATTTTTAAAACATATAATTGCTTACATCAATATAGTCCTTTATAGTTAGCCATAAAAGGTGACCCAAAAATCAATGGAGAGATGCATGGTGAATCTTGATTATATTACCTATGATGTCTTATCAGAAGGAAGTAGTGGCACAATAATAACCACTATTTATACAGCACTTTAAAATTTTATGAAGTATGTCACATGTGTAATGGAGGCACTATCAATGAAAATTTGGTCATTACATCATGCTTGGTTTTGCTAAATAAATGTGTAAAGATGTTTTCTTTCATAATTTGGGAACCCTTCCCATTGCAAAGATACCCCTGGAAAAAATATTACATGAGACTCTATTAAGTATTATACTTAGGGGCAGCTAGGTGGCGCAGTGGACAGAGCACCGGCCCTGGAGTCAGGAGTACCTGAGTTCAAATCCGGCCTCAGACACTTAACACTTAACTAGCTGTGTGACCCTGGGCAAGTCACTTAACCCCAATTGCCTCCCTAAAAATAAATAAATAAATAAACAAACAAACAAACAAACAAACAAACAAATAAATAAATAAATAAATAGTAAATAGTAAATAAATAAATAAATAGTAAATAAATAAATAAATAAAGTATTATAGTTTGAGGGATCCACTGGAAAGAAATTAACATAAATCTTCTCTTCTGTTTTAGCCTGAGAATGGGCAGTTTTACTGCATTTCCTTTATGAGATAGAACATTTCTTTTCAGATGAATTTTATTTAAATTCTTGTGTACTGATATCTGTTGCATCATTCTACCCATTATTTCAATATCACCAGTACCTACCAGCTCATCTGCAATACAATATCATAATTATTAGCTTTTTAGCAAAAGGAGATCATTTGCTTTATTGTAAGAAAATTGGGGACTTCCAGGTCAATAAATAAATGATAAGTATTTATCAAAAACAGAATATGTCAAGTACTGTGCAAAGCATTGAAAATATCAGTTTAATCAAAAAGAAAGATAGTCTCTACCCTCAAGGAGCTTACATATTAATGGGAGATGGGAATTAGAAAATAAATAAGAGATTTGAAATGGCATGATGGCAAAATTTGGAGAATGAAGGATGTCTGGTCTGGGCCTTTCCTCAAAATGGAGGTTCAAGTATGGGTTCATCAATGAGAAAAGAAGGTTTTAGAGGAGAACAGAGGCAGCTGAAACATGTTGGGAAAGTTGATAGAATGAAAGGTGTATTTGTTGGCTTAGAAACCCAAGTGGAGCAAAGATGCTGGAGTAAAGGAAGTTGAGTCCAGTTGAACTCTCCCAACATTTTCCTCCAAACAACTTTAAAATAACACCTCAAATAGAATTCTGAAGTGACAGGGCCAATGAAAGATTAGAGTTATACATTCTTATATCCCAAGACAAATTAGGAGGTCAGAAAAAGATATCTGTGACATTGGTGTGGAAACTGACCTGGATCTCACATCGATGATACACCAGTAATGGGATTAGGTGGTGTCAACAGAAGCAGAATCATCTCCAGGAAGTCACAAGCCATGGATGGTAAGGAAACCTGGCAACTAGTTAGAGAGAAATTACAGGGGACCATTATGCTGGCAGATGATGCAGGAACAGATGCTGTTTTCATCTACCTATGCTCACTTCTGGTTCACTATTCAAGAGCAGAAAGGAGAACTTTTGGTCAAGAGGGAGAGAGAGCTTTGCAAAGCAGTATTGCTTTTGGAAAAAAGGGGTCAGGGACCAAGAGAACCAATATTAATTCTGGTGTCAAGGAATCAGGGAACATGAAGAACAGCATAATTTATGCTCCCAAGGGAAGAGGGGAGCTTCAAAGCAATATTGACAGCAATCCCAAAGCAATCAGGGACCCTTCTGGAGTGTAGACCAGGAGAGCAGTGACCCTACCTCTCCCTTAATTGCAGCATCTTAGATATACTAGAAACTTCCAAACCCCCAGGACTAGCTTTGAAAATAGCAGTGAAAAAAGTCTGAAGCATGAGCCAGTGTCCCTACCCCTGTCCCTCTCCAACCCATGCCAAGAACAAAGCCCAACATTAACATGAAGTTCCAGATCAAGAAATAAGGTGGAAATATGAGCACACAACAACAACAACAACAAAAATGAGCCTGATCATTAATAGTTACTCTGGTGACAGGGAAGATCAAGACACAAACTCAGATGGATTGACAAGTAAATTCTACCAAAGACTAAAGGAAAAATTAATCACAATACTATATAAACTATTGGACAAAATGGTAAAAGAGTCCTACCATATTCTTTTTATGACAAAATGTTTTTTTCTTTTTTAAATAGTGTTTTTTCAATTTGTTTTTTTATAAGATGTCGAGTTTCAAATTTTTCTTCCTCCCTTTTCCCCTTTCCCCTCCCCAAAAGCAAGCAATCTAATATAGGCTATACATGTGCAATCATGTTAAACATATTTCTACATTAGTAATGTTGTGAAAGAAGAATGAGGAAAAAAGGGGAAAACCATGTGAAAGAAAAAAAACAAAAAAAAAAACTAAAGTGAAAATAGTATGCAATCTGTATTCAGACTCCATAGTTATTTCTCTGGACATGGATAGCATTTTCCATCATAAATCTTTTAGTATTGTCTTTGATCATTGTATTGGTGAAAAAAGCTAAGTCTATCATAGTTGATCATCATAAAATGTTGTTGTATGAAATCATGATTGCTACCCCTGACTTTCTTATATCAGCTTAACCATAATAGATTCTGTTCCAGCCTTTTATTTTATTTTTTGTTGTTCTTTTATGCTGAAATACCTATAAAACTGGGCATGCTCTTTGATCCAGCAATGCTAGTACTAGTTCTATATCCCAAAAAAATCAAAGAAAAGAAAAAAAGGACCAATTTGAACAAAAATATTTATGGTAACCTTTTCTGTGGAAATTGAGGGGATGCCAATCAATTGGGGAATGGCTAAAAAAGTTGTAGTGTGATTGTGATGGAATACAATTGCACTATAAGAAATGAAGAGCTGCATGGTCTCAGATAAACTTGAGAAGACTTATATGAACTGATGCAAAGTGATGTGAGCAGATCCAGGAGGACACTGCCCACATGAGCATTAATATTGTAGGCATAATCCATTGTGAAAGATTTACCAACTCCAATCTAGACAATCATCCAAGACAGTCCTAAAGGATGCATAATGAAAAATGATTATCCGATTTCTGAGAGAGAACTGATGACCTCTAAATGCATATTGAAACATACTTTTTTCACTTTTTAAAATTTTTCTTTTTTCTGTTTTCTTTTGCAACATGGTCAATGTGGAGATATGTTTTGCATGACTACATATACAGTAAAAAATAAATTGCTTGTCTTCTCAAATAGGGGGTAAGGTGAAAGGGAAGGAGAACATTTGGAAATCTAAATTTTAAAAATTGAATGTTAATTTTTAAAGATATAATTGGTTAATATTTAATGAAATAAATAAAATATATTTAAAAAGAAAAGAAAAAACCCTGAGTAATCAACATGCTTAATTTCTTTGGGGATGCCTATATATGATAAAGGTTTATCTTAGAGTTTTATGTATTTTTGTAGAGACTCAGATAATTCTTTCACCCCTCCCCCCCCCAGATTTCCAAGATGATTGATTGTCTATGGTACAAAAGCTGCTGGAGAAATTTAGCCTACCCACTATGGAAGGGGAAACATAGAGACAGTTAGACATCTTTATGGTCTGAGTAAAGCATAGAAGAAATTTTACC
The DNA here is from genome assembly GCF_019393635.1 of Dromiciops gliroides. Classification (NCBI taxonomy): domain Eukaryota; kingdom Metazoa; phylum Chordata; class Mammalia; order Microbiotheria; family Microbiotheriidae; genus Dromiciops; species Dromiciops gliroides. The sequence continues at coordinate 510,451,048 of NC_057862.1, forward strand.
CAGCAGTTAGTTTTTTACCTTGGGAGAGAAGTTGACTTCTAGTTTTCCCCACATCCTTAATCCTGGTTGAGAAAGTTCCAGGTTTTATAGGAAAGTCTACAGGGATTTTGTTTTGGGGATAAAAAGGAAATTCTTTCTCTTTTATTTTCTTTATTACTTTTGGATGGTGTGAGACTGTTATAAGGAACAAATCAAGCCCTTTATCAGTATTAGAAAGTGGAAACTTCAGATGAGCCTTGGAAAATATTTTTTTTATAGGTAGAAATTGCATAACTTGAATTTGGTGCTGATTGTGATGTCTGTCCCTAAGTTTCAGACAGTACAGTGTCATTGCCACATGAGCTTTTCTGAAAAAACAAAAACAAAAACTTCAGTGCAAGAAATTGGAGAAAGGAATTCAAAAAGAACAATGCTTGAGTCTCCCTGGGACTATAGACAACTCATCTGCAATGGGAATATGGATAATGAATTAAAATAGCAAACTAAACAATTTACTGGGGACAGCAAATGTTTAACAGGGAGAAGAAAATAATAGGGGTACTGTCCAATGAGGGTCTTCCTATTCCTTATAGCACATAGAGATATTATCTGCCCTGTGCCAATCCAACATATGTACCTTCAAAAGCAGGATCCTGTGGACACTAATTATTTTTTTCTAATTGATTTCAGAATTGTAGGAGTAATGAAAATGAATTCTTAGTCAGAGCTGTAAGCTTCTTGGTAGAGGAGGGAAGTTGGCATCTTTTCCATTCATCTTGCTAATCTCTGTTTCTAGAAGAATTTCAGCAACTTTTGGAAAAGGGTATTTACTAAGAAAGTAATAACTATATAGAATAATAACTATTTAAGTCCTTTCTATGAAGGGGAACACTTCCTCTTACAGCAACTGAGCTTAATTTGGAGTATGATACTGGTGAGATATATGTATAGGGAAAATATGTTGCTAAAAAGTGTCTCCTGATTCTTGACCTCAGAAGTTCTTTTCTCCCTTCATGGATTCCTCACAAGATTCTCTTCTGATAGCGTCTGAGGGTCCTTCTAGTTAAACATCCAGGATCCTATGAGCTTTGAGAGTTTCCTGGGGCACTGAGAGGTCAAATGATTTATCCCAGGGCCACACAGACATTATTATGTATCTAAGGCAGAACTTGAACCCAAATCCTCTTTTTTGCAAGGGTTAGGGCAATGAGGGTTAAGTGACTGGCCCAGAGTCATACAGCTAGTAAGTGTCAAGCATCTGAGACTGGATTTGAACTCAGGTCCTCCTGTATCTAGGGCTGTTGCTTTATCCATTGTGCCACCTAGTTACCCCCTAACAAGATTCTCTTTATGTGCTGCCCTCTGCTGGGGTGCAGTTTCTACCTATTAAAATATTTTATACTATTAAATTTTCCAGTAGAAAAGCAGTGGAGCTGAGGAAAGGATATCTAGAGATTGCAGTCGTGTCCAGGAAATAAGAAAAAGAACAGAGAAAAGCCAGTATATACACTGGACTGATCCTCTATGAAGAATGCATCAAAAAGTCCATGAAAGATATCACTGGATTAAAAGATATACATGGGATATAATAACTCCTAGAGGTTACAGCCACACTGATAAACTTATACATCTATCAATAAAATGAAATTTATCATTATAAAACCTTTATGCAATTATATATCATGAAATCTTCAGAACACCATAAAGTTTTTTACAGTGTCTATACTGTTATTTTTATTTTACAATTGAGGAAAATGAGGTGCAAATAACTGATATGATTTGTACAATGTCACCACTATTACTGTGTCAGGGTAGGGAAAGAAACCCGGATTTTGAACACCAAGTTGAATTTGTTTAGTTTTTTTTCTTCCTACCACATTAAGCTCTCCTTAATTTACAAGATATTGCCCTAAGTCCTGGAAATACACAGAATTTTAAATGTTCTTCTTGACTCCAATTCATTCCTTCTCTAGCCCATCCTTCACAAATTGATATTCTTAAAACTGCATATCTAACCATGTCACTTGCTTCTTCAAGAAGCTTCAGTCCTTCCCTATTGCCTCTATTTTTAGATGCAAATCCCCATGTTTGGCATTGAAAGGCCTTCATATTATGGTTCTAGACTATCATTACAGATTATACAATACTCTCCTTCAGGCATGCTCAGTACCAGCCAAAATAATCCATTTGATATTCTCCCATACATGTCATTTAACTGCCTGCCTACATATCTTTGAACAAGTTGTCTCCATTCCTTTAATGCCTTTCATTCTCACCTTTGCCACTTAATAAACCCAATACCACTTTAGTCTCAGCCCAAATGCCACCTTATACTATAGGCTTCCCACTGAAACCCTCATTATCTCTATGCAGATGATAGATCAAATTTCCAGCCCCAACTTCTCTCCTGATCTTCATTCTCTGATAACTGACTACTGGACATCTGAAACTGAATGTCCCATTATCATCTCAAACTCAATAGGTCTAAAACAGAAGGCATTATCTTCCCTCTACAACCCTGAACCTGCTTCTCTTTAGAATTTTCTTACCACTGAATCCCAGTAATAAAGACTGGCAACTTTGGTGTTGTACTCAACTCCTCACTGACACTGACTTCACAAATATAATCTATTATCAAGTCCTGTCATGTCTACTTCACCAACCTTTGGCCTTTATGTATTCTTTACTCTTACTTCTGCACCACACTAGTTAAGGCCCTCTTAATGTCCAACTTAGAATATTGCAGTACCCTTCTGTTTTGTTTCTTTGCCTCAAGCCTCTTATCATGTCATAACATCCTTCACTCAGCAAGAAAAATGTTTTTCCTATAGGCCTGACCATGTTCACACACACACACACACACACACACACACATACACACACACACACACACACACACACACACACACTCAATAAACTACAGTGGCTCTATATTTACTCCAGCTTTAAATATAAGTCTTCAGTTGTGTTCAAAGAACTTTGCAAAATGTCCTTTTCCTCCCTTTCCCATTTTCTTACATTTTATTCCCTTTCATATACCCCAATAACACAGGTCTTCTTAGTGCTACTTGCATGTGTCACTCTGTCTCCTGGCTTTTTCCTTTATATTGACTATTACCCATGCTCAGGCTCTTCTTTATCACTGTCTCCTGGCTTCCTTCAGATTCAGCTCAACTCCCATCTTTAGGAAGAGATTTTTCTCATTCTTTTGCCACCCCACTTTAGTGTCTTCCTTCTGAAATCCCCTCCAATTTATCCTATATCTAACCTCTATACTCATAGCTGTTGCTTATTGTCTATGCCATTAAAATGTGAGCCTTGGGACAGGAACTTTTGCCTTACTTTATCTATTTCCAGTGCCTCTTGCATAGTGGATGTTTGCTAGATACTTGTTGCCTGACTGAATGGCTGACTGTGTTTGGGGGCAGGGAATGTTTAGTTCTTGACTTTGTCTCTCTAGTTCCTAGCACAGTGCTTGGCATAGTAGGTACTTGAAAGGTGTTCATTGAACTAAATCAAATATTTGACTTCATGATAGCACAAAAGACTTGTAGCAATTCAGCTCTCATGTACAGTTACAGACATTATGAGAATTTTTGACTTCATATCCCTGTCACCACTAGCAAAATACAGGTTTTCCTGGCTTTAGATGCAGCATTCTAACCACCAAACCATCTAGCTCTCCTTGGGCTGAACAAGGACTCTTCTAACTTGATTTCCCCAATATGACATTTGAATGTTCAATTTTCCTACCTGGATGATTCTAAGTCTGGCTATGATATCCTCTCAATTGTGTTTTAAAAATAATTTTTGCTAAACTGTGCTTTTTAGAATTATTGCTACTTATATATTAATAGCTATTTATATAATAATGCCAATTGTACCCATTTTGGCAGTAATTATTTATTATTAATTAATCTTAAATATCAGTAAAGAATTGACCATGTGACAGTTGACACAAGTACCAGCAGAAAAGCCTGGCATCATGTTGTCTTTCAGAGAGTACCTGGCCTACCAAATTACACTGTCCTAAGAGTGAGCACTAAGTGACAGCAGGTCCAAGAAGCCAAGAATGACAAGATGATAACTTGGCTTTTATCCTCTTGATAGAGGCGGGTCACTATACATTGATCAAAGCTAATTGGCAAGCATCATTCAATTCCATTGATTGACATGACTTGAGGATGGTCCATATTAAAATGGTTTCTACAGATGACATCATGACCTAATGGGACAGACCTCCTGAGGGGCAAAGGTTAAGTCCAGATAGGTGTGGTATAATCCCATCAGTTCACTGAGCTAAACAAGTGTCTATCTCCATTCCTTTTGTTCCCTTGGGCTGGCCCTGAATAGGATTAAAAGGTCCTCCTAAAAATTGAATTTTCTGTGGGTCCCCCTGAAATTCATCATTAATAATTATTTTTTCACACAATACAATTAGTTACCTGTATAACTGTTGCTTATAAATTAAGGGAACATTTTCCCCTTACTATATTTATGTCCCTTTTCCTTTTATGACAAATTTATATAATCATGGTAGGTAGTCGGTAAAAGATCCGAAATTTTTATCTCATAGGCAAAGGCTGGAACACATTTGAGGTACTATAAGATTGAAGCATTATGATTCTAGCTATTAAGCCTGAAATTATAGTCTTTTCCATATCCAAACAACTAAGAGTAGATGAGCACTTGCACTTGTCATCTGTCCATTGGAAATTCTGTTTTCCATATAAGATAAGGTACTTGAAATATCTCAAAATGGTATGAGAATAATTAGACAATGATGTTAAGAATTTGTTAAACCAGGATATATATCTACCATTTAGTAAAGTCAATCAGAAATATTTTTTGTTCTGTGTTAAAGAAAAAAATTTCAAATCAATCATTTCTTTTAGAGGAGGGTAGCTTGTGTACTATCTTGTGATACCCTGACACTAAATCCAATTTAATTTAAGTATTATTTAATGTGGAACTAACACTTGCTTGTGGAGCATATCTTGAAGTGGAGGCATGTTTTTCTGTAAGATAACTCATTTAATATATACTGTTTTTTGTACACAATTTGCTTGGCATATTTACCTGTCTTTTGTTACCACTGGTGTCAAATTAAAAGCAAATTCATTTGTGTGCTAGAGGTCATGATCTTATAAAAAGTGTTTTTTTAAACTTATGGTTTAATGTGAGGATTAGATCCTTTTCAGTCTCTACTCCTAAGGGAGGAATTAATCAGAACTAATTAATTATTTTGATGTATGTGTAATTGGATTAATTGGAATTCTAAATAACTGTAAAGAAATTAAGTAAAATTTTTGAGAAATCAAGACCAAATATATGTATGTGTATATATATATATATAGATAGATAGATAGAGAGATATGTTTATATGCATATACATATACATATACTGTATATATAACTTTAAAGGTTATAAGAAATCTAATTTCTGTGGCATTTTAAATCATTGAGATTTTGATTTCTAAATTTGTATTTGAAATTCTTAAATATGTCAATGTAACTGTTTACTAATGTATTATAGAAAGTTAGTCAATGGTAATTTAGAAAATTACTCTTAGCTCTAGCTTATGTCTACTTTAGTAAAATTTAAATCTTTAACCAGAATGACTCAGTTTTAAGTCAGATTTTCATAGATTTTTAATATTCTTCAGTCTATTGGTTGCAGTGTTTATATTGGGTACAAGATTTAGAAAAAAAATTGAAATAGCAAGGGGTATTAAAGAGCTAAAATTGTCTGGAATTTCAAGTGAACTATGGGTTCCTAATTTTTTTTTTCTCCTTATGGCTGCATTGTTAATAATATCAGAATCACAAGGTTTAAACTAGTCATCACTATTGAAGAAGTAATGTTTAAGAGGTTGTATAAATTGTTTTGAGGTATCTTTTCTAAAAGATTTTAGCAAGAACATCCAAGGATCTACAAGTGCTATGGAACCCAAGAAACAAAACTCCTAATGAAGAGTCCACTTACGAGTTGCCCAGAGGAAGATGTCTTGAGAGAAGATATTTCCAGAGTCTATACAGCTACAAAGGATATCTAAGATTCAAGATGGAATGCTCTGGCTAAATGAACATTGGAAGCTGGTCACTTCTAACCCATTAACCCTTGGTGGAAAGATCTGACTTTTGGCATTCCTGGATCAGAGGTTTCTTTCCATGGCAAAACTGGCTTTGATTTCTCCCACACTTGGTGACCCTTTAGGTCTTAAGGATGTTAGCCATCTCCTCTTTTTTCAAGGACAGCCTCATTCTCCTCGTATGTGCCTTGTACCTCTTTTTGGAAATTAAATGTTTCCTACATGACCCTTATAGTATTGAGGTATGTGTTTCTGATACAATCATAGTTCAACAGCAAGTTTATCCTTTTATGTATTCTGATTGTTCTTCAATCAGCTTTTCAGGATACCAATTTCTTCAAAAGAGGGGCATGTGAAACTGAATAGGGCAATCTCTTTTTTATGGACTTTGAACTGCCCTGTAAGGACAGAAGTTATAACAATTTTGAAATAGCTGCATCAAGGCTATTGTGTTTTTCCATAACCTGGTCCAGGCTGTTATCAAAGATTGTTTGAACTTAACCAAACTAGGTTATACCTGACTCCAGAAACTATCACTTCCCCTGTTCTTCTTTCATGTAGACTGCCCCCCTTTCCTTAAACCAAACATTTCAAATGACTCCATGATTAAAATGGTAAACAGCTTGTGACCTGCTGTTCCATCCACCTACTCAGCTGCCTGAATATATAAAAACCCTGTTGTAACTCTCCTCTCTGGGCACCCTTGCACCAAATTACAATTCATTGACCCTGAATCAATACCTCACTTTATATATTGATCACCTAGTTGGTCTGTTTTTTTTTTTTTTCCTTTCGTTTCATGATGACAAATAGGACCTAGGTTCTATCCTTGATTGTGCTAATGACTACCTGGGGGACTTTGTGTGAGCCATTTAATTTCTCTGGGCCTCAGTTTCTTCTTCAATAAAATTAGGGAAATCAGTTAGATAGCATTTAAGCTTTCTAAAACTGAATATATGATCTTCTAATCATCAGTGCCTAGCAGCGTGCCTGACACCTAGAAGTGATTAACTTAATATGTATATAGTAGAATGGATTGGAACAAAGCTCAAACCTTGTCACCTAAAAAAGGAAGGAAAAACTATTCAGTTAAATTTCTAGTAAAATTTGTCAAAATATTTACTCACATCATTTCCTGAAAAAAATGAGAGAAAAAGACTATTTCAAAATGCTTACCTATGTTAACTTTGATTGTTAAGTGTATATCTTAGTGGACATTAAGTCATGATAAGCTAAAACCCAGAAGTATTTTTTCAACATTATTCCTCCTTTCACAGGGTGTTGTGAGAATTAAACAAGGAAACAGTTGTCAAGTGCTTAACATGGTATTTGGGATGCAGTAAGAGCTTAATAAACGCTTGTTCCCTTCCCTTTCTAAGACATACTTTTACTTTATCATCCTGTATGATAGTGGCCTTGTGAAGAATGACCAGTAGTTTATCTTATTGACTCTCTGACACAAACTAGAATAATAGTATTGCAACAAAGAAAAATAAATGTTATTTCTAGACAAGGAAATGAGACTGATGATAAATTATCTAAGATTTGCATGGTCAATGTCACTAATATTTTGGGATCTGCCAAAGATGCTTTGCAATATGAGTGTTCACTCAGCTCTAAACAGGAAATTAATAATGTTCTCTGACTTAAATACTCAACAAGAAGTAGCTTTATCTTAGCTTTCTTTCATAACGTTACTTGTTAAGTGTCATGGATGTCACATAGATTTGCAAGATTTAAAAAAAAAAATAACCGGGTCATTGCTCTAGTATTCTACTAAGTTGAATGGAGAGATGTGAATAGAGGTAGCTGATTCAATGAGAGCAGTTCATGAAGTAGATGAGATTGGGGGTGGGGAGGGATTGGAGAATAATGCATAAAGAGAAGGAATCTTGGCAAACATTGACTGAGAAAGTGCAATATTACCAAGAGAGCTCTGGAATAGATTGGAATTTTCCTCTTTATATGGAAATATATTTCTGCTATATGAATATCAAAGTACCCTTTTCTTAAAATATTAAATTTTATGTAATAGAATTGTAAGAAATGTGGGCTAGGGGAGACCATGAAGTAGTTTCATTTAGTCCTCTCTTTTAGTAAAGAAACCAGTCACATTAAACCATTCCTTTGGCAAACATCTAGCATAAGTTTATCCACCTTTATTGCAAGCAGATAAGCCTTATTACTGAGGACAGAAATGTATGAAAAAGCCCACTGTCAATATATTTTTTTAATTTAAACTCAATAGCCTTCTCAAATAAATAAATGAATGAATTAATAGATAGAATAGAATAAATAGAACACAATTTAATAGATAAATGAATCAATAAAGCAATGAATGAATCAATGAATAAATAAATAAATGACTCCTATTGGAGCAATTAGTGAGTTTTATGTCATTATCATCATTATCATTATCAGGATCACTATGATTATTACTATAGACAAAGGAAGTTGTTAAGAAAAGCCTATTAGGGTGATGTAGGAGGCTTTGATTCCTGTGAAGCCTTCTGAGTGTTTGAAGAAGAGAAATAAATGGTTACAATTCTACCTACCACCAAATCATCTCCAGTGCAAAAATAGTCTGCATTTGAAAAGTGCTTTAGTGTTTAGAAAGCATTTTACCTATATTATCATATTTGATATGCAAGGAAGATGCCTTAATTACCTTCACTTTACAGTTGAGGAAACTGAGTCTGAAAGAGATGAGGAGGCTTGCTCAGAGTCACAAAGCTATTAAGTATAGAGGCAGCATTTAAATTTAGGTTTTCTAGGTCCCAAGTCCAATACTATATCCTCTGTGTCTTCCAGTGGGCTCTGAAGAAGAATGAAATATTAGAATTGGTGATTTTGTCACAAGAGAATAAGTAGAATTTAATGAACATCTGAACCATTGCTAATATTTAGATCTTCTTTTAAGACTTGTGATTTCATTAGTAGAGGGGAGGGAAATCCTCATGTAGAAACCCATTCAGATGTATAGATCATCAATTCAACTGCAATTTAGAATATGAAAGAGTTGCCAGGGGTAATGAGAGGTTAAGTGATCACACAGCTAGTGTATGAGAGAGAGAGAATTTGAACCTAGGTCTTCCTGATTCAGAGGCCAGACCTCTACTAAGCCATACTAATGTGTGTGTGTGTGTGTGTGTGTGTGTGTGTGTGTGTGATGTGATGTGATGTATGTCTGTTAATCCTCCATAGTATCTGCATTAGAAAAAGGAGTTAACTCATCATGTCTTCCCCCGACAAATGAAATGTCATTATACTCACAGATATGTATTTACATATATATATATATATATATATATATATATATATATACACACACACACACACTTATATATTATACTCACACATCTGTACATGATGAATATATAATGGAAAGAATAATTTGGAGTCAACCTGGTTTTTGAATCCTGGCTCTGGCTTCACTATTTTTTAACTATATGGTTTTAGGCAAGTCACTTCCACTCTGGGTATAAGTATCTTCACATGTAAAATTTAAAAAGTTTAACTAGGTAAAGGGTTTTTAACCTAGAGTATTATATATATATATATATACATACATATATATGAATATTTTTAAACATAATTTGGTTCCTTCATTGTCCTATATATTTTATTTTATACATTTAAAAGCATTACTCTGAGAAACAGTCCATAGGCTTCACACAACTGCCAAAGGAGTCCATGGTATAGAAAAATGAAAAGAACCCTAAATCTAGATGATTTCTGACTTCCCAGCTCTAAATGTTATAAATGCACAGTTATTTGCATGCACATATACTTATGAAGTAAGAATAGTGTAGTAGGATAAACTAGATTATCTCATTAGAAAATATCAAAAGAATATCCTACTTGCAATGTTGTGTGTATATAGGAGTAGAAGAATAGAGAGACAAGGACTTGCAGTAAATGATAACAGCCTGAATAATGGACTTGCAGGGCACTGGATCAGTGAAACATGTCAGAAGCATAATTGGGGGGAAATGCATTTGACAAAATTTGGGATAAATTGAGGAAAATTTGAAGGAAAATCTCCAAGCCCATAAACTCTTCAAATTGTACTTCCAGGTTTCAGAGAGATACAAGATCAAGGACAATTATGTAGGATATACAAAAGATCATAAAGGATAAACAAAAGAATGACTGATGAATTCTAAGGAGCAGAGCTCTAGAAGGATATAGATTACGTAATTGGCAATACAGGGTAAGTCACATAAGAAAAGATAGGTGGAACAATTACAGCTTTAAGTAAATTGTTATAGTGGATTAGGATAGCTACCAAATTTGAGAACAATAGAGAAGAGTGTGGGTAGTTCTGGCTATAACTGTGGAATTGATAAAATAAAAGAAGTTTATCATAAAGATAATTGGCTGTTAGATTATTTAACTACATGCTTAAAATTAAGGTGTAAACTCCCAAAAGTAATTTCAAGAAAGGAGGCTGAAAGGTTCAAATTTTATGGCTGGTAATGAAAATTGATCCATGGCTTGCACAGATTGTGTGACATTTGCATTTCTTCCATAGTGAAGTGAAAATTACGTAAGTTCAAAGATATTTTCCTTCCTGGAGCAAAAAGTGAAGGGGATTATTCTACACTCTCCAATTTGTTAGGTAGAATGAAGATTCATAAAGAAAACAAAACCAAATCTTGAATGGATAAAAAGAGAGAGAGAGATCTGAGGAGGAAGGGTAGGTTTCACACTTGTAAAGATGATAGAAATTGGAAATGTTATATGAAAAAGGAAATAAAGGGGCACTTGTAAAATTAGACCTTAAAAACAAATTGGAGGCTCTTCCACAAAAGAAAACTTAATGGTTTAAGGAGGAAGATTCTTGTTCTTCAAAGGTGTAGAATCAATTACTTGAAGAGCAGAACAACAAGAGGAGAAGTGTTGATTGGTGATTCTCTGCTCAGGGATACTGATGCAACTATAGTTGGGTTGCATCAGGGTTCCATTCAACCTTTGGTTGAAAAAAAAATCTAATCTAAACACTAAATTCTCCTGCTGTTGTAAAATTAATATTAAAATAATTGATTTAGAGTTTGACTTTGTAAGTTTGATCATAATGACTTACCTTCCAAGTTGTCATTTAAAAATCGATTTTTAGGAAGAAATCATTTCATAAAATGATGTTTAAGTTTGGTATTGGACAACTGGAGATCATTATTATTGTTTTTGTCATTCATTCATTTCTGTCATGTTTGAGTCTTCATGAACCTATTTAGGGTTTTCTTGGCAAAGATACTAGAGTGGTTTGTCATTTCCTTTTCCAGCTGATTTTATATATGAAGAAAATGAGGCAAAGAGGCTTAAGTGACCTGCCCAGGAGCACACAGCTAGTAAATGTCTAAGGCTAGATTTGAACTCAGGATGATCAGTCTTCCTAACTCCAGGCTTGGTACTCTATCTAGTACATCACCTAGCTGCTCTTGATAATAGTGATAGAAAATACCTTTTATAATAATGCTTTAAATACACACACATACATACTTAATAAGATTTAATGCTATATAAATGCAAGTTATGGATCATATACAGGGCTTTGCTTTAACTCTTTAGCTATAGAGGTTTCACTGAGCCAAATGAAGGGAATTTTCTGTCAAATTTTATGTTTGAACTCATCAAATGATTTGAATGAATTCTATATGCTTATATTTATTTGCCAACTCAATAAATTGAATTATTGGAAAAAGGTCAGAACAATTTAATGAACATGAATTTTAGCTTTATCATAGAAAGAAATACATTCTGATGGTTCTAAAACTTTTTTGTGTTAGTCAATATATCAGTATGTTGTGGGAAATATTTTGATCAATGATTGCATCAGATTAATAATAATTTATTAGGTTCTGGCTATAAGCTAGGTATTAAACTAAGCATTAAGGATACAAAGTAAGTTGAAAACAGTCTCTGACACCAAGAATCTCACAATCTAATTATGGAGATGACATGTAAATAAGTAGGATTATGGAAATAATAAATACAGAATTGATGGAAGCTAATTTACAAAAAAAATATGAAAATAGGGATTTAATAAATGTTTATTGACTGACTAATAAAATTCAAAGTAAAGTAGAAAAGAAGAGAAAGCAAGAGACAAAGGCAAAAGGTAAAAGGGATAGATATATAAATATCCACTTAGCTGAGGGGGAAAAGAGAGAGGGCAAAAATAAAGGGAAAGTAATTAAATTTAAAATGAAAAATAAGAAATATATTAGTTAAATCCCAAAACTAGTATAAGTAAATAGAAATGGGGTAGAAGATAGATCCTGTGAAAATAAATTAGATTCAGGGTAAAATTAATAAGCAAAATTAATCTCAATAATATAATATTTATTTAATAAAACAAGCAATATAAAAGAAAGAAAATAAAGAAACCACAAGGCTAATAATCTAAATGATAATGGCATACACAATTCAAGGAAATTAAAGAAGCTTAAAAACAGATAAAAAACAAAATTCATTAATATGTCATGTACAGGGGCAGCTAGGTGGCGCAGTGGATAGGGCACCGGCCCTGGAGTCAGGAGTACCTGAGTTCAAATCCAGCCTCAGACACTTGACACTTACTAGCTGTGTGACCCTGGGCAAGTCGCTTAACCCCAATTGCCTCACTAAAAAAAAAAAAAAAATGTCATGTACAGGAAGCAAAATGTAATGACATACAAAATCTAAATGTGAAGCTAGAATAAAATCCACTATGAATCAAATGAATATTTTAAAACAGAAGAGTTGCAATCATATCAGCCAAAGCAAAAATAAAACTATATTATGCTTAAAGGAACCAGAAAGAATAAATTTCTATGTAGAGTAAACAGATGTACCAAGTGAAATAGAATCTAAATTCATGAAAAAAATAAAAGGAAAATAGAGAATTGAAAGGATTGATGGAGAATTTAGATCTGATAGACATTTCACACTCTTAAAATCTTACTATAAAAAGAGACCATATGCTAGATTGCAGATAAATAATAAATAAACATAAAACCCCAGAAATTCTAAAGAGAGTTTTTGGACCATAATAAAATTTTTAAAAGTAAATAAAGAGGGGCAGCTAGGTGGTGCAGTGGATAAAGCACCGGCCCTGGATTCAGGAGTACCTGAGTTCAAATCCAGCTTCAGATACTTGACACCAAGTATGTGACCTTGGGCAAGTCACTTAACCCCCATTGCCCCACAAAAAAAGTAAATAGAGTACAAGCAAAAATATATTAAAATTGAAATCTAATAATGACATCTTGAATTGTAAGTGGGGCAGAGACAGAGAAAAAACATACGTGTATGTATATATGTTGTGAAAATGGATGCCTTGATTTGATTGAGTTCCCCACTTATCCAGGTAATCAGAACAACTTATAAGGACTGACTGCATTAGCTAACATACCGATTGTCCTTTGCAGTTACCAAATTCAACCTAGCTGGAAAATTAGTAACTCTGAAGCCAATTAAGCTTATTCTAGCATTGAAGCCAATTCAGATTTTGAACTATTTGGTGATTGTAGTTTATGGACCTTCAAGAAACATTCCTATCTTACATCACTGCAAATTATAAGACTATGAACATATTCCATTTATAATCTTATTGTCTTCAGTTCTCCCCCAAATCTGCCTATGGGATTCTCAGAATTATCCTGTTTTTTGAGAGATCTTTTCAAGACATTTCCTAATCAAGCCTTGAACTATGAACTGCTTATCATTCAGGATCCTTTCTGATTTGTGTATCCAAGGCTACATCCTTGACTCCTGGAATCCTTCTCTCCCCCTGTGCTTGAGAATGGAACCCACTGACTAAGCCCACCTTGCCCTCCAAAGTTCTTTGCTTGACTTTGTTTAAAATGTATATAAATCCATACAATCTACTACCTGGTGTCCTATTCAGAATAAGCAGGATTGTACCCATGCAGCAGGTTATATTTTTCTGTTCTTCCTTGCTTAATAAAAACCTTTCTTTAATTTTACAGGTATTGTCTTTCTCTGGTTTCCTTCCCTTTTAGGAAGAAGGGGATTTAAATCTCAAGAAAAGGCCTTTGTAGTCTCCAGAGCTGGCCTTTGGATTCTCTAGTCTTCCCCATTTGGGGAATGAGAGATCTAAATTCCATTAAGAAAGGTTTGCCTCAGTTTATACTGTGTATGTATATATGTACGTATGTATGTATGTGTGTGCATATATAAATACATATACATATATAAATCTCTTTCAAAACCTATACTAATGAAACAAAAAAGAGATAGCTAACGGACTGAATATTCAATTAAAATAAAAAATAAGCACAAAAGAAGAAAAACTTTGAAATAGAGAATCAGATAAACTATAAAACAGATACTATAGGATATATAAAACTAAAAGATTTTTCTTTGAAAAGATGAACAGAATTGATAAGCCTTTTTAATTGATGAAGATAGCTAAAATGGAGAGAATGATGGTGATATAAATATAGAATGCATAAAATTTTTAAAGAATTCATCATTTGACTTGGTGAGTGTTCCCCCCTAGGAGATTTTCAAGCACAGGGTGGACCATCACTTTTGAGGTATGAGAGGATAAGAATCCTATTGTGTATATGTTAGATTAGATAGTTACAAAAATTCTTTCCAACTCTCAAATTCTATGATTCTTCATTATGTAAGAGTAACCACCACTATTTCAGACCAAAATTGAAAAGGAAAGTCTTGAGGAGCTATCTGAACCATATGGTGTCATTAAAGTTTGAAAATACATAATGCCATATAGAAATTCAGGTTTAGAAGGGATCTTACAACACAGGCATTCTAAGCCTCTCATTGTAGAAATAAAGAGACTGAGAAATATTACATGACTTTACCAAGGAGATTTATCTAGACAGTGGCTGAAAAAAATCTGAAACATCCCAGTCCAAGTCAAATTTCCTTTTATTTCATTATCCTGTCTCTCAGATGATTAGAGAAAATTTTAATTAAGAAACTATAGAAGAAAGACTATAAACTTACTCATTTTAAGTACATTTGTATTTTAAAAGATGAATGAATTACTTTTACTTCAACTTTTGAAAACTAATGTAGCTATCACAAGAAGTTAGATGCATCCCATACCAAGAGGCATTTTATGAGATTAGAAAACAAAATCTTGGAGCAGCTAGGTGGTGCAGTGGATAAAGCACTGGCCCTGGATTCAGGAGGACCTGAGTTCACATTCATCCTTAGACACTTGACACTTACTAGCTATGTGACCCTGGACAAGTCACTTAACCCTCATTGCCCCACAAAAAACAAAACAAAACAAAACCCCAAATCTTATCTTTTGTGAGTAATAAGCATATACTTTTGAAGGGTCATAACACAGTGAAAACAATTACTAAATATTGGAAGGCCTTGGTTTACGACCCAGCTTAATACTTAGTAGCTTACTGATCCTAGTGTATCCTTGCTCACTATGATTTTATCTTGAATAAAATAAGACTAGAACTTGCATTATGCATCACACAGGGTTCAAATGAAAATTCCTTGTGAATCATACTATGCTACAAAAATGTTTGTTACTATTACTTTGGGTAAAGATTTCTGTAACCTCTTTAGATATATATGGGTGTGAGTACATCATTCTGTTTCTCAAAAACTTCTCAAAACTCCCCATTAACTATTAAGTGAGCTCAAATGTCTTAGCATTTAATATTCTCTACAGTCTGGCTCTGGACCACCTTTTAGCTTCACTTCACCCTATTCCCATTCATGTTCTTTACATGGTAGCAAAAATGGACTACTTGCCGAATTCTAAGTATATTGGTGCTGCCTTTGCATCTTTGCTCATGCTGTTCCTCTTTGCTTAAGGTGTCCTCTCAAATTTGCATCTCTTGAAGTTACACCCCTCTTTCAAGTCGCAGCTCAAATATTTTCTTCTTCATTTAGATGTTCTTGATATTGTGATGATTAAAATCTAATGTGAGTGTCCTTACCTGCTCTCTTCCCCCCCCCCCTCGGTGGGGGTGGAACTAGTTAGGATTTAATTATAAATTCAGGAGCTTCAGCAACAGTTTAGGTTTTAAGCTTTTATTAAAGTATATTGGAAGTTAGTATAGATAGAGCACATGTCTCTGAAAGAACAGAAAAAAGCCTATATCAGATCTACACCTGGAGAGAGAAAAAAACCCAGCTCCTTCACCTAGCTGCTCACACTTCCAAAAAGAACGAGTTCTACTCAGGTCCCCTGGAAGTCCCCTATTGAACAGTAAGAAGGGCGGTCCCCACACTCAGCTCCAAGCTCATTGGCTGGTTGCATTCAAGTCCATTGATCGACATGACTTAAAAGTGGTCTATGAATAGAGGCAACTTCTGGGATGCCAATTTGGCCTCTTGAAATCTCAGAAAAGTCACCTCGTGTCTTTTTTGGCAGGGGACGGGGTCCCTAGTTCTCACAATATTTTTAGTGGAAAGTGATCTCTACAACATCAAAAGAGAGTAGGCCTTTAATAAATGTTTCGTGAATCTAATTCAATTTCATAGTATTTCATAATCCTTATAGTCACTCACTACATCCTAACAGCTGTTGTATTTGTTTGTTCACTTACATACCTTTCTCTTCTAATAACTTGTTTCTATCAATATGATAACCTAAGGTTGTAGAAGGATATGCTGGTTGTATATAAGCTCTGGCCAGTCTTCTTAATCTAGAAAAGTCTTGGATAAAGATCCAAGCCTGTCTGTTATCTGAGGACCAGTCTAGTCAAATCTGGAGATACTCACTGCCATATTGTGTGAAGAAAAATGAGTTATTTTAGTAACTGCAACTCTCAAAGGCCTTCATCTAAATTTTGGAAGCAGATTATACTAGGAGTCAACTCAAGCTGACTTGTAAGAGCCTATTGTAAAGTTTTCAGTGTATTTCTATATCAAAAAACAGAAAACATACCAATCAGGATTTGATTGATTATTTTTTTTTCAATTCTCTAGACTTAAGAAAGTATTGGAAAAATGCCAATAATACAGATTAAACTTCAAAAGCTTTCATTTTTCCCTCTCTCTTTCTCTCCCTCTCTCTCTGTATATATGCATGTGTGCATGATATAACATAGAGGCAATTATTAAATATTTACCAGCATACCTCTACTTAAAAAGGATAAAAGTTGAAACTGTTGGAGGAAATGTCCCCACCAATTATAAATGTAAATTTGTTATTGAGGGCAAGGAATGTGTTTTATTTATCTTTGCATTACTGTTAATAAATATTTGCTGAATGAATTAATTTGCTAAGTTTGGTGACTATCTAAATTTTGCCATTTTCTTTCTTTCTTTCATTCCTTCCTTCCTTCTTTCCTTCTTTCCTTCCTTCTTTCTTTCCTTCTTTATTTCATCATTTTAAAGGAACTAGTTTGTAATCATTGACATCCAAAGAAAAAGGGTCAAAGTAGCCCCAAATGCCCCAAAACTTACATTTTACTGGATAAGATAAAATATCTACAGAGATTTTAAAAATAGAAAATATATGCAAAATTTCAAATGTAATTTCCAGGAGGTGGTGGAAAGACCTCTAAGGACCTGTGTCTCTCATTATTTAAGGTACCAGATCATAAATATGTAATTTAATAACTAATCTAAATAGACAACTTGGGTTTAGATAAATAATAATTCTAAAATGCTAAATTTACGAAGTGCATTTTTATTTATTTTTCCTTAAATCAGGAGAATCATGAAAAAATGGGATCTTAGTCACTGTCAACCAAGAGCTGAAGGGCTTTTGTATAATGGCATGTATTAAAATGCATTCTTATGCCCAGTCATTTCCTTTGCAAATCTTTGAAAAGGTTAACGTTGTTTTGTTCAAACTATTATATAATTATTTTCCCCTTGGACAAGCTGATCCCAAATCATTTGACCAGCAGCCTAATGTGCTCACGCATCTAGCTTTATCTCTTCTTGTTCTATGATCTCATCCTGTCAGTGCTGCAAAACAATAACATCAAAGGAAGATTTAGGAAAATTGTCAAATAACGTGGGAAGATTTGACACTGTTTCCAGCTTGTTCAGTATTTTCCTCAAATATAATCTGCCAAAGATAGTATTATTAAAGCACAAAATATATATCTTAGTACATGAATTAAAAGGCTCTTTTTTGACATTTGGTGTGCTTCCCCATAGATGTTAAGGGTTTTGAAAGATCAGTATTGGACACATTAGCATTTATATAGAATTTTGTATTCTCAAAGTATTTCAGTCAATTATGAGATAATGCACAGAGAATTCCCATTATTGTAAGTAAACATGGATTGAACTGTTTATTGGTGTTGTTCTTTTCCAGAAATGCCTCTTCTAATGGCTCAGCTTGGTGAGTGGAAGAATACAAGAGCCAGGTTCCCCACAGTGGCCTGAATGATAGCCACTGACTGCTGTAAAGAGCCTTAGAGATCATCTTGTCTAACCATATAATTTTAACCTTGCAGAATTTGTGTGTGTTCACCCTTGTCATTAACTCTCTGAATGTGGTTACAAATGGATTATTACTAGACAGCTGGGTTGCTGTCTATTACTCAACCTTTGGCAACTGTAAAACTTTATTAAGATGCAGTCCTCAGAATTTTGTGGCAAGTCATTATACAACGATAGCCTTGTTTCCTACTTCTATAGAAATTTATAGTTTGCCACATCTGTTCCCATTTCGCCATTTTATAGATGAGCACAATGAGGCTTATCAGGATGCAGTGATTTGGTCATGGTTACTCAACTAGAAATCAATCAGTTAGCCAATAAGCATCCCTTTAATGTCTACTATATGGCAGGGACTATATAGGTAACATAGGTACTGGGGATATAAAGAGAAAAATAATCAAATAGTTCTTGGCCTCAGAGGACTTATGACATTGGAAAAAAGAGGAAGGGAATGAAATAAGTACTATTTGCCAGGTATCATGCTAAGTGCTCTTACAAATATTATGTCATTTGATCACAACTCTGTGAAGTAGATACTATTATTATCCCCATTTTACAGCTGAGGTAATTGATTCAAACAGACATTAAGTGACTTCTCCAGGGTTACAAAGTAAGTGTCAAGGTCAGTTTGAACTCAGATGTTGCTAACTCCAGACTCAGTGTTCTTTCTACTGTGATACTACTTGCCAATGTGGAATGTAGAAAACAACATATAAACATAAATATATGAAAATTATATTTGATACAGTTTGTGGACGGGGGGAGACTCTAATACCTGAAAACATCTGGGATGTGGTTTTGAGCTCTGCATGGAAGGAAGTGAAGAATTCTAACAAATAGAGTTCAGAAAAGAACAGATTACCGTAATGTGTGAAAGGTTGTGCAAAGGTGATGAGATGGGAGATGTAGTGTCTTGTGAAAGGGCCCAAACATAAGCCTGTTTATCTTGTAAGGGGAAAAAAAAAAAGCATCTGAAATTGATCAGAATCTCAGGCTCTCCTGAATAAATAGAGCTCTCTCTAATTGACTCTCACTCTTTAACCCCAGCTCCAATCTTGTTCTTTTTGTTCTTTTCCCCACCCTAATCCCTCACACAAATAAAGATATGAACACAATGGCCTAGTTAGTAGGACTTAAAGAGACTTTTCAAATTCCTACAAAATTACCAAAAGTTTATTGTGGTGAATAAGGAAATGAGAATTAGCTAGATGCTTCTCTGTCATTTTCCTCTTAGTCTGGCTCCTATGAGTATTTTGAAGGTTCTGCTTTCTCTTTAGCCACACTTCATGAAATCTTAGAAGTATCTTTCTTGTTACCTTGGCTAAAAGTGTCTGGGATCTGAAATGA
Source organism: Dromiciops gliroides (assembly GCF_019393635.1). Classification (NCBI taxonomy): domain Eukaryota; kingdom Metazoa; phylum Chordata; class Mammalia; order Microbiotheria; family Microbiotheriidae; genus Dromiciops; species Dromiciops gliroides. Next base: position 510,470,874 of record NC_057862.1, read on the forward strand.
GGTGGAAGAAAATGTCAAGGGGGAGTGTGCTGCTCTGATTTCTTTAGATAAGCAACCATTAAATGTAAAACTTTCCACCCAAGGTGTGGAACAAGCTAATTTCGTTTCAGCTAACCTTAAGAGTCCGCCTATACTGTACCCACAGTATAATCCTACTGGGAATAAGGAATAGTAGAGAAGGAAAAAAAAATGGAAGGTAGCTTTGAAAAACTACTAAAAATGATCACCTTTAAGGTAGTGGTAATACCTTGGGTAAAGGGATAAAGGAATGAGATGGAGAAGTGATGAGAATTCACCTATGTTTATCCCATCTACATTGGTTATGCTGAATTTTTTGCATTGGACCTTTGGAAAGAAGCTCCTAGTTTCTAAACAAAGGTAATTGGGAAATCAAGCTTCATCTTCTGAGAAAATACAGGAAGATTGTCACAAACAAACAAACAAACAAACAGACTCTCACAGGAGAGTAGCAAGACATGCAGGTGTAATAAACAGATATTTTTCCATGAAAAATTACGTCAACAGCTACTAACAAGAATGACATGATTGAATTTTTTTCAAGGCAATGAGGATTAAGTGACTTGCCTAGAGTCACACAGATAGTAAGTATCAAGTGTCTGAGGTCAGATTTGAACTCAGGTCTTCCTGGATCCGGGGTGGTGCTTTATCCACTGTGCCACCTAGCTGACCCAGAAAATTAAAGGTCATCTTTCCCACAAGAATAGAGGAAAAATTTTCATTGGCCTCCATGGAGAACATAATTATTTTTCTGACAGGTTCATGTAACTACTTTGTTTTACTCATTTGTTCCATCATGTCTGACTGTTTGTGACCCCATGGAATATAACACGCCAGGCCCTTCTCTACTTGACTATTTTCTGGAATCTGTCCAAACTCATGTTCATTGCTTCCATGACATGGTATATCTATTTCATCCTCTGCAGTACCCTTCACCTTTTGCCTTCAATGTTTCCCAACATCAGGGGTTTTTCATTATATGGCCAAAGTATCTAAGCTTCAGTTTCAGTATTTGTTCTTCCAGTGAGTAGCCTTAATTAATCTCTTTAAGAATTGACTGATTTGATCTCCTTACTGTTCAAAAAACTCTCAAAATTCTTCTTCATTATCACTTTGTGAAAATCAGTTCTGGGGGGCAGCCAGGTGGTGCAGTGGACAAAGCACCGGCCCTGGATTTGGGAGTACCTGAGTTCAAATTAGGCCTCAGACACTTGACACTTACTAGCTGTGTGACCCTAGGCAAGTCACTTAACCCCCATTGCCCTGCAAAAACCAAAAAACCAAAACAAACAAACAAAACAAAAAAAGAAAGAAAGAAAGTCAATTCTGTAGCACTCAACTTTCCTTATAGTACAACCTTAACATTACTACTAGAAAAACCATAACTTTGACTATATGGACATTTTTCATCAACGTGATGTCTCTGCTTTTTAGTATACTGTCAAGATGTGCCATTACTTTCCTTCCAAGGAGCAAGCACCTTATAGTTTCGTGGCTGCAATGATCATCTGCAGTGAACCCAAGAAGGTAAAATCTAACACTGCTTCCATTTCACCTCCTTTTATTTGTCAGGAAGTGATGGGACCAGTTGCCATGATCAAATCTGTTTCTTTTTTGGTGATAAGCTTTAAGCCAGATTTTGCACTCTCCTCTATCACCCTCATCAAGAGGCTTCGTTTTTCTTCATTTTGTACCATTAGAGTGTTTTTCTCACTATATCTGAGATTGTTGATATTTCTCCTAGCAACCTTAATTGCAGCTTTTGATACATCCAGCCTGCCATTTCACATGATATACTCTACATATAAGTTAAATAAATAAGGTATCAATATACAGCCTTGTCATACTCCTTTTTCAATCTTAAAGCAATAAGTTGTTCTGTTTGGTTTTAACTATTGCTTCTTGAACCTCATACAGGTTCATTAGGAGACAAATAAAATAGGCTGGTATTCCCATCTCCTTTGAGGACTTGTCACATTTTGTTTTAATTCACACAGTGAAAGTCTTTTGTGTACTAAATGAAGCAGAAGTAGGTTTTTTGTTGTTGTTGTTTTGGTTTGGTTTTTTTTCCCCCTGATACTCCCTTGTCTTCTTCATAGTACAGCAATTATTGACAATTTTGCCTCTATTTTTTTCTGCCTCTTCAAAAACCAGCCTACACTTCTGGTAATTCTCAACTCACATATTGCTAACACCTAGTTTACAGAATCTTAAGCATAACCTTGTTGGAGTGTGAAATTAGCACAGTTGTTTGATAACTTGAACATTCTTTGGAATTGCCCTTCTTTAGGATTGGAACTTACATTGATCTTTTCCAATCTAATGGCCACAGTTGTGTTTTCCAAATCTGCTGGCACATGGAGTACAGCACTTAACAACATAATATTTTCAGATTTTAAGCTCATTTGGAATTGTGTCACCTCCACTAGTCTTATTGTTAGCAATAAGCTAACTTGTCTGTCTCTAGATCAGTAACCACACGATTGTGGTTATTGATGATATTAATATTTCTTATATAGTTCTATGTATTATTGCCACCTCTTCTTGATCTCTACAAAATTTTTTAAGTCCCATGCATTTTTGACTTTTATCATGCCCATTTGTTTCAGGAAACATTCACTTGATATCTACAATTTTCTTAAGGAGATCTCTTGTCTTTCCAATTCTATTGTTTTCTTCTATTTCTTTGCATTGCTCATTTAATAAAGCCTTATCTCTGCTTGCTTTTCTCTGGAATTCTGCATTCAGTTGGTATGCCTATCTCTTTGTCTTTTACCTTTTGTTTTCCTTCTTCCCTTGGCTATTTGTAAAGCTTAATCAGACAGTTGCTCTTCTTTATTCTTTGGAATTTTTTTTTCTTGCTACCTCCTATTGTGGTAAAAATTATTGGAATTTAGCTGACTCATTTGGGAGGGGCCACATCTGGCCCACCCTGAAGTTACATATGCTACTGAGGTCAGAAGGAGAACTCTCCATGGGCAGTTTTTGAAGGACCTCCCCTTTTGAGGGAGGGAGATTGAACGCTCATTGAGGGGAGGTGAGGAGTCGCTTTGAGAACACTCTCACACTAGGTGGCTCTCTCTCTCTCCTTGGTTTCCTGGTGATGGGAGAAAGCTAGCAGATTTTCCAGGTGTGGTGAGTGAACACAATAAACCCTGCATTCTTTTGAATTAGCTTAATTGGAAATGATCTAGGGATGGCAAAGACTTAGGTTAAAATTAGGAGGATTTATCTGTTTTTCTTTTTCCCTATTTCCTTATCTTTGATTTTTATTAATTTCACCTTTGTTTTTTAATTAATTCCCAAGTAATAAAATCTGATCCTTTTGTGGAAAAGAAGCTGTAAGGCTCCTTTCTTATTGGCCTGGGAGAAATATCTAAAAGGGCAGTTTGGAGGGAAGGGAACTTTTAACCTAGAGGCCCCTCATTATTTCCAGGACCCCAATATTTTGGCAAGTCATCTAATTAATGCTCCATATATTAAATTTTGGCCCCCATACTATACAATATTGCAAATCTTCAGGGACACTATAGGATCAAATTCCTTAAATCTATTCATTGTTCCACTTGATATTCATGAGGGACAATATTTAGGTCATACCTATAAGGCCTGATGGTTTCCCCTAACTTCTTTAATTTAAATCTTAATTTAAAGCTCATTATCTGAGCAATAACCAGCTCCAGGTCTTGTTTTAATTGACTATGAAGAGTTTCTCCACTTTTGGCTGCAAAGTAGATAATCAGTTTGATTTTGATATGGATCATCTGGTGATATCCATATGCAGAGTCACTTTGGGGTTGTTAAAAAATAATTTTTTTCTATGACCATCAAGTTATCTTGACAAACTCCATTAGTCTCTTGCCTTTTTCATTTAATACTTCAAGGTCAACTTGCCTGTTTTCCAATGATCTCTTAATTGCTTTCTTTGGTATTTCAATCCACTATAATGAATGTGACATCTTTTTTATATTATTGCTAAAAGATATTGTAGGTCCCCATAGAAGTGAGCAATTTTGGCCACTTGAACATTAGTCTTTGGAGCATAGATTTGTATTACTCTGATACTGAATTGTTTGCCACGGATTTTAACAGAAAGTAACTGCTTCTATGCTCAAGGTGAGAAATTAATACAGTCTGCATAATACCTTGCCTTCATCCATCTTTTCTCTAAGGAAAAATAGAAAAACTGCAAGGTAAAAAATAAGCAAGGGGACTAAAAAAGTATACAGAAGCTCTGGCCTGCATCATGAGGTTACTTAGTTTTGCTGGATAGGTTATTCTTAGTTGTAATCCTAGCTCCTTTGATATCCAGAATATTATATTCCAAGTCTTCCAATCCTTTAATGTAGAAACTGTTAAATCCTGTTATCTTAACTGTAGCTCCACAATATTTGCTTTGTTTGTTTCTTTGTGAATTCTTGCAATATTTTTTTCATGACTTGATAGCTCTGGAATTTGGTGATAATACTCCTGGGAATTTTCCCTTTGGGATCTTTTTCAGACTTTGAGGGAGTCTTTCCATTTCCATTTTATCATCTGTTTTCAGGACATAATGGAAGTTTTCCTTGGTAATTTCTTGAAATTGTGTAGGTTCTTTTTTGAGCAGGATTTTCAGGTAGTCCAATAATTCTTCAATTATCTCTCCTTTATCTATTTTCCAGGTTAGTTGTTTTTCCAATGAGATTTTTCAAATTTTCTTCTATTTTTCATTTTTTTTATTTGATTGGTTTTATATCTTATGAAGTTATTATACCTCAATACTTTTTTCATAGAATTATTTTATTTATTGAACTTCTGCATCTCCTTTTCCATTTGGCCATTTCTGCTTTTTAAGGAGTTCTTCTTTTTAGCAGATTTTCGTGCCTCCTTTACAATTTGGCATATTTTGGATGTTTTTTCCCCTCTGTCTTATTTTGTTCCTTTTTGTTTTAATCAAGCTTTGGAATCATTAAAAAAAATTTTAATCTCTCATTTATTTTCCCATTTTCCCTCTACCTCTTATTTGATTTAAAAAAAAAAAGAATTTCTGTGCTCTCAAGAATTATTTTAAATACTGAGATCAATTTACCTTTTCTTTGAGGCTTTAAATGTAGGGTTTTTTCCTTGGACATTTTTGTCTTCTGAGTTTGTATTTTGGTCTTGCATGTTATCACAGTAACCTTTTATGGTCATTATTTTTGTTGTTGTTTGTTCATTTTTCCAACCTCTTTTTAACTTATTACTTGAAGTTAAAGTTGGGTTCTTCTCCCAGGGTGGAGTGGACACTCCTAAGCATCAAATTTTTGTATTACTGTTTTCAGAGATAATTCTGTGGGTTTGTAAGTCCTCCAATGTGGTATAACTCCTTAGATAGATGTGGTCACTGGTCTGTGAATGACCATAGGCACTCTTTTCTGTCCCACAACTGTGATCAATTCCCTGCTCCCCTGTGGTCACATACTTTAGTGTACTAGTTCTCTTCACTCTGGGATATGACCTGTAACCATATATGGTGATCCAATAGAGTCATGCACTCTATGCCAGCAAATTGTCCCCTTTAATCTCCTTCTGACCAGTTTTCCGACAGTCTTACCATCTGTGGGCTGAGAGCTCTGAAAACTTTGCTGCTAATTCAGCTGACCTCAAGGCCTGCTACTGGCTGGAGTATAGATTTGTATAAATCTATTCTGAACTGAGCTCCATTCTATCCCTGGAAAAACAAATCTTACCTGTCAACCTTCTAAATTGTCTCTGGCTTGAAAACTATTTCACTGCAACCTTTTGTTGGTTATTCTACTCCAGAATTCATTTGAGGTATTATTTTAAAGTTCTTTAGGAGAAAATTTGGGAGAACTCAGAGTAGTCTCTACCATCTTGCCCTTGGCCCCAATGTGGTTTTCTTTTCATTTTTTTTTTCTTTTTTCTTTTCTTTCTTTCTTTTTTTTTTGGTGAGGCAAATGGGGTTACGTGACTTGCCCAGGGTCACACAGCCAGTAAGTGTTGTGTCTGAGGCCATATTTGAACTCAGGTCCTCCTGACTCCTGGGCCAGTGCTCTATCCAATGTGCCACCTAGCTACCACCCCCAATGTGGTTTTAATTCCTAAACTAGGCAACACTCAAACATATGAAGAAAATTATAGACTAATTTACCTAATCAATATTGATCAATAGTGATGCAAAATTTTACATATAACACTATAAAAGAAACTATACCAATACAACACAAAGATCATAAACATCATAAACAGGTGGGATTTATAGCCAGAATATAGGTCTGTTTCAATATTAGGAAAATTATAAGCATAGTTTACTACATCAAGAACAAAAAACACAAACATCACATGATTATATCTATAGATACAGAAAAATGCTTTTAATAAAATAAGATACAAATTTCTATTAAGAACGCAAGAAAGTATACAAATCAATAGGGCTCATCTTAAAATGATAAGTAGCATCTTTCTAAAACCAAGTACAAGCAGTATTTGAACCTGGTTTTAGGTCACTAGAAAATGATCTAGCCTAAAGAGCTCATTGCTGAGGTCAGGTTGACCTGAGAGACTCTCCAGAGAAGTTGGATTGTTATAATAAATGCTTTGATTCTACCTAGTATTTATTTTAGTTCCCCTCAAATCTTGTTTTAGTTACACCCAAAGATTGTGTTTTTTAATCCGCAAATTATCTGCTGATATGGGCAACTGGGTGACATGGTGGATAGAGTGCCAGGCCCAGAATCAGGAGGACTCATCTTCCAAAGTTCAAATCTGGCCTCAGACCTGTACTAGCTGGGCAAGTAATTTAACCCAGTTTTCTTCAATTTCCTCATATGTAAAATGAACTGGAGAAGAAAATGGCAAACCATGCCTATGTCTTTGTCATGAAAATACTAAATGGGGTCATGAAGAGTCAGACAAGACTGAAAAATGAATAACAACAACAAACCTTCTGATATAATCTCAAATGCCTCTTCTACTACAGACTATTTACTTTCTACCCAAGGCCAATCAGGCAAATATCCTTACACCCTTCTTTTGAACTCTACTTAATGTAACCTCAATGAGGGAGGAGCTACCCCTTCTTTCTAGCTCTCTCTACTAAACAACCTAATAAATTTTTCACTTAAACTATTTCAGATTTTGGGGGTTGTCCTTGTGAACAACCATTAAGTAGAATGATATGACACTGAAGGGAAAATAGCTATAGTAGAACTTAAATTGTGGAGCTAAAGGAAAATAATTGGAGTAAAGTAGTCAAATTATTAAGAAGTGATCATTGGTCAGAGAAAGTTGAACTCAGAATAGGGGAAATTGGGGGCAGCTAGGTGGCGCAGTGGATAGAGCACCAGCCCTGGATTCAGGAGGACCTGAGTTCAAATCTGGCCTCAGACACTTAACACTTACTAGCTGTGTGACTATGGGCAAGTCACTTAGTCATTTAACCCCAATTGCCCTGCCCCCCGCCCCCCCCAAAAAAGAATAGGGTAAATTGTCAAATGACTAGTTTGAGGCATGTGATGTTTGCCTAATAACAAGTTATCTATATTCCAAGTATAGGATGATCTCAGAATAGTAGCATATATCTCCCACAGTTGTGAGGATAAAACAGACTGTTTGTACAATGCTTTGCAAACTTGAGAGTGCTCTACAAATTCTATCTGTTAAGGGAATTGAATAATACTTCTCTGCATTCTTGGCTATTAGACAGAATGAAGTCCTTCCAGAAGAAACATGTGCAAAGGTTTAAAGATTAGAAACATATCTGGTATGGAGGAGGGGAGACTTGATCCTTGTCAGAATGAGAGAGAATGTAAGAGTCACACAGATAGAAAAGATAAATCTAACCTGTATAATTAGAGCTTAAAAACAAACTTGAGGGGCAGCTAGATGACACAGTGGTTAAAACAGCGGCCCTGGATTCAGGAGTACCTGAGTTCAAATCTTGTCTCAGACACTTGACACTTACTAACTGTGTGACCCTCGGCAAGTCCCTTAACCCCCATTGCCTGCAAAAAACAACAACAAACAAACAAACAAAAAACAAACTTGAGGCACTTCCTGATGAGTAAAGGCCTAGATATTTTCAGGAAGAAGAAACTGCTTTTTCTGTCAGAAATTTTATGAAACCCACAGAAGATATCTGATGATACATAATTCAATAAGGGGCAGAGAAAGGAAAAAAAAAAGTAGTAATATGGTTAGTGATTCTCTACTCAGGGTACTAAAACAGATATTTGGTGATCTGATAACAACAATGGAGAAAATTTAAAGTTTTAATATTAATTAAAATATATTCATCAATTCCTATGTCTTCTGTATCATGTATGTAGGACAGAATTTTCAAGATTTATCAAAATGAGCATAGTCAAACAAAATAAATACATAAGGTCAAAAGAATAATTTTAATAGACATCAAATTAATGATAATGATCTATATATTGATTTACATAGGCACTGATGACACTACAAAGGGGACTCTAAAAAGTGTTGACAGTAATTATGGAAAGGAAACTGAGCACCATGGGTGTACATATTGTAATTCTCTTATTGCTGCCTATTGAAAGCAATGAATGCATAAAAGAAAAAAAAATTTGGAACTAAATAGCTGGCTAAGAAGTTATTTTCAGAGGAGAGGATTTGGATTTCTGGGTCACATTTATACTCTAAGGTTCTAGTAAGGTTCCTTAATAGAGTCGAAGTACATTCAATAAAGTTTGGGAAGAATGTTTATTTTCATTTGTCTCAAGTCTCATCAAAAATGCTTTAAACTAAAAAAAAGAGGAAATATGAAGACTATGTATTGTCCAAAGTTTTATACTTTAGGGAGTTGCCCAGGATATGGAAGAATAACCATTGGCCCCCTAGAAATTCATAGAAGAAAAAAAGTAAACATTAAATAAGAAAATATAACTTCAAATGACTATGTATATGTATATATAGTATGTATAAGCATATACATTTACATATATACATACATACTGTGTGTGTATGTGTGAGAGAGAGGGAGAGAGGGAAAGAGATATAGAGGAGCAATTTTTATTACAGAGAAATTCATGAAATCTGGCAGAATGAAATACAGGAGTATAGGTAGAAGGAGAAGGGATAATGAAAAAGGGGAACATTAAATATTAAAAAGACATATTCATGTGAGGAAATTCAGAAACAAGAGAGTGGAGGCATTACAGAAGTATTTCAGTGACATTAAAAGGAGGAAGAAAAAGAAAGGATTTTGTAAGTAGAGTATATTACGTATTAACTAGAAAATGGGTAGAAAAGATGAATTTAGGGAACAAATCACAAAATTGGGATAGAAATATAGCATAGTAGTGATGTTAGGCTTCAATGCTTTCTCTCATCAGGACAATAATATCTTGACTTACCTTAGTAATAATTTTATTTTTTTAAAATGTATGTTAGTCCTTCTTTGAGTCAATTCTGATGATATTAAGGTTCACTCACTCCCCAATTCCTTCCCCCTCTTCCCCTTCCCTCCATAAGCTTTTTTCTTGTTTCCTTCATGTGAACAACCTCTCCCCAGACCATCTTTCCCCTTCCCCCTCCCCCAGTCTATTTCTCCTACACCTCAACCCTATTTTAAGGATGTCACTGTTCGTGCTACAGCATGGCCCAGGGGGTGATTGGGCTTCTTCTCAGCCTGCCTGGCTTGTGAGTAATCACAGCCCCTTTCTCTTTAACCCAGAAACAGAAGTCTGATTGAACTCTGATTCTCTATGGTCTGAAGCTTGGTGAGCTTTTACCCCTCCCCCTCTGGGCCACCACCACTCGATTCAGCCCACTGGTTCAGACCCAGGGCGCTTTGCCCTAACTCTCCAGTAGATACTGCCTCCGCTTTACCCCGGCCTACCGCCAAACCCCTTCACCAGTCTGTGATCGGAGCCTCAGAAGCTGCTGGTGCTGAAGACTCTGGCATGCGCTGTAAACAGTATCCTTGGCTGGGTCCGGACCGCACACTGTGCTGTTCAGCCTGATCAGTAGGTGATCAGAATTACCCTCTTTTGCAGAGAAATAGTCTCACTCTGTTCTTATGCGCATTAGGCTGTTCTGGGTTTTGATTTTTACCGCTAATAATTTCATTCTTAAAAACCTGGAAGAACTAACTAGGGAAATTAGTTTATCATATGGATTTTTTTTCCCCAAAAGAAGGAACTGATCACTGAGCTCGATTGATTGGAACTTTGGGGGAAGTGATGACTTTTTCCTAGCATTTATGATAGAAAGAGGAAAATTAGATGTAGTCTAACATGCATCATGCATTTTAGGAGAGCAAATTTTAATGACTTTACATCATCAGGTTCCAATGGACTAAATCGTTTCAGGGAAAGTGAATCCAGGAGGTGTAGAAGATGATTGTGAATTAGATTTTGAAGACACAAAGGGAAACAACTTCAATTGGGAAGAAAAAATGAAATTTGTTAGAAGAGAAACATGAAAGTAAACAGAAGACTCACTAACTCAGATTTTTCAAAATAAATGTAAAGAAGACAAAAGCAAAGCCAATAACAAAAGATGGGTAGAAACATGCCATGGTCAAATAAAAAGAAATGCTAAATCTTAAAATTTCTAGAAGTTGGTGGGAGAAGAACTAAGACAACAAAATACACATTTTACTTCATGTTGGGAGAAAAAAATGAGAATCAAAATGTGGATTAGACCTTTTTATGGTATTGAAGAATGGACAATATAGGGTAGATAGAGGTGTCCAATTCGTATTTTGATTCTGTTTTCCTATAAAAGAAAGTGACCTTTACAGTAGACAAAAAAGCTCATATTGATAAAGTGTTAACACCCAAAATAAGTAAAGAGATAGTATGGCAGCAATAGCTTCCCATAATAATTCAACTTACTTGGTCCAGATTAATTATATACTTCTATATCCTTAGGTTCTGAAAGAACTGCCAGAAATGATTCAATAGCTAGTCAATGATATTTGAAACACTTGAAAGTGGTAGTAGATTCAAAAGAATAGAAAGGTACAAATATTGCCCTGATTTTCAATAAAGGGAAGATAATACTTCCTGCCACCATTACAGCACTGAAAGTGACTTTAGTTGCTAGGCAAATTATGGAAATGGTAATATACATGATTGGCAAAGTCCAGAAAAGAAAGGGGGTGATTGCAACTTAGGTTTTTCAGGAACAACTCATGCCTATCCCAATTCCAGTCCTTGGAAGAGGTGTGTACATGAAAGAGTACATGGATGTGAAACATTTATTTAAAGACTTTTTCAACATGTTCATCAATTTTATTATTGTCAAAAATCATAAAATAAAAGATATAAATAATTTATTTAAAAAGTGGTTATACCAGATAAACCTTTCTTTACTCCCTAAGGGTAAAACACTATGTTCCAGACACTGTGCTAGGCACTGGGAATACACATATAAGTAGAAAGACAATCTCTGTCTTTAGAGTACTTACATCCTAATGGGAGAACACAACACATAAAAGGAAGCAGGAAAAGGGAGCAGGAAACAGAGGTGGTAGAGAGAGAGGAGTCTAGAGGTTTAGGAGCAGAACCTGGAGGGGATAACTGGCAAGAGGGGGCTGGTGGGAAGAGGAGGTCATTGTTGCTTAAAATGGAGGTTCTGGATGGAAACCACCAATTACAGGAAGAAGCCTCTGAAGCAGAAGGTTGCAAAGGCTGATAGAGTAGAGTGGTAGTGGCAGTTTCTAATGAAATAATTACTAAATTGAAAGCTTAAGGTAGTGCTATGAATATAGTTTACCTGTGTTTTAGGAAAATTTTCAATATAGACATACTATTCTTTATAGATGATATAGAGACTTGGGTTACATGATAATGCAATTGGGTAGATTCAGAAATATTTGGATGGACAGAATTAAAAAGTAACTGTTGTGCAGTGGATAGAGCACCAGTCCTGGATTCAGGAGGACCTGAGTTCAAATCTGGCCTCAGACACAACACTTACTAGCTGTGTGACCCTGGGCAAGTCACTTAACCCCAATTGCCTCACCAAAAAAAAAAAGTAACTGTTAATGGTTCAATGTCATTAAGTAGTAGAATATCTCCAGTGGAGCATTTCAGGCATCTGTGTTTGGCTCTCTGAAGTTCAGTATCCTTATCATTGCCTTAAATAAATTCAGAGATGGCATGTTCTTCAAACTTTCATATACAACAAAGCTGAGAGCAACGGATAAAACATTAGATGATTGTCAGTATCCAAAAAGTTCTGGAGAGGATAAAGCATCAGGTTAAATCTAATGCAAAGAAATTCAAGAGATTAATGTAGAATTTTGCACTCAGGTACAAAGAACTCAGTACCCCAAATGAAAAGAAATTAATGGATAGACAGGTTTCCTGAAAAAAAATATCTGTGGATTTTAGTGGACAGAGAGATCAATACAAGTCAGCAGCATGATATGGAAGTCCAACAATTTAACACAATGCTGGGCTTCATTAGGAAGGGCATAGCTTCCAGAAATTGGAATGTGGTAACCTCACTGCCCTTGTCAAAACTCAGCTAGAGAATTGTATTAAATTCTAGGAACCACTATTGAAAAAGGACATTGATAAACAGGAGAGTACCTAGAAGATGGCAACCAAGGCTCTTGAGTTTATGACTGATAAAGACTGATTTAAGGAACCGGATATATGTTTGGCCTGGAGAAAAAAAGACATAGAGGGACATAAGTATGCTATGCCATTATTAGGAGACTTATCATGGGGAGGAAAAAATCTAGTTTTTTTAGGGGGTCACCAGAAGGCAAAACCAGAAACTCAGGAAGGTTACAAAGAGACAAAATAAAGCTAGATATTAGGAAAATCTTCCTAACAGTTTGAGGTATCTAAAAGTGACATGGCTGTTATCAGCAAGACTGAATAACCATTTTTCATGTAGGTTATGGTAGAGGTGGTAGTTTTTTGTAGTAATTAGACTATCAGGAGTTCTTAACCTGGGGCCAATGAAATCATTTAAATTTTTTTCATAATTTTATTTCAATATAGTTAATTTAATTTATAGTTCTATAAGTCTTTATGTATTTAAAATGTTATTCTAAGGAGTCCCTAGTCTTTGCCAGATGACCAAATGGGTTCATAATACAGTAAAGATTAATAATCCAAAAGCTAGATGGATGCTGTCAACTCTCAATTCTGTGATTCTGCAAAGTTCTCTTGTCTGAATCCCTCATTTTATAGATGATGACATAAGGGAACAAAGAGTTTAAGTGACTTGCCCAAGGTAAAAAAAAAAAAGTAATGAATAGAAAAAAGAATCCAGCAAAATTCTCTGGGTTCAAATTATTTGTTCTTTTCACTGCACTATCCTACTGACCTCTAAAAGAAAAAAAAGTCCTAGGGTCATTGAAAGAGTTAAGGGGTTAGAGTAATTTTTTACCATATAAGGTTGGAGTAATTTGGTACCAAAATTATTGCCAAAGAGCCAAGTTTAACAAAACATTCACTCATTTTGCAATGTTTTCTAAGGACTTAAAAGTCATCTTATTGTATGTGATCAGTACTATCTTACAATGCCATTGAATTTTATTTAACTGAAGAATTTACATATTTTTCACTGTTCTTCATGGCAGCAACTAACTGGAAATGACAATAGAAAGAATGACAGAACTAAGATAAAAATGAAAGCAACAAAGTAATGTTTTCAATTGTTTTCAACCACATTTAATGACCAAATTTTAATTGAATTCAGTACCATGTAGATATGATTATTAACTGTACAGAAATTTAAAATATACTAGCATATTATTTCTATTGTTTCATGAATACAAAGAAAAAGGAAACAATTTTAAAAGCAGTTATTATAAATCAACAATTGTGCTTCCCTTTAAAAAATAGAGAGAAAATAAAATAAATCAATCAACAATAGTAAATTATGCACATAAGTGTTTTCTGAAGAGAGAAAATGAGCAGGTGATATAGTTGAATGAGCATTATATCTGGAAGGAAGTAATTGGTTCAAATATTATTGCTGATGCTCTTCCTTCATTTCCTCTTCTGTAAATGAAGAGTCTGTGACTAAGTGGCTTTGAGAGGTCTTCTGACTCTAGACCTGTGAGTTTTAAAAATGGATATATGATAAAAATAGATAGGAAGGGTGAAGCTAGGTGGCAGAGTGGATAGAGCACTGGTCCTAGAGTCAAGAGGACCTGAGTTCAGATCCAACCTCAGACACTTAACACTTATTAACTATGTGACCTTAGGCAAGTCACTTAACCCCAATTGCCTCACTAAAAAAAAATAGATAGGAAGGTAAGTTGGTATGTAGGTAGGTGTCTATATCTATCATAGACCCTCTATATCAATTCAACAAATAAAAAAAGGGTTGAATGGGTAGACAGTCATTCTGAAAAGATCTATGGATTTTGGTGGACAGAGGGATAAATATGAATCAGCAGAATGATGTGGAAGTTAAACAATTTATGATAATGCTGAAGTACATTAGGAAGGACATAGCTTCCAGAAATGTCTCTCTATATAATAGACATTCATATATATATAATGTATGCATATATGTATGTGTGTATATATATATATTATATACTCTCTAAATCAATCAATCAATTTATCTATCATTTATCTATCTTAGAATCTAAAAGCCAGAAGGGGTATTTGAGTCTAATCCTAGGTTCCTTTTACTTCCACAGAGGTAAAGTAATTTGCCCAAAGTCATAAACCCAGGTAGCAGAAAATCCAAATATTTAAATTACCTATATTTTTTTAGAGATTAATTAAATTATATATCTTACTTGGTAATATAAAGCTATGGTAAATAAAAAAATCAGAATTCTTTTAGGTACCTATTTAATCATCTAGTTAAACTCCTAACCCACTCCCATTTTATATATGGTACAATTAAGGCTTAGTGGATTTAAGAGATTCTAAAAGTAATAAAAGAACTTATTTTTAAATTTACTCTTTTCCATTGTGTCAAGTTCAACAATTTAGCTAGAAAGTCTTCATTTACCTGAGCCACTTTCCATATATCCCTTTATTAGTTAATAAAGAAAGGTGTGGTTGCTTTTTCTAGACAAATAAATGCCAATGATGATTGGCCTCATCCTCTGACTGCTATCATGTTTATTTTACAATAGGAACCAAATTAAGTAGTGTATCAACATTCCAAAAATAAGCTATTGTTCCAGTTATTACCAGGCTAAACTAGTGGTGTCAAAAGAAATTCATGAATATTTCCCCCCTTTTTATTGTAGAAATGTTAAACAGATGACTAACTTCTTGAATTAACATGAAAATAAAAATATAACATTGATTACAGCAGAGGTTTCCAAGTTTTGCTTTTTTTTTTAACTTCTTGAAAGCCTATGATGTAGCACATGCATGTTGTACAATAAATATGAATCTCTAAGTGTAAATAACCCAGATGTAAGGAATAAAGACAATTCATGTAACTCCTTAATGAATTCTTATAAACCTTTAATTAAGCACATAAATCATACTGAACCTTTTGAATCTAATTGCTGTTTGAATCTGTTGCGGCTCCTGAACAACATTCTTATTGATCTAAAAATTAAAGAGGGTGTCGGTGACTTTCATACCTCTTAATTGATGCCATTTATTTTCCTTTCTCTGATCCATAGGTCAGAGAATTTCCTATTTGACAATGTGCATACAGAAAAGTTGGAATGATGGCTAAAAGAAAATAAAAAAGAACAAATCAGAGTTTGATTAAATTGAATAAGCATTTATTAAGTGCCTACTGTGTGCCAGGCTCTGAGGAAGGTACTAGAGATACAAAGCGGAAAAAGAATCAGCATTCATTTTCAGAGAACTGAAATCTTACAAGTTTACTTACTTTGGGAAATCAGCCAATTAAGGCAACCATGGAGTAGTCACTTTATGTAGAGCATCATGTTGCTAAATGTAGGAATTCTGTGATTTGATATACTGTGTGGGGTACTGTATTAAGTGCTAGACTTTGAGTCAGAATGATCTAGATTGGTTGAATTTACCTTACTTCTCTGAGTTTCAGGTTACTTCTTGGTAAAACAGGAATAATATTTGTAATACCTCATTCAACCCATTTAATATGAAGGTCAAATGAGTTAAAGTATGAAAAGTGTTTTTTTAATCATTAAAACACTAAATACATTTCAGCTTTGTAATATTATCAAGAGACAGTGTTTCATAAAGGATAACAAACTTCACAGTCAGGAGTAATTGAGTTCATGTTCTGCTCCTGAGAAAAATTGGCACTGTGACTCCAGAGAATTCATTGAATCTTTTATTGCTACAAAAATGTCAACTTTCATTGGTAGAGTCAGTTTCCATTCCATAGAATTTTCCATTTACCAGCAGTTCTTAAAGTGTGCCCTTGTGACCCCTGAGTGTTCATGAGACAATTTCAAGGAATCCTCAGAAAACTGACTGTTCATATTCTTTGTCCATTTCTAAATTGGGGAATGACTTAGTTTCTTATAAATTTGATATAGTTCCCAATATATTTTAGAAATGAGGCCTTTATAAGGAATACTGGATATAAAAATTGTTTCCCAGCTTTCTGTCTCCCTTCTACTTTTGGATGCATTGTTTCTTTTTGTACAAAGCCTTTTTAATTTAATGCAATCAAAGTCATCCATTTTGCATTTCATAATATTCTCTATCTCTTGTTTGGTCATAAACTGTTCTCCTTTCCAAAGATCTGAGAGGCAAATTATTCCTTCCTCTCCTAATTTACCTATGGTATCACTTTTTATGTCTAAACCATGTACCCATTTTGACCTTATTTTAGTATAAGGTATACGATGTTGTTCTATGCCTAATATCTACCATACTATCGTCCAGTTTTCTCAGCAGTTTTTGTCAAATACTAAGTTCCTATCCAGAAGCTGGAGTCTTTGGGTTTATCAAACAGTACATTACTAAAGTCATTTACTACTGTGTCTCCTGTGACTTACCTATTCCATTGATCCTCCATTCTATTTCTTAGCCAGTACCAAGTAGTTTTGATGACTGCCACTTTAAAGTAAAGCTTCAGATTTGGTACAGCTAGCCCACCTTTCTGGGCATTTTTGTCATTAGTTCCCTATATATTCTTGACCTTTTTTTTAGGTGAATTTTGTAATTATTTTTTCTAGCTCTATAAAACAATTTTAGGTAGTCTGGTATGACACTGAATAAGTAAATTAATTTAGGTAGAATTATCATTTTTATTATATATACTTGGCCTATCCATGACCAATTGATATTTTTCCAATTATTTAGATCTGATTTGATTTGTGTGAAAAGTGTTTTGTAATAGTGTTCATAGAGTTTCTGGGTTTATCTTGGCAAATAGACTCCCAAGTATTTTCTATTGCCTACCATTACTTTAAATGCAATTTCTCTTTCAATTTCTTGCTGCTGAGCTTTGTTGGTCACGTATAGAAATGCTGATGATTTATGTGGATTTATTTTATATTCTGCAATTTTGCTAAAGTTGTTAATTGTTTCAAGTAATTTTTGAGTTGATTCTCTAGGATTCTCTTAGTATACCATCATATCATCTGCAAAGAGAGATAGTTTTGTTTCTTCCTTGCCTATTCTAATTCCTTTAATTCCTTTTTTGTTTGTTTTTTTGCAAAGCATGTGTTTTTTGTTTTGGGGGATTATTTTGTGGGGCAATGAGGGTTAAAGGACTTGCCCTGGGTCACACAGCTAGTAAGTGTCAAGTGTTTGAGGTCCGATTTGAATTCAGGTCCTCTTGAATCTAGGACTAGTCCTTTATCCACTGCACCACCTAGCTGCCCTTCCTTTTTCTTCTCTTATTGCTATAGCTAAAATTTCTAGTACAATATTAAATAATATAGGAGGTAATCGACATCCCTGTTTCACCCCTGATCTTATTGGGAATGCATCTAAATTATCCCCATTATATATAATGCTTGCTGATGGTTTTAGGTAGATACTGCTCATTATTTTAAGGAAAGCTCCATCTATTCCTAGCCTTTCTAGTGTTTTTATTAGGAGTGGGTGCTGTATTTTGTCAAAAGCTTTCTCTGCATCTATTGAGATAATCATATGATTTTGGTTAGTTTTCTTATTGATGTGGTTGATTATGTTGATAGTTTTCCTAAAGTTGAATTAGCCCTTCATTCCTGGTATAAATCCCACCTGGTCATAGTGTATTATCCTGGTGATCACTTATTGTAATCTCCTTGTTAATATCTCATTTAAGATTTTAGCATCAATATTCCTTAGGGAAATTGGTGTATAATTTTCTTTCTATGCTTTGGCTCTGCCTGGTTTTTGTATCAACACCATAGTTGTGTCATAAAAGGAATTTGGTAGAACTTCACCTATTTTTCCAAATAATTTGTATAATATTGGAATTAATTGTTCTTTAAATGTTTGGTAGAATCCACTTGTAAACCCATCTGGTCCTGGAGATTTTTTCTTAGGCAGTTCATTAATAGCTTGTTCAATTTCTTTTTCTAATATGGGCTTATTTAAGGATTTTATTTCCTCTTCAGTTAACCTGGTCAATTTGTATTTTTGTAAATATTTATCCATTTCATTTAGATTGTCAAAGTTCTTGGCATACAGTTGGACAAAATAATTCCTAATTATTGCTTTAATTTCCATTTCACTGGTGGTGAAATCACTCCTTTAATTTTTGATAATGGTAATTTGGTTTTCTTCTTTTTTTTTTTTGCAGGGAAGTTGGGGTTAAGTGACTTGCCCAGGGTCACACAGCTAGTAACTGATAAGTGTCTGAGGCCGGATTTGAACTCAGGTCCTCCTGAATCCACGGCCGGTGCTTTATCCACTGAGCCACCTAGCTGCCCCGGTTTTCTTCTTTTTTTTTTTTAAATCAAATTAACCAATGGTTCGTCTAATTTATTGTTTTTTATTTTCATAAAACCTGCTCTCAGTTTTAATGATAAATTGTATAGTATTCTTGCTTTCAATTTTATTAATTTCTCCTTTAATTTTTAGGATTTCTAATTTAGTATTTAATTTGGGATTTTTAATTTGTTCTTTTTCTAGGTTTTTAAGTTGCATGCCCAATCATTTATATCCTCTTTCTCTTTTGTATCGATGTAAGCATTTAGAGATATAAAATTTCCCCTTAGCACTGCTTTGGCCACATCCCATAGATATTGGTATGTTGTCCCATTATTGTCATTCTCTTGGATAAAGTTATTGATTGTTTCTATGATTTGTTGTTTTGACATTCTTTAGGGTGAAATCTAGTTTCCAATTAAGTTTCAGTCTACCTTTTCATGGCTCTTTATTACATGTAATTTGTATTGCATCATGATCTGAGAAGGATGCATTTACTATTTTTGCCTTTCTACATTTGACTCTGAGGTTTTTGTGCCGTAATACATGGCCAACTTTTGAATATGTGCCATGTACCACTGAGAAAATGGTATATTCCTCTCTATCCCCATTCAATTTTCTCCAGACATCTATCATGTCTAACTTTTCTAGTAATCTATTCACCTCTTTCACTTCTTTCTGATTTATTTTGTGGCTAGATTTATCTAATTCTGAGAGGAGCAGATTCAGATCCCCCACTAGTATAGTTTTGCTATTTCCTCTTATAACTCATACAACTTCTCTAAGAATTTGGATGCTATACCACTTGGTGCATACATGTTTAGAATTGATATTACCTCATTACCTACAGTACCTTTTAGCATGATGTAGTTTCTTTCCTTATCTCATTTAATTAGATATATTTTTGCCTTTGCTTTGTCTAAGATAAGAATTGCTACCCCTGCTTTTTTTTTTTTTACTTCAACTGAAGCATAATATATTCTGCTCCAAACTTTTACCTTTAGTCTGTGTTTATCTCTCTGCTTCAAATGTGTTTCTTTTAAACAGCATATTGTAAGATTCTGGTTTTTTATCCACTCTGCTATTCACTTCCATTTTATGGCAGAGTTCATCCCATTCCCATTCACAGTTATTATTACTAATTGTCTATTTCCCTCCATTCTATTTAGCCCCCTTGTACTCCCTCCTTCTTTCTCCCTCTTCCTCCTCACCAACGATTTGCTTCTTACTCCTGCTTCCCCCAATTTGCCCTCCATTTTCCCAGACCCCATCCCTTTTCTTTACCCTTTTCTCACCTGCTTCTGCCCTCCCTTCTATCAGTACCCCCTTTTTCCCCTTACCATTTTAACTCTATACAGAATAAGCTAAATTCTTTATGCAAATGAACATATATGTTATTCCCTCTTTGAACCCAATCAGATGAGAGCAAGGTTGAAATAATGTTCACCCCTCCCTTCTTTCCCTCTATTTTAATAGGTTATTTGTACCTCTTCATATGATGTAATTAACCCCATTCCACTTCCACTTTCCTCTTCTTCCCATAAACTTTTTTCACCCCTTAATTTTCTTTATATCATCACATCAAAGACAATTTGTATTTATACAATCTATGTATAATCCTTCTGTCTGTCCAAATAAAGATACAGTTCCCAAGAGTTATAAATATTATCTTCCCATGTAGATATGTAAACAGTTTAACACTTCTCTTGAGTTCTGTATGTTAAGATCAAATTTTCTATTCAGTTCTGGTCTTTTCATCAGTAAATCCCCTATTTCATTGAATGTCCCTCTTTTCCCCTGAAAGAGAATGTGCACTTTTCCTGGGGAGTTCATCCATGGTTACAATCCAAGCCTCCTTTGCTTCCAGAAAATCATATTGCAAGTCTTGCGATCCTTTAATGTTGAAGCTACTAGGTCTTGTGCAATCCTGACTGTTGCTCCATGATATTAAAATTACTTCTTTTTGGCTGCTTGGAGTATGTTCTCCTTCATCTGATAATTCTGGAATTTGGTTACAATATTCCTTCAAGTTTTCCTTTTGGGGTCTCTTTCAGGAGGTGATCCATAGATTCATTCAATGACAATTTTATCCTCTGATTCTATAATATCAGAACAGTTCTCCTTCATAATTTCCTGAAATATGGTGTCTAGACTCTTTTTTCTTATCATGGTTTTCACGAAGTCCAATTATTCTCAAATTGTCTCTCCTGGATCTATTTTTCCAGGTCAATTATCTTTCCAAAGATGTATTTCACATTTTCTTCTATTTTTTCATTCTTTTTATTCTGTTTGACTGATGTCTCATGGAATAATTATCTTCCATCTGTCCAATTTGATTTCTTAAGGCATTGTTTGCTTCAGTAAGCTTTTGCACCTCCTTTTCTATTTGGCCAAATGAATTTCTTAAGGAATGTGTTTCCTTTTCCAAGCTGCTGATTCTTTTTTTTCATAATTTTCTCATATTGCTTTCATTTCTCTCCCCATTTTTTCTTCTACCACTCTCAATTGATTTTGAAAATGCCTTTTGAGCTCTTCCAAGAAGGCTTTTTGGTCTTTAGACCAATTCGTTTTCCTTCTTGGGGCTTCACATCTAGGCAAGTTGAGAGTATTGTCTTCATCTGTGTTTCTGTTTTGCTCTTCCCTGTCCACACAGAAACTCTTAATGTTAAGAGCCTTCTTTTGTTTCTTACTCATATTGCAGCTTATTTTTTGTTTTAAGTTGAGGTCTGCTCCCGGGGCACAAGTGTTACTTTTTCAAGGTTCTTGTACTGGGGCGTAGGGGATGTGTCACTGGCTTTTGACTCTGAGGCCTCTATGGCTTGTGGATTTCTCATGGCCCTGAGATTGCTCCCTGATCTTGCTCCAGGTGCTGGGATGGCCAGGCCTGGTAGTGCCTGTCCTGTGGGTGGCCCTCTATCTGGC
The DNA here is from genome assembly GCF_019393635.1 of Dromiciops gliroides. Taxonomy (NCBI): domain Eukaryota; kingdom Metazoa; phylum Chordata; class Mammalia; order Microbiotheria; family Microbiotheriidae; genus Dromiciops; species Dromiciops gliroides. The sequence continues at coordinate 510,492,572 of NC_057862.1, forward strand.
AATCTGCCCTCTTAGCTGTGGCAGATGCACCTCCTGTGCCCCCAGCTTGCTGAGACAGGATCAGGGGGAAGTAATAAGGATTCATGGATAAGTTCTTTGTCTCTCCACTCTCTGGAATTATTGAAGAAGGCATATGAGAAATCCTGACCTAACTTGCATATAGGGCCTAAAAATATGTATTTGATTATATATGTATGAAACCATGACTCATTCTTCTTCATATTATAGAGTAAATCTTCTCTACCATGCTCCAGAAACTTCTTTTTGTACAATTTCCCCCCTTTTCTCTTTTTGATGATTACTATTATTTGTTTGTTTTTGCAGGGCAAAAAGAGTTTGTTTAATATTTTGATTAAAAGTTCATTAAATATTTGGCAAATTTTACTTGTTACATGTTCTCGTTTTTGTTTTTTCTCCTTGGTGATCATATTTAAGGCTTCTTTAATTTTTCTTTTTAAGATAGAGATATGCATATTCTATTTTTGTTATATGGATAAATTATATATTTTTTTCTAAATATTTATCCATTTCATTTATGTCACCAGTTTTATTGTCATATAGTTGGTCAAAATATTTCCAAATAATTGCTTTTATTTAATTATCCTTGGTTGTGAATTCAGTATTTTTTCTTGCACTGATAATTTGGTTCATCTATTCTTTAAAAAAAATCAAATTACCCAATAGTTTATGTTTTTTATTGTTCTCCTGCCCCTCCCAAAATGTCAGCTCATTTATGAAATTAAAATTTTGTAAACGTCAAGCTTAATAATTTATACTTTTATTTGCAGGATTTCTGTTTTGGTGTATAAGAGGAAATTAATTTGCTGTTTTTCTAGGTTTTCTTTTAGTTGCTTGTCCAATTCATTTATTTATTCTTCCTCTCTTTTACTAATGTAAATCTATAGAGTTAGAAAATTTCCCCAAGTCCTGCTTTGCTTCCAATATAATATAGTAAAACAAATAAAATTTTCATGTCTATTTTCTTTTTTTCTATTTGGTATTTTGTCTCATTTTCATTATATTTAATGAAATAATTTTTTTCATATGATTCCTTCTTTGACCCACCTATTATTTAGAATTATATTGTAAAATTTCCAATTAATTTTTAATTTGTGCACCAAATGCCCTTTGTTGGGCATAATTTGTTGCAACATTATCAGAAAAGCATGCATTTGATATTTCTGTTTTTCAGCATTTTTTGAGATGTTTCTGCTTTAGTACATGGGTAATTTCTGTGAAGATGCCATGCTCAGATATATTATTTTCTATTCCCACTCAATATTCTCCTGAAGTCTATTCTATCTAACTTTTCTAAAATTTTAATTAATCTCCTAAACTTCTTTCTTTTTTAAAAATTTTTTGGTCAGCTTTATGTAGGTCTGATAGGGTTCAATTGAGATCCTGCACTAATATAATTTTATTTTCTTCTGTAACTCATTTAACCTTTCCTTCAAGAATTTAGATGGCATGCCATTTGGTGTATATATTCAGTATTGATATTGATTTATTGTCTATGTCAGCTTTTTGGTAAAATGTATTTTCCCTAATTACTTTTTTTTTTTGGCAAGGCAATTGTTGTTAAGTGACTTGCCCAGGGACACACAGCTAGTAAGTGTTAAGTGTCTGAGGCCAGATTTGAACTCAGGTACTCCTACATCCAGGGCCAGTGCTCTATCCACTGTGCCACCTAGCTGCCCCCCTAATTACTTTTAATTTAGTCTTTTTTTTTTCTTCTGAGATCATGATTCCTACCCCTCCCTTTTTTTTTTTTCCCAGCTTGAAGTATCATAGATTCTGTTTTGGCCTTTTATGTTAACTCTGTTTATTTCTTTCTGTTTCCAGTGTGTTTCTTGAAAACAACATATTGTTGAATTGTGGTTTCTAATCCATTTTGCTCTCATTTTCCATTTTATGTGTAGGTTGATCTCATTCATATTAACAATTAATAGTAGGGGCAGCTATAGGGAGAAGTGGATAAAGCACAAGTCCTGAATTTAGGAAGACCTGTGTTTAAATCTGACCTCAGACACTTGACATTTACTAGCTGTGTGACCCTGGGCAGGTCACTTAACCCTCATTGCTTGGCAAAAACAAACAAATAAACAAACACCTGAGCAGATAAATAAATACATGAATAATGAATAGAAATGATAATTAGTAGTGATAACCTTTTCTTTGTCTCCATCCTATTCTCTTATACTTATACTTTTCTTTTTCATCCCTTTTCCTTTAAAGAATCTGTTTTACTATTGACTACTCCTTACATAAATCTGCCCTCCCTCTTATTTTATCTTTCTCCTTTATTTTAAACCCAATCCCCTCTTATTTTCCTGTTGGGTAAGTTGAATTTCTGTACCCATCTATAAGGGTATGTATATTCCCTCCTTGAACAAGTTCAGATGATAATGAGTTTCAAATATTGCCAACACCCCCTCATGCATGCCTCATTCATATAAGATGATGTCTCTCCTTCTTCCTCTCCCTACCACCTCTCCTAATGCCTCTTTTTCTCACCCTTTTTTTCTTCTTTTGATATCATCCCAATACAATTGAATCATACCCATACTCTATTTGTAGGCAGGCTCCCTTTACCAGCCTTTAAAATTCTTAGGAGTTATATGTATCATCATGTCATATAGGAATATAAACAGCATAATTTATTCAGCCCCATGATATCTCTTGAACCTTGTCTTTAAATTTTCTATTGAGCTCTGTCTTTTCATTAGGAGTGTTGAAACTCCTCTACTTCATTAAATATCCATTCCCCCCCTCTTTTGACTATATTCAGTTTTTCTGGCTAGGTTAATCTTGGTTTTAATCCTATTTCTTTATTCTCCCAGAATATCATATTCCAAGCCATCTGCTCCTTTGCAGTGGTCAGTGATAAATCTCATTTGATTCTTGTGGTGACTTTATGGCATTTAAATTATTTTTCTCTCTAGCTGATTGAAATATTTTTCTCCTTGACATAGGAGTCTATTATATTCCTGGGATTTTTCATTTTGGGATTCTTTCAGGAGCTGACAGGTAGATTCTTTCAGGTTCTTTCTCCCTTGCCCTCTGGTTGTAAGATATTTGGGCAGTTTTCTTTTATAATTTCTTGAAATATGATATCTAAACTATTACTGTTCATGAGTCTGGTTAGTACAATAATATTTACATTATCTCTCTCTGATCTATTTTTCTTATCAGTTGTTTTTCCTATAGGATATTTAAAAATTCCTTCTATTTTTTCATCTTTTGACTTTATTTTAACATTTCTGGATATCTCAAGAAGTCATTAACTTCCCCTTGGACAACCCTAATTTTAAGGAGTTATTTTTTTCAGTAATTTTGCACCTTGTTTACCAAGCTACCAATTCCCTTCATAGTTTTCTTGCATTGCTCCCATTTCTTTTCAAAATTTATCCTATACTGCTCTTATTTGTTCTTTAAAAAAAAAAACCCCTTTTTGCTTTGTTTTCTTTTTCTTTTACTCTTCTAAGCATTATTAATGGGTTTATATGTAGTCTTCAGCTTTCATGTTCTTTTTTCTCTTTCATTTTTTCAGCTTAATTATTGACTTTTGACTTACTGTTAGTTTTGGGCTGTGCTCTCCTCTGGGTATGAATGTCTGGCCTGAGTTTCTGTCTTTCGTGTCTTTCTTATATTTCCTTAGCTCATTTTGGAGGCCTATAAATTTTCAGTTCTTCCAAAATGGTGCATTCCTAGAAGAGGTCTATTCACTTGTTCTGTGATTTGCAAATTACTGACCTAGTTTGGTGTTGTTGGCTTGTGTGTAGCTGAGTTTCCAAAGACTTCTTTGTATCTCTGTCACAGCTAGCCTCCTGGGAGATTCTACAGGCTTAAAGTTACTGAACTGTTGGCTTCTCTTTAGTTTTGATCTACTCTTATGGTTTATTTCATTGTAGGTTTCTTTGTGAAGCTAAAGGTTAGAGTCCTTATTCTACTTTTTCTTATTCTACTCATATCCTCCTGGAGCTTGTTTCTTGATCCTTATATAGGGAGGGCCACTGTTCCTTCAAAATCCTGATTGTGATGTTACAGCTCCTCCTCAATCTGAAAGTGTGATTTTGAACTTGGTAAGAGGAAGAGAGCAGCCATATGGAACCTCTTCCTGCTCCCAGTGCTGGTACACAGGTCCCTGGGAACTCTTTCTGCTTAGGTTTTCAATTCTTTACCATTTTTGGAGCTGGGCTACTCTTCTCTAAAGCTGCAGCTATCATAGCCCATTGATACTTCCACTTGCTTCCACATAGCTGTTGATCTGAGCTCCTGGCCAGCCAACACATCAGTATCCATAGACCTCTTTATATTCCTAAAGTACTCTGGGCTTTCCCCATCAGAATTTAGTCTGGCGCACTTCCTAGGTCTTTGTGGAGCAGGTTGTAAAGGAGCTAACAAAAAATTACAACTTCTCACTCTTCACCCACATAATTTTTTTTTTTTGTGGGTAAATGAGGGTTAAGTGACTTGCCCAGGGTCACACAGCTGGTAAGTGTCAAATGTCTGAGGCCGGATTTGAGCTCACGTCCTCCTGAATCCAGGGCTGGTACTTTATCCACTGTGCCACCTAACTGCCCTCCCCACATAAACATTTAATAAATATTTACTGACTGAGCAGCAGAATAGTATTCATCATCCAGAAAGTGTACCCAACAATAGGATCATATGTGACATTCACAGGGCACTACATAAAACATGTAGAAGAAGGTACCCTGAATGTCCTTTGCAAAACTATGATATAAACTTTGTTGCCCATTTTCAGTTAGCCATTTCTAAACCATTTGCCCTCATTCTGGAACTGTTTCCTCTCTCATACCGTTTTAGTCACAGAGCCATTAACTTCTCTTCTCATTCTTTTTCCATACCTGTATTCAGTAAAGATGATAATATTAATATTTATACATTAGTATGAAATTAATTCACTCTACTAACTTTCCCATAGTTATCTGGTTTTTAAGCCTCACTCCTAAATGAAACAATTTTTTTTTCATCTTTAAGAAATTTTAGGAATATATAGCTTCATGGGTGATTGGAGGAAATAGATTCTTTTTTCAAATCTTCTAAAATCATAATAACTAAGTGGTCAGTTAATGAATATATAAATCCCTCATTCAAAGTAGCTAGTTTTTACAATGGATAGAATGTTAGATCCAGAGTCAGGAAGATGTGAGTTCAAATCCAGACTCAGTCACTTACTATCTGAGCAAGGGACTTAAGTTTTGTCTGCTTTAGTTTCCTTATCTGTAAGTTGGGGAAAATAGATGAAAATAGCACCTTTCAGGGGAAGCTAGGTGGCACAGTAGTTAGAGAACCAGCCCTGAATTCAGGAGGACCTGAGTTCAAATCTGGCCTCAGACACTTAACACTTACTAGCTATGTGACCCTGGACAAGTCACTTAATGCCAATTGCACTGCAAAAAAAAAAATAGCACCTTTCTCCCAGGGTCATTGTGGAGATAAAATGATATAGTATTTATAAAGAACTTTAGAAACCCTATCTATCTATTTATTTGAAATTTTGAATTCTAAATTCTATCCTTCTCTCATTCCCTCACTCTTTACTCTTCCCCCTCCCTGAGGTGGTAAGCAATCAAATATAGGTTTGCAATTATGTAAATGCAATTACATAAAACATTACTATGTTAGTCATTTTATATAAAAAGGCTAATGTAAAAAAAAAGAAAGCACAAAATAGCACATTTTAGTATCTTCAATCAATCAGTTCTTTCTCTGGAGGTGGATAGTATGCTTCATCATTAGTCCTTTGGAATTGTCTTGGATCATTGTATTGCTGAGAGTAATTAAGTCATTTACAAATACTCATAGAACAATAATGCTGTCACTGTGCACAATGTTGTCCTGGTTCTGCTTACTTCGCTATACATAATTTTATATGAGTCTTTCCAGATTTCTCTGAAATCATACTGCATGTCATTTCTTATAGCACAATAATATTCCATTACAATCATATGTACATTCCTTTGATTTCCAATTCATAGCTGCAAAGAGTTGCTATATTTTTATACAATGTTTTTCCTTTTCTCTTTTTTATAGTTACTCTTGTTAACTGTTTCCCTCCATCCTATTCCCTTCCCCATGATATTCACTCTATTATCTATCTTATTTCACCCTATCCCTCCTCAAAAATGATTTACTTCTGACTGTCCCCTCCTCAAATATGCCCACCCTTCTTTCTTTTCTTTTTTGGCAGGGCAATGACTTACCCAGAGTAACACAGCTAGTTAACTATCAAGTGTTTGAGGCCACATTTGAACTCAGGTCCTCCTAAATCTGGGGCTGGTTCTTTATCCACTGAGCCACCTAGCTACCCTGCCCTCCCTTCTTTCATCCCTACCTCCTTATCCTCTTCCCCTCCAACTTTTCTGCAGGGTGAGATAGATTATTTCATCCAATTGAATGTGTATATTATTCCCTCCTTGAGCCAACTTTGATGAGATTAAGGTCTTTGAATCAATTCTGATGAATTTAAGGCTGATTCACTGCCCCACTCCTCTGCCATCTCTCCCCTCAGTCCATAAACTCTCTCCTGTTTCTTTCATGAGGGATTTCACATCATTCTATCTCTCTCCTTCTCCCTCTGCCAGTGCAATCCTCTCACCCTTCAATTTTACCCTAAAGATGTCATCATGGGGCAGCTAGGTGACACAGTGGATAACAAACCCAGCCTGGACTCAGGAGGACCCACCCCAAATCCAGCCCCAGTCACAAGACACTCACCCACTGCTCAAACCCGGGTATGTCACCCATCTCCAACCATCCCCCCTACACACACAAAGATAAACAAAAATAAATGCTTTACACATATTATCCCTTCATAATCAACTGCCATCTGTGCCCTCTGTTTAAATTTATTTCTGTCATCTGCCCTAATACTGAGAAATTTCTTGTGAGGTAAAAGTATCATTTTCCCATATAGGAATGTAAGCAGTTTAAACTTTTAACATTCCTCTTAATTTCTTTTTCCTGTTTACCTTTTTATACTTCTCTAGGGTCTTGTATTTGAAAATCTAATTTTCTATTCTGTTCAGGTCTTTTCTTTCTTTTATTTCTGTGGGGCAATTATGACAGTTAAGTGACTTACCCAGGGTCACACAGCTAGTAGGTGTCAAGTGTCTGAGCCTGGATTTGAACTCAGGTCTTCCTGAATTCATGGCTGGTGCTTTATCCACTGTGCCATCTAGCTGCCCCCCAGTTCACATCTTTTCATCAGAAATGCCTGAAAGTCCTCTTTTTCTTTTTCTTTTAATTTTTTTATTGAATAGAATTTTATTTTCCAAAATATATGTAAAAACAAATTTTAACATCAATTTTTTTAAAAAAAAATTGTGTTCCAACTTCTCTTCCTCCTCCATTCCCACCCCCCACCCACTAGAACTCAAGCATTTCAAAATAAGTTATACATGAGTAGTCATGGAAAACATTCCCACATTAGCTAGGTTGTGAGAGAAAACAGTCGAAAAACTCCCAAAATTTCAGACTCAGGAATTGTCAAAGAGAAACAATTTTTTTTAAAAAAATGTGTTTCCAGGGGTGGCTAGGTGGCACAGTGGACAGAGCACTGGCCCTGGAACCAGGAGCCCCCGAGCCCAAATCTGGCCCCAGACTCCCAACACCCACCAGCTGTGTGACCCCGGGCAAGCCACCCAACCCCAATTGCCTCACTAAAAAAAAAAAAAAAAAAAAGAAAAGAAAAAAAATGTTTCCATCTATTTTCAGATACTATCACTTTTTTCTCTGTAGATGGGTTGCCATTTTCATAAGTCCTTCAGGGTTATATTGGACCATTGCCTTGCTGAAAATAACCACATGCTTCCCAGCATATCATCTTACACTATTGCTGTTATTTTGTATATAGTACATTTCACTCTGCTTCAGTTTATGTAGGTCTTTTCAGGTTTTTCTGATAGTATCCTGTTCATCATACCCTAAATAATGTACCTTAAACTTGACAAAGAATTTTCTTCATATTAGCCCAGGAGTGGTAGGTACCATATGTTTTGCCATTATATTCAATCATCATAACTATTTCCCTCCATCCTATTCTCTTCCCATGATATTTGCTCTATTTTCTATCTTCTTTTAAACTATTCCTCCTCAAAAGTGTTTTACTTCTGACTGTCCCCTCCCCTACTCTGCACTCCCTTTTTTTTCATCCTTCCTTCCTTATCCTCTACCCCTCATACTTTCCTGTAGGGTTAAATAGATTACTCCTCCCAACTGGGTGTGAATGTTATTCCCTCCATGAGCCCACTCTGATGAATTTAAGGTCTTTGAGCTAATTCTAAGTTCCAAATTTTCTTCCTCCCTCTCTCCTCAACCCTCCCTATGAAATCAAGCAATTCAATATGTCATACTTGTGCAGTTATGCAGAACATCTTTACCTTCCTTGAAAGTATTTTGCTTTTTACTACTCTCTCCCGGAATCTGCCCTTCCCTCCTTCCCCTTCCCCCCTTTATCTCCCTCCCCTCCCTCAGGGCAAAAATATATTACTATACCCACTTGAGTATGTGTGTTAGTCCTTCTTTGAGTCAATTCTGATGTTATTATGGTTCACTCACTCCCCAATTCCTTCCCCCTCTTCCCCTTCCCTCCATAAGCTTTTTTCTTGTTTCCTTATTGTGAACAACATCCCCCCAGACCATCTCTCCCCTTCTCCCTCCCCCAGTCTATTTCTCCTACACCTCAACCCTATTTTATGGATGTCATTATGGGTTAGTTAGGTGGCACAGTGGACAATGCACCAGCCCTGGACCCAGGAGGCCCCAAGCCCAAATCTGGCCCCAGACATAAGACACCCCACAAAGAACAAAACATAACATCCATTCATATTCAGTTCAGACCTGTGTCCTCTGTCAAATCCTACTGAGATAGTTCTTATGAGTTTGAAGTATTATCTTCCCATGTAGGAATATAAATAGTTTGATCTTTTAATATCCCTCATGAAGTCTTTTTCCTGTTTCTCTTTTTATGCTTCTCCAGGGTCTTGTATTTGAAAGTCATATTTTCTATTCAGTTCAGGTCTTTTCATAACAAATGCCTGAAAGTCTTCTTTCATTGAAGTCCCATTTTTTCCCCCAAAACAATATACACAGTTTTGCTGGGTAGGTTATTTTTGGTTGTAGTCTCAGTTCCTTTGCCCTCCAGGAATATCACATTCCATGCCATCTAATCCTTTGAAGTAGAAGCTGCTAGGTCTTGTGCTATCCTGACTGTGGCTCCACATTACTTGAATTGTTTCTTTTTGGCTGCTTGTGATATGTTCTCCTTGACCTGGGAGCTCTGGAATTTGGCTATAATATTCCTGGGAGGTTTCAATTTGGGATCTCTTTCAGGAGGTGATTGGTGGATTCTTTTATTTTCTATTTTCTGTTCTGCTTCTAGAATATCAGTGCAATTTTCCCTAACAATTTCCTGGAAGATGGTGTCTAAACTCTTTCCTTGATCATGCTTTTCAGGTAATCCAATAATTTTCAAATTATCTCTCCTGGATCTATTTTCTGTCAGCTATTTTCGCAAGGAGATTTTTCACATTACCCTCTATTATTTTTCTTCATTTGGATTTGCTTTATTGTGTCTTGATTTCTCATAAAGTCATTTGCTTCTATTTGCTCAATCCTAATTTTTAAGCAATGATTCCCTTCAGGGAGCTTTTGAACATCCTTTTCCATTTGGCTAATTTGGATTTATAAGTTGTTGAAATTTTTTCATGACCCTCCTTCATCACTCTCATTTCTCTTTCCATTTTTTCCTCTACCTCTATTACTTTTCCCTTTACCTCTATTACTTTATCTTCAAAGTCCTTTTTGAGCACTTCTATGGTCTGAGACCAATTCATATTTTTCTTGGAAGCTTTGGATGTAGGAGCCCTGATGTTGCTATCATCTTCTGGAGGTGCACCTTGATCTTCCTTGTCACTAAAGAAACTTTCTATGGTCTGCTCATATTGACTTTTAACTTCTTAAAGTGGGACACTGCTTTCAGGATATACTTTCCCAAGCTTCAGGGGGTCTAAGGTGGTATGTTTTAAGGAGGGGCAGGTTTTTCGCTTGCCTGGCCTATTCTCTTGTCTGTAGATAACCCTAGGCCAACTTGCTAATTAACCAAGCAGCAAAACTTTGTCTGCTGTGGTTGTTAGCTCTGATGAGCCTGTGCCCCTCCCCCACCTGGGCCACTGCCATGATACATACTTCCTGATTCCCAGCAGGGGTGAAACACCCAAGTTCCACCTCAGTGCCAGAAGAGACCCCTGTAATCTCTGCCCTGCCAACTACTCAGTCTTCTTGCCAAACTATGAGCTTACTTCTAGACAACACTGGTACTGCACCTGATTCAGAGGCTGCTGGGGTCCCTTTCTCTGGCGAAGTCTGCCTGGGACTGGATCTGTGTCAGCTTGAACTCAGGGTTGAGCTTCACTCATGCCCTAGCACAACGTCCTCTTCCTGTCAACTTTCTAAGCTGTCTGGCTGGAAAATGGTCTCAGCCCCTTCTTTTGTGGGGACTACTGCTCCAGGAACTGTCCTATGGTATTATTTGGAGGTTTTTTGGAGTAATCATGTGGTGAGTTCCAAGAGCTTACTGCCTTTCCTCTGCCATCTTGGCTCTGCCCCCGGAACACTGAAACCATAGATTTAAAGCTAACAGAGAATTTAGAGTTCAACTAGTCTAATTTTCTTATTTTATATATGAGGAAACTTTTGCTTTGAAAATGTTAAATGAATCTGAATTGGCCAAGGTTATACATGTAGCAAATTGCAGAACTAGGATTTATGCCTATGTCATCTGACTCCAAATTCACCAATCTTTCTATTATATAGTACTTCCTCTCAGTTTATTATTATTATTATTTCTAATAATAATAATAATCATTGCTGTTCTTATTATTATCATCTCCATTTTTGAAACTCAACTAAGCTTACCTCATCGTGTAGTATAGATCATCCTCAGTTCTTGAAGGCTGTTAGTGGAATTCCAGCTGTGGTAGCTTGTTCCCAGCTAAAAAGACTTTGATTAGGAGTCTAATATTGTGCTCTATGCTATTCATGGACCACCACAGCTAAGTTTAGAGAGCCTAAATACCAGGAATTAGATAAGTTGATCATCAAGTATGCCAAAGGCTGAAGAATGTTTTGGCCATAGCAGCACATGAAGACTATCATCACTTGTACTAAGATGAAGATGTTTGATGGCTTATACTAGAGGAACAAGCATGCACACAAATGAAATCGTGGCTCTTTGAATGTATTGTTCTTGTTGCTGCTGCTGCTGCTATTGTTATTGTTTTTGTTATTTTATAACAGAACTGTTCACAAGGTGCCAGACAGGGGTCATGTAAATTGTGACTTCTGGCAATCCTCTGCCTCTACAGTTCTGCATTACTATGTAAAAGCACATTTCTCACCAGAGAAAGCAAATGATTCCCTAAATGTCTTTATATACCCTGTCTTGTTATGCAAGGTAGGAAGAACTGGGCTCAGTGTGTATAATGTTTAGGATTTGTGGCTTGTAGCCCCTGGGATGTGGATCATTGGTAGGATAAAAGAAAAGAATCATTGCCTACTTATTTCCTCTGGACATGCTTTATTTTAACATTCAAACTCACATTCCCCTAGAAACTATGGATCCTTTTATGTTGTACCTATAATATTGCCAGAGAAGTGATATATAGATCAAGGTCTTGGAATGTATTATCTCCTGCTACATTATCTTTCATTCCCCACCCCCTTTATTTGGATCTTCTTCCATTTATAGATGCCAAAGAACAACCAGAAGTATTTTGTGACCTTCAGCATCAGGAGTTTAGTCTTCTGGTGAACAAAATTGATGATCTTTATAAAGCTCTTGGGGGGTGCAATTTATCCTATTGGCCTATAGCATGTACTAGCATTAACAATAGAGGATACATGAAAGGAGGCTCTAAAGGCAATATGAATACAGAAAGAACATTTAGCCTCAGAAAAGCAACATTAGAACAGCTTTCAAAATAACGTCATATAAGATGTATTTATTTACTTAGGACCTGGAATAGGGGACTAAATGTACAATTGCCGTGATATAGGGAACTTTTTGGAAAAGAAAACTCCCTCTACCAATGCAAATCAGAATCAACTATGAAATCTATCGTCTTAGAGATCTTCCTGCAGTCACTGAGAAGTTAAAGGATATACCTAAGTTCAGATCATGTGTATGTTGCTGAGGTGAGACACAAACGCAGTTTTTCTTAATTCTAAGGCAAATTCCCTACCTACCATACCAGAGGGAAGAAGAAAATGTCACTAGCAGGTGAGCTATTTCTATTATCTTTGTTAAGGGGCAGGTATACAAAGCTCTTTTCTATCAGTAACTTTTTTGAATTAAACTGTTACATGATTAGCCTGAGAGCTGATTTCTAGAGTGATGATTGTGAGGAAAATGAATAGAGGAGAGTGATAAAATAGTCAAATTCAGTTGTTCCTTTGATGGAGATCTGAGACACTATTTACTTTCTTATTAAGGGGCCACCAAAGTTCAAACTCAGGATTTTTGACAAGTCAACTAAAAGATACCAACTCACCCTAATTACATAGGAACAATTTCACCTTTCCCATGCCATTACAAATTAAGATGTCTTCCAATTACATAGAAAGCAAGATGCTTCCCAGTAATACAGAAAGCAAAATTCCTCCTTAAGAATACCACCCCTTCGTCCCCCAACCCATTTGGGAAATAATTACTTAAGCCTTCCCAAAAGGAAGGAGGTATGACAACTGAGGGGTGTTTGAATCACTTGAATCACTTTTCTGGGGTGTTTGAAGCCCTCTGAGAGGTCAAGTACCTTGAATTTAAGAAAGGGCCAGAGATTATTGGCCAGAATTATATCCAAAAACAGTCCTTTCTTATCAGGTAAATCTTCCTGAGGACTGGAAACAAGAATCCACTGTAAAAGGGAGCTCCTCTGCTACAGATGAATTTTGGGGCAGCTAGGTAGCAAAGTAGATAGAGCATCAGCCCTGGAGTCAGGAGGACCTGAGTTCAAATCTGGCCTCAGACACTTGACACTTACTAGCTGTGTGAACCTGGGCAAGTCACTTAACCCCAATTGCCTTGCCAAAAAAAAAAGGAGCTCTTCCCCTTTTCAGAGTAGCATCATCTTTTTTTTTTTTTGGTGAAGCAATTGGGGTTAAGTGACTTGCCCAGGGTCACACAGCTAGTAAGTATCAAGTGTCTGAGGCCGGATTTGAACTCAGGTCCTCCTGACTCCAGGGCCAGTGCTTTATCCACTGCGACACCTAGCTGCCCCAGAGTAGCATCATCTTATGGACAAAAATTTGCGGGGGGGGGGGGGGGGGGGTTGGACGCCTGACATGGGCAGTCAGATGTATATCAATGGAAATGTTTTTCAGTAGGTGCTTCTTGAAAATAAATGCACATGATAGAATGCATATACATTTCCATAAGTTCCAAATGTTGATAATTGTTCCATAAGGAAAAGGCTTTAATGGGCAACTTGGCTAAGCAAAAGACTTCTTCAAGGGATAAATTTTGTGAATTGGGAAATGAAGTAAAGAAACAGGCAGTTTGGTGCTATGGAATGAGCACTAAATCTGTAGCAAAAGACCCAGGTTTAAATTTTACTTCTGATACTACCTGTCTGAGTTTGGGCAAGTTACTTAAACTCTGTAGGCCTTAGTTTTCTAATCTGTAAAATGAGTAAGATGGATCAAATGAACTCTGAGATTCCCTCTAGATCGAATGCATGATACTAAGAGTTAGAAAGCAAAATCAAAATCACAATATGTAAGCTGGGTCAGATTGAGTACCAAAGGTGTCATCAATGAAAAGAGAATGACTGGGAGGCAACAATCAGTTACAAGAATGCTAGGAGCATGTGAGTTGGTAATGACTTCTAGAAGAGAAGACAAATTGTCTCTATACAATGGGTGGTGCTTTTAAAGGGCTTAAACATCTTTCTTAATGTACTTCATGTTGACAATCTTATCATTGACTGCTAAGTGATTTAGTGAGGAAGTCTAAAGGAAAGGAAAACAAAGAAAAGTCAAAGCCTCTCTGTGGTGATATAGGAAAGTAGAGAAATGTATACAGTGGAAGAGAAAACATAGGTCTGTTTCTCTGATGAAATGCCAAAAAATGAGATATACTATTCTAATTTATAATAAAAATACGAAAGTCAGAATGCATCCCTGAAAACATATTTAAATACTCACAGTATTTATCTTTAAGCATTATTTGAAAAAAATTAAGCAAAGAAACTTCCCCCAATAGCTACTAGAAGATCCTGGAACCATGACTGTCTGAAATTATAGACATATGAGCAAACAAAGCACAAATTTTAAAAGCTCACTTATTTGTTCATTATAATTCACTTCACACTATGCCTTATGCTCTCTGTTCTTAAGAGGGGATTTATTTTTTATTTGGAGGAAAGTAAGCTAAGATATTTGGGGAAAAAAAGTCAATAGAAGAAATTGGCCGAAACTTTTCATGCTTATAGGATTAAGGGAACTGATTCTTTATGAACCTGATGCATTTAGTTTCCCCTTCTTTTTTGTTTGACAATTGTTATTTGGATCTATGTGATTGAATTTATAATTTTAAGTACACGATAGCTTTACTTAAAATGAAGAAACTTTAAAGATTTGACCATGCAATCTTTAGGAGAGGAAAATTATATCATGACAATGATAGAAATCTTTCTAATTCCCCTTGCATGAAGTTGGGAGAGACTGAACATAGATTTCTATTTTTAAAATTGAGCTAGCTGAGACATTCAAAGGCTAAATGATTTGTCAGACTTCATAAAGTGAATGAATCAGTGACCTACCTAGATATTCTGACTCATAGTGGGGCTCTTTTTGCTGACATCTTTCCCTGAAGCAGAGCTCTGTACTGGAAAATGACATTTAGAATATATTTTGCCAACATTTTGGATTAGTCTTGGTATGATGTAGCTAGCACCCTGTGAATGGTTCCAAATTATTATTTTTACAATAAAAACATTGTTAGCTCTGTCATTCTGAGAAAATTACCTTTTATATTTTTTGAAAGACAGAGATTTTTAGTTGTCTCATAGCCTTTTTGTACTATTATCACATTATAAAAGTTTTACTTTTCTTGATGAATTTGCTTTTTTATGTGGAAATTAAATAATGAGAAAGTGGATTTCTTCTATAACCAGATTTGAACAGATCAAAAAACATCAGGATGAAGACCAATTTTGCTCCAAAATAATCTGTTTGTACACATACTCTATATGTTCCTCAAAAAAGAAAAAGAAAACTATCAGAGTACCTATCCTGGTCTCTGAAAAATTCCATGTCAAATCATAAAAATCCTCAAATATCCTAGATATAAATGCCCAGGAACTTGTGTAAGTCAATGAGATTATATTGGAAACAAACATATTAGAAGGCATAAGGGACAAGAGAGGACTTTTCACTCATTCAGTATCTCAGGTGAAAGTTATATTGAAAGAGTAACTCACCAATTATAATTTCAATTCCTTAAATTTACAGACCACCCATTCTTTTCCTCCTTTCGTTGTAGTCTCTGAGTTTAGTATAGTAACTCAGCACAGAGTTAACATGTAATAAATGCTTGTTGAATGACTGAGATGACCTAAGATTAAATGCAATGGCCAATCATATCCCATTGAACAAATGAAAAAGGCCTCAGGTGAGCAGTTATACAGGCCTAACAAAAGTAATAGACCACACTTCATATTTTCATTGTGGCATAAAGTTGTGAATCCAGTTAAAGTGCTATAGAAACTTGGTATTGACCAGAATTGTTTGTTTTTAGACCTGTATCTGTCACAGACATCACAACTGTCTTCCTGGAATTCTGATATGAACCTGCAAACCATACCCACAATTTAAATCCAACATAAGCTTGTCAATAAGGCACCAAAAGCACACCAGCCTACCAGAATGTTTGAATGATACTCTGCAAGTCTGGATTGGTGCCAAGGATATTGGAGGGAAACGGGCTTCTAGAGGAACTGTTCTAAGGAAGGTTGAAGTGGGAATCTGAGAATTAGGCTTGGGAGGAGTGACACATCAAAGCACCCCTTAAGTTGATATGGAATATGCATCAATAAAGGGACAAAAAGCAACCAACTAGCTTTGAAATAGATTAGCACCTTTTAAGCCAAGAAATCACACAGCTTCTATGGTAAAAGGATGGGGCCAGAAACAATGTCAGCAATCTCTATGCCTAATTGCTAGTTTCTCAACCCTGAGTATAATCTTCATACTAAAATAGTAGGGGAAGGAATACTTGCCTGTGCATGAAGGTGTTGCCAAATGACTACATTTGACTAGTTCCATCAGTAATTTCTTTTAAAAATGCAGATAACTTTCTTTCCAGTGTAGGATTTATTCTAGTTTTTCTTTGGTGAAAAATCAGGGAGAGATTCTCTATACCAGAGTCCTTTTTAAATTTGTAGGTATGATTTGGTTCACAGTTCAAATACCCCCTCCCTCACTTATTTTCCAGGAGGCTACCATTGGCATACATTTTCTAGCAGAATCAGTGATAGGCGAAATATGGAATGGGAAGAAATCTTTGGTTCTTCTGCTATCTTTAAAGGAATACACCCATGATGTGTTGGTATGTTTAACAACCAAATCTCTGGGAGCGTGGAAAGGGAAAGAGGACATATGACACACTTTTAAGTTTTATCTGCATTACTAACATTTTTCTATCACTTCTTAGGTCAAGACACACAACAAAAATTAAGACTTGATTTGTAGTTTTTACTGATTTCTGAGGTATAAATGCTTACAATGAAAATTTAACTGATTCTCCTGGAAGTGTTTTATAACCTGAATACTCCATATCTTATCTCTGGCATGCTTTCTCCTTCTACCTGCCCTGAATCAAACATAGGAGCACCCTGTCCTCCTTTCTGTGTGTATATATGTTTATTTTCCCTTCTACCATAAAAAATTTTATTTTGTGACTCATCTCTTAACTAACTAAAATAATTCTTCCTAAGAGTAAACAGCTGTCTTCTTCCCCCATTAACCCTGACTGAGGTTGAGCAGGCCACTCTTTAATATGCAATTGAAAGAATAATAAATTTGGAGTCATAGGCTTTAGTTCCAAAATAAGCTTGGTCCTTAACTACCTGTATGACTTTTGACATGTCACTTAATTTTTTTTATGGGGGGGGTCTTAGTTTCCTAATCTATAAAATGAAAGTTTGAACATAGATAACCATGACCTTATGCTAAGACCTTGACCCCACTCATTCTCTCCTACCCCATGATGACAAATTAATGAAGTGCAGTCATCAAGAAAACCAACGGTAGGACTTAGTGTTAGTACATTCAAGGCTGAATAGGGCTAATAATAGGCTGTTTGGATTTGTGAAATTGTAGTTACATTATGAAATCTTGAAGAGACTTTAGAATATTTGCTGGGGATGAGTCTCCACGTTCAGTTCAGCATAAGGTCTTTGTCTAAATGCACAGAATAAATGGTTGTGAATAAATGACTGGTTAGACTTCAAGTCCTATTCTCTTTTCCTAAAGCCACACATTCTCAGATGACTGCTTCACATCTCCATCTGAATTTCCCATTAGAATCTCAAATTCAACATGTCACAATTTTTCAAAAAATTCATCCCTTTTCAAAATTTCCCTATTTAGGCTGAATATAACTTCATCTTTCGATTCATACAGGTTCACAACTTGAAACCCCTTTCCTTTTTCCCTTTCCCACAATTCTCTTTCATTCAACAATCATTTATTAAGGACCTTCTTTAGGCTATTAACCTTGCTGGGTGCTCAAGAAACAGACACAATGGAAACTCTTTGCCTTGAAGGAGCTTACTGTTCTCCCTCATCCACTGTGAACTTGCAGTTGTTGTCTTGCTTATTCTAGCTCCACAATAATTTTCACTTCCCTTCACTTAGCTCCATTCAGCAGCTGCTGCCCCAGTTTAAGTATTCATTGCCCTTTGTTTGGGTTAGATGTAGTTTCCTAAATGATCTCTGTGCTTATCTATCTCTATAGTTCATTCTCCACACAATCAAGTGAAAATTCCTAAGACAAAACTTCAGTAGGTCCTTATTTTTCTCTAGGAAAAATTCAAATTCCTCAGCTTCACATAAAACCTCCCACTCTAAGGTACCACCTATGCTTTCAGACTTATTTTACTTTACCACTCTTCATTTACTCTATGTTACAGGCAACTAAAATATTAATTCTTCACCAAACACAACTTACTATGTCCTATCTCTGCCACTTTGTAAAATTGTTCCCTGAATCTAAAATGCATTCCTTTCTCACTTCTTTTGTTTTTTTTTCTTATAGAGTCCCTAACTTTTATAACTATTCCTCTCCAGAAATAACTTTCCTTTTTAGTGTTTACATAATTTTATCATGTTTCCCCTACCCCAGTAAAACAAGCTCCTTGTTTGTTTGTTTTAATATCCAATGCACTGTACATAGTAGGTGATTAATAAAGGATTGCAGGGTAGCATGTTGAATGGATTTTTTTTTTTGCTGGGCAATGGGGGATAAGTGACTTGCCCAGGGTCACACAGCTAGTAAGTAAAGTGTCTGAGGCTGGATTTGAACTCAGGTACTCCTGAATCCAAGGCCGGTGCTTTATCCACTGCACCCCCTAGCTGCCCCCTCGAATGGATTTTTAAGAAAAATCCATGTGCATAATATTTACAGATGAGAAATAGAAAATATTGCAAATTATTCTGGTGAAGAGAAAGGACCTATGTCTAGGCCTGGACTATGTCAGACAAATATTAAGTTCTAAGGATGAAAAAAAAAAAAGATAAAAGAACTCCTGTATCCAAAGCATAGGCACTGAATTGGGAGACTACAATATGTATACGGATGTAACACTGACTACCCCAGCCCCTTCTGTCTGAAGGCCAGGTAGATTAGATGCCATGTTTCCTACCTCCTCAAGTGTTCTCCAGGGGGTGGAGCCAAGATGGCAGAGGAAAGTTACTTTCCTTAGCTCTCCCCAAGATCCTCCCAAATACCTTCAGATAATGCCATAAGACAATTCCTGGAGCAGCAGAACCAACAAAAGGAGAGGGTGAAATAATTTTCCAGCCAAAGACAACTTATATGGTCATCAGGAAAGTTCTATTGTAACAGATTGAGAGCGGAGCACAGCCTAGCACAGGCCTTGCCTGCTAACACCCAGCCCCAGCAAACCAGGAGTAGGTCTCAGGAGCCTCTGGATCAGCAGCTGCAGCAACTGCTTCTGGAACTCAGCTCATAGATAGTAAGGGGGTCAAACAACTGGCCAGAAGGGGATTACAGGGATCTCTTTGCCAACACTGAGGCAGGAATCTGTTGTTTGGCCCATACTCAGATCCAGGTCATAGTCTTGGGTGGCAGTCACAGGTGAGGGAGGAGCACAAGCACACAAGAGTTTGTAGCCATAGTGGAGCGGGCTTCATAGCTCCAGGGCAGAAAAGCTGGTCCATGGTTGCTTGCAGACCAGAACACAGGCCAGGAGAGTGGCAAACATATCTCTCCTTAAATCATACCTTTGTGGAAGAACTGACTTACAAATTACTAGAAGTATCTCAGATTACAGCTGTTCAAATCCCTTGAAGCTTGAAACAGTGCACAGTCCAACCTGGAAGCAGTAAACCACTTTAACAAAGAGTTAAAAGCCAAGAAATAAGCTGGGGAAATAAGCAAACAGAAAAAATGCTGACCCTAGAAAGTTTCTATTGTGACAAGGAAGATCAAAATACACTCTCAGAAGGAGATAACAAAGTCAAAGCTCCTATATCAAAGCTTCCAAGAAAAATATGAATTATCCTCAGGCCATAGAAGGGGTTAAAAATGATGCTGAAAATAAAATAAGAGAAGTAGAATAAAAAATGGAAAGAGAAATGAAAGTGATGCAAGAAAATCAAGAACAAAAACGTCAACAACTTGGTAAAAGAGAAACAAAAAAATATTGAAGAAAATAATGCCTTAAAAAATGGACTGGGCCAAATGGTAAAAGAGGTACAAAAAGCCAAATGAGGAAAATAATGCCTTGAAATGCCAAATTGCCCGAATGGAAACCGAGGTACAAAAGCTCTCTGAAGAAAATAATTAGTTGAAAATTAGGATTGAACAAATGGAAACTAATGTCTTTATGAGAAATCAAGAAATAATAAAGAAAAACCAAAAGAATGAGAAAATGGAAGGTGATGTGAAATATCTCACTGGACAAACAACTGACCTGGAAAATAGATCCAGAAGAGATAATTTGAAAATTAGGGACAGGGTGAAAGATAGAAAATAGAGTAAATGTCATGGGGAGGGAATAGGATGGAGGGAAATACAGTTAGCAATAGTAACTGTGGAAAAAAAAATAAGCAATTTTGTCTGACAGGACTCAGTTCTCAAATACATAGAAAACTGAGTCAAATTTGTCAAAATAAGAGCCATTCCCTAATTGATAGATGACCAAAAAATATGAAGTTTTCAGATGTAATAATCAAAGCTACTTATAGCCATATGAAAAAAATGCTCTAACTCACTATTTTTTCTTTCTTTTTGTGGGACAATGGGGGTTAAGTGATTTGTCCAGGGTCACACAGCTAGCAAGTGTCAAGTGTCTGAGGCTGCATTTGAACTCAGGTCCTCCTGAATCCGGGGCCGGTGCTCTATCCACTGTACCACCCAGCTGCCCCTTCTAACTCACTAATAATTAGAGAGATGCAGGTCAAAACAATTCTGGAATTTTACCTCATATCTATTGGATTGGATAATAGGACAAAAGGGGGAAAGGACAAATGTAATAGGGAATATTGGGAAAATGAGACATTAATACACTCTTGGTAAAGTTGTAAACCAATTCAAACCTTATGAGGAGCAATTTGGAACTATAGCCGAATGGCTATAGGACCATGCATACCCTTTGAACTAGTAATACCACCACTAGGTTGGTCTCCAAAAAGAGATTTTAAAAAGTTAGAACTCAAAATTTGGAAGATGTCCATAAATTGTGGGATGGATGAACAAATTGTGGGATGAGATTATGATGGAATACTATTGTGCTGTAGGAAATGATGAGCAGGATGCTTTCAGAAAAACCTGGAAAGGCTTACATGGCCTGATGCAAAGTGAAATGTACTGTGTACAAAGCAAGAGCAATAATGTAAGATGATCTGCTGTAAATGATTTGGCTATTTTCAGCAATGCAATGATCCAAGACAACTCTCAAGGGCTTATGAAAAATGCAATCCATCTCCAGAGAAAGAACTGATGGTATGTGAATACAGATTGAAGTATAGGGTTTTTTTTGTTCCTTTTTCATAAGTTTTTTTTTCTGTTTTTGTTTACAACCTGACTAATGTGGAAATGTTTGGCATGCCTACACATGTTTAACTTATATTGAATAATGTGTTCTTAGGAGGGAGGTAAAGGAGGGAAAAGAAAATTTGAAAAAAAAAGTTTTAAAAATTGACATTTTTACATGAAATTTGGGGAAAAAAGAAAATTCTAAACTTTTAAAAAAAGAATTCTTCAGGATCCTTAAGTAGGTTTGAGGTCTCGATGCCCTTTACAGAGCCCACTTATAGTGATACAACCCATTGCAAGGGGTTGTCCCCCATGTTCCAGTTCCATCAGAGACTATTAGATTAGGTTTCAAAAATAATTTAATGTTTTATTTTCCCAAGTACATGTAAAATAGTTTTTAACATTTGTTTCTTAAAACTAAGAAAACTAAGTTCTTTTCTTACCTCTCTCTCTTTTCCCCTTATTGAGAAGGTAAGGAATTTGATATATGCTATACATTTTCAGTCACGTAAAACACTTCCATATTGTCATGTTGTGAAGAAAAACACAAACAAAAAAATATCAAGAAAATAAAGTTTAAAAAAAGTATGCTTCAATCTGCATTCAGACTCCATCAGTTCTTTCTCTGGAGATGGATAGTATATTTTTTTTCATCAGTCCTTCATAACTGTCATGGACAATTACATTGCTGAGGATAGCTAAATTATTTGTAGTTCATCATCATACATTATTATTATTGCTGTGTATACTATATTTCTGGTTATGCTCATCTCACTTTATATCAGTTTATAGAATTCTTTCCAGGTTTTCTGAAGAGCATCTGCCTGTCATTTCTTATAGTATAATAGTATTCTATCATACTCCTACCACAACTTGTTTAGCCATTTCCCATTTTATGGACAACCACCCAATTTCCAATTTTTGCCACAAAAAAAACAAAAACAAAAAAGCTGCTACAAATATTTTTTACATATAGGTACTTTTCCTTTTTTCCATCACTTTGAAATAAGACCTAGTTGTGGTATTGATGGGAAAAAAGATATGCATGGTTTTAAAGCCCTTTGAGCATAGTTCCAAATTCCTCTCCAGAATGGTTGAATCCATTCACAACTCTAGGAACAGTGCATTAGTGTCTCAAGTTTTTCATATCACCTCCAAAATTTGTCATGTTTTTTTTTTCTGTCACATTTGTCTATCTGATACATGTGGGATGGTGCCTCAGCATTGTTTTTATTTTTTTTTTGGGGGGGGGCAATGGGAGTTAAGTGACTTGAACAGGGTCACACAGTTAGTAAATGTCAAGTGTCTGAGGCCAGATTTGAACTCAGGTCCTCCTGATTCCAGGGCCAGTGCTTTATCCACTGCACCACATAGCTGCTCCCTCAGCATTGTTTTAATTTGCATTTCTCTAATCAGTAGTAATTTAGAGCATTGTTTCATATGATTATAAATAGGCTTGATTAATTCATCTGAGAACTGCCTTTTCATATTCTTTGATTTGGGGATGGTCTAGATTTTGCCTGGAATTTATATATCATAACAACAATTGGGGAATTAACAATTAATAATTAACAATTGGGGAATGGCTCTTATTAACATACATTTTACTCCATTCTCTATATATTTGAAATTACAGCTTTATCAGAGAAACTTGTGGTATGTTTTTCATAATTATGATTAATGTGTATTTCCTTCCATCCTATTTTCCTCCGATCCATTCTACTCCCTCTCCCCTTTCAACCTGTTCGTAGATGAAATGTTTTCCTTTTGACTGCCACTTCCCATAATTTAGCCTCCTATTAGCCTCAACCTTTCTGTTATCCCCCTTCCCTCCTACTTGTCTATAGGAGAAGACAGATTTTCATACTCAACTGAGTGTGTGTGTGTTATTGCCAGTTGGAGCCAATTTTATTAAGAGTAAAGATTAAGTGATTTCTCCTACCTCTCCCATTTTCCCTTCCCTGTCAAAGCTTTGTCATACCTCTTTTAAGTGATATTATACTTCTCCCCCTCCTCCTCCCAATGCATTCATCTTTTTTTACCCCTTAATTTTATTTTTTTGGATATCATCTCATAGTCAAATCTTACGTTTTCCATCTGTCTATGGCATAGACTCTGTCCACCTGCCCTAATAAATAAAAATTTCTTAGGAGTTACAAGTATCATCTTACTATGAAGGAATGTAAATAGTTTATCCTTATTAAATCCCTCATGAGTTCTCTTTCCTGTTTATCTTTTTTTTTTTTTTGCTTCTTTTGAGCTTTGTGTTGGAATGTTATTTTCTATTCAGCTGTTGCCTATTCATCAGCAATTCTTGAAAGTATTCTATTTTATTTAATGTTCATTTTCCCCTGAATAATTCTACTCAGTTTTGCTGGGTAGGTTATGCATGGTGGTAATCATAGCTCCTTTGCCTTCTGAAATATCATATTCCAAGCTCTCTGTTTCTTTAACATGGAAGCCTCTAAAATTTGTGTGATTCTGACTGTCACTATTATTGTCCTGAGTTAAAAATCTAACCTTAGACATGTACTAGCTATGTCACCACTTAACCTCTGCTTGCCAAAACTTCCTCAACTATAAAATTGAGACAATAATAGCACCTATCTCCCAATATTTGTAAAACACTTAGCATGGGGACTGGCATGTAGTAGGCACTATATAAATGCTATTATTAACAAATGAACCATCAAACTAATATGAAGGACTAAAGAAAGAAAAAAACAAATAAAGGAATGTATCAACAAATAAATGGATAGATTGATGAAAGGAGATAAATAGGTAGAAAGGGAGAAAGAAAAGCAAACAAAAAACAAAAAAACGAAAAAACTTCAACAGAGTCCAGCAACTACTGGGGAATAAGGAAAGACTTCTTGTAGGAGACAGAATGTGAGTGAAGCCTTAGAGGAAGCTTTAGAGGTTTCAAGTGGTATCTCTGATAGGAGGTATTGATAAAGTCACACTAAACTATAGAATTTGAAAGCAGTGACTGTGATGTGATCATTTTCATCTGTGCTCTTAGTTTCCAGTGATTGTGATCCTATTTCACAATACCTTGAATACAGAAATACTTAATAAATATGTAGTGATTATTGAATTCATTAAGTAAATATACAAGAACCTAGGGTTTTTTCTATGTAATTATTTCATTAAATTTTTAATTGCTATGGACATAACAGTAGTGGTAGGAAAGACTAAAATGATTAGGAAGGTCAAAAGAAACTGAAAGGGTTTTCAGGCCTGGGATTTGTTATGAAAGTTAATTATGCAAACTCCTAGAAATAATCTCTCAACACTTTCTTTTAACATTGGAATAAATTATTCTTCCATTCTGGATGTAATTAGGAAAAGTATTGACTCCATTGAAATTTTTCATTAATATTGTATAATAGAAAAGTTTTGCATTTCTTCCTTCTTGAGATTGTCTTAATTTTTTTCACTTGGGATCACCAAGACCTGAGGTCTTTAATGAAACCTAAATATTAAGTCAACTGAGCATTTTCTCACTTATAACTGAAAGAAAACTGGGAATTAGGATACTATGTTTCATTTTTTTCCATTTATAAAGGAATGGGGATGTTTGTTTTCTATTTGAATTGATAATTAATTTATGAAATGATAAAATCATGAATTGGGGGCAGGCACTCCTGGTTCTTTGGGTACTCGTCAGGAAAGACCATGATTGCAGTGGGGAATGGGGGAGCAATCACATTTTAATAAGGCACAGAGAAAAGCATTAAGGGTGAGGAGAGGGATACAGAGGAAGATGGCATGGCTTGGGGACTGAATCATAGGATCAAGAGGGAAAGAGGCAGAGAATATTACTCACATAACGATGGATTATGGTCGGGAGTACTCAGCATCATGGACCTTAAGAGTGCTGGGGAGGGGGTCAGAGATTAAGGTCTCAATTTTATAGTTTTTTAAGGGGGGGCAGCAGACCAACTCCTCTCAGTGTCACTTTGGGTTAACTCAGTAACATATCCAAACTATCTCGAAGTTATTGGTAAAACTACAAAATCATCACCTCAAAGTTATGAGCACCTTTTTGATGTTCTCCTGGACTGGAGCTGGGGGGAGGGGAGGTTTAGATTTTGTCTGGAATTTTTATATAACAGAACCAGAACTCTGTGTTTTGAATTATTGGTGCTAGGCTGTGCTTACTAAAATTATCTGCTACTTTTATATTAATGGCTATTGCAACTATTTTGGCAGTAATTATTTATTATTAATACTATATATTGGTAAAGTATTGACCATGTGGCATTTGACACAAGCAGGAGGAAAGCAGCAGAGCCATTTTGTCTCTCAGAAAGCCCATGACCCACCAAGCTACCCTGTCTTAAAAGAGTGCTCACCAACCAACAGCAGGTCCAAGAAGCCACAAATGCCAAGAAGCCCATGATCCTCACATGGTCTCAGCTTTTATCCTCTTTTGATGGAGGTAGGTCATTACACACTGATCAAAGCTAATTGGCTAACATCATTCAATTCCATTGGTTGACATGACTTGAGGATGGTCCATATTAAAATGAACTCTACTGGATAACATCATGATGTGATGACCTAATGGGAGAGACCCTGTGTCAAAGGGTGAAGTCCAGTCTCTAGGCTTGGTATAATACCATCAGCTCAATTTGCTAGACAAAATAATCCACGTCCACCTCTATTGTACCCTTAGGCTGGTCCCAAAACAGGGTTAAAACTTCCTCAAGAGCTGGACTTTCTGAAGTCTAGGAGAGAAAAGGCTAAAACAGATCTGGGTCCCTCAAAGAAAACTTATTATTACCAATTTTTTTCTCACAACTTTAACAAGCAGCACCTATATGGTTTCTTCTGATTTGGCATATATTACTAAAATGTGCATTTTAGTTAGAATGTGATACACTTTGTAAATGCTTCTTTGATCTCTGGGACAGTTTCTATGTAACTTCTAGGTTCCCCTTTGCAATCTTATATCCTGTTAAACTTATTAACTAGAAAGGCAGGGGAATAAACAGGGGACCTGAACAAGTTACAATTTTAATAGAATATTCCACTATAAAATTTTAGAAAACTGCCTAGGTTACTATATCTTCAGGTTAAAAGTCAATTATCTTGGGGGTAGCTAGATGGCACAGTGGTTAAAGCACCGGCCCTGGATTCAGGAGTACCTGAGTTCAAATCCGGCCTCAGACACTTGACACTTACTAGCTGTGTGACCCTGGGCAAGTCACTTAACCCTCATTGTCCCGCAAAAAAAAAATAATAATCAATTATCTTATTTTTGGTTTCATGATTCTACTTGAATGGTTTAAACATGTAGATGTTGTGTGTGTGTACTTGTGTTGGCAAGGAGTTTTGAAGTTTAGTTCAGCTGTTTCAGGCTTGTTTCTCCATCATCACTTTATGTGACTTTTACTTTCCCTTATCTTCTCATGTACAGTGTGTTTAGAAAAAAAAAAGTTTTATCTGCTGTTATTCTTTTGTTGTTATTAGTTGCATCATTTCTTTACCTTTCTTTTTTGATCTATATCTTTTTATCATTTAGAATTTTATTTTTTCCAAATTATATGTAAATACACATTTTAACATCAATTTTTAAAACTGTGTTCCAAATTCTCTTCCTCCCTCCCTCCCTCCTCATCCCCCCACCCCAAGAACTCAAGCAATTCAAGTTATACATGTGTAGTCATTCAAAACATTTTTACATTAATCAGGTTATGAAAGAAAACAGACAAAATAACTTTAGAAAAAGGAAATAACAAAAAATTGTGCTTCAATCTTTATTCAGATACCATCAGTTCTTTCTCTGGAGATGGATTACATTTTTCATAACTCCTTAAGAGTTGTCTTTGATCATTGAACTACCAAAATAACTGTCATTTACAGCAGATCATCTTATAACATTGCTCTTACTTTGTATACAGTACATTTCTCTTTGCATCAGCCAATGTAAGTCTTTCCAGGTTTCTCTGATAACATCCTGCTCATCATTTCCTATAGCACAATAGTGTTCCATCATTATTTCATCCCACAATTTGTTCAACCATTCCCCAATTGATGGGCATCTCCCCAATTTTGAATTCAATTTTTTTAATCCCTTTTTGGAGACCAACCTAGTAGTGGTATTACTAGGTCAAAGAGCATGCATGGTTTTATAGCCCTTTGTCCATAATTCCAAATTATTCTACAGAATGTTTCAGTCAGTTTACAAATTTACCAAGAGTGTATTTTTGCTTTTTTTTTTTGTTTTTTTTTGGGTTTTTTGCAGGGCAATGGGGGTTAAGTGACTTGCCCAGGGTCACACAGCTAGTAAGTGTCAAGTGTCTGAGGTTGGATTTGAACTCAGGTCCTCCTGAATCCAGGGCCGGTGCTTTATCCACTGCGCCACCTAGCCGCCCCAACCAAGGGTGTATTAATGTCTCATTTTCCCCATATTCCCTACAATGTTTGCCATTTTCCTCTGCTGTCTTATTATTCAATGCAAAAGGTTTGAGGTACTACCCCAGAATTGTTTTGACCTGCATCTTTCCAATAAATAGTGAGTTAAAGCATCTTTTCTTTTCATATGGCTATAGGTAGTTTTGATTATTACATCTCAAAACTTCATGTTTTTTGATAATCTATCAATTAGGGAGTGGCTCTTATTTTAACAAATTTCACTCAGTAGTCTATGTGCTTAAGAACTAAAGTCTGTCAGACAAACTTGCTTCAAAATTTTTTTCAAAGTTACTATTGTTAACTATATTTCCTTCTATCCTAATCCCTCCCTGTGACATTAACTCTATTTTCTATCTTTTTTCACCCTATCCCTCCTCAACAGTGTTTTGATTCTGACTGCCTCTCTCCCCCAATCTGAACTTCCTTCTTTCACACCCCCGCCACTTTATTGTCTTCCCCTGCTACTTTCCTGCAGGGTTAGATAGATTACTATACCCAATTGAGTATGTATGTTATTCCCTCTTTGAGCCAATTCTGTTGAGAGTAAGGTTCAGTCACTCTCCCACACCTGCCCCATCTTCCCCTCCACTGTATAAGCTTTTTCTTGAGTCTTTTATGTGAGATACTTTACCCCATTCTGTCTCTCCTTTTCCTTTCTCCAAGTGCATTCCTCTCAACCCTTAATTTTATTTTTTTAAAGATATCATCCCTTCATATTCAACTCACACCTGTGCCATCTGTCTAAATATACTCCACCCAGCTTCCTTGATAATGAGAAAGTTCTTTTGAGTTACAAGTATCATCTTCCCATGTAGGAATGTAAACAGTTGTAAAGAATTAATTGTTATTTGAGGTTTTTATGACCCCATCTTTTGACTAGAATTAAAAAAAAAAAACCTTAGTGCATGCACTAGCCTCTGGGGCTCTGCAAATGGCATGGTGCTCCACCCACTGGTTGTAGCCATTCCCATGGCACTGGAAACTCATATCATCACCACTCGCTGATGCCTACATGAGCCTGGCAAAATTATAATGATTTGGAAGCCTAGTGAGGTCAGTCATGTGACTGTCAGAGTGGCCAGCCAATTAGTTGGGGGCTGCTGGGGTTTACTGGGAAGGGGGAGGAGAATTCACCATTCTAGCTGGAAGCTGGAAGGTCACAGGAGCGCTGCTGTGTATTCTCAACTGATTCCTGGGCAGTGGTATTTTTTCAGGTTGTATAATTTCCCTTTCCCCATTTTATTTCCTTTCCCTTGATCCTAATGATCCTGTTTGTGTTTTTTTTTTTTTTAAGTTCATTCTTGTTAAAATAAATCCTGTTCTGTTTTGAGGGAGGCTGCTGGTCTACTTCCTTGCCCCAATATTGTGGTGAGCTGCTTAGCTAACATTCCCCAATTAAAAATTGGTCCCCACACAGTTTAACCTTTTAATATCCCTTATCATTTCTTTTTCCTGTTCACCTTTTTGTGCTTCCCTAGAGTCTTGTTAGAAAGTCAAATTTTCTATTCAGCTCAGGTATTTTCATCAAGAATGCCTGAAAGTCTTCTCTTTCATGGAGTTCCCATTTTTCTGCCTGAAGGATTATACTCAATTTTGCTGGGTAGGTGATTCTTGGTTATAACCCCAGTTCCTTTGACCTCTGGAATAGCATATCCTAAGTCTTCTGATCCTTTAATGTGGAAGCTTCTAGATCTTGTATTATCCTGACTGTGGCTCCACAATACTTGATTTGTTTCTTTCTAGCAGCTTGATCACATGAGTTCCCCTGGATGCAATTTTCTTGCCCATATGGATGACTTACAAAACTTCATATCATATAATCATAGAATTACAAAATTTAAAAAGACAGCAGAAGACATTGAGTTGAACCCATATTCAAAAGGATCGTAGCATAATGTAGTCCCTACCATAACCATCACCAAGAGGCCATTCCAAATTTGCACAGACATAATTATTAGCAAATGTTGTTTTGCCTTATTTTCCTGGGTAGAAAATTTAAATTTACCTTTCTCAACTTCTACCCATTGTTCTTAATTCTACTCCTTCTAAGGAATCAAATAAGTCTAAAACTTATTCTACATGCTACTATATGCTTCTGAGGCTATTTTTCACCCAGATCTATAACTATAATTCCTTAAATCAATTTGACATGAATTAAAGGTCTTTCTCCATCCTAGTTGTTCACTCATGACTACTCTCCTACTTCTCAATATATTTTTTTTCACTCTTAGAATAGAATTTTATTTTCCAAAATATATGTAAAAACAAATTTTAACATCAATTAAAAAAAAATTGTTCCAACTTCTCTTCCTCCTCTATTCCCACCCCCACCCACTAGAACTCAAGCATTTCAAAATAAATTATACATGAGTAGTCATGGAAAACATTCCCACATTAGCAAGGTTGTGAGAAAAAAACAGTCAAAAAAATCCCAAAACTTCAGACTGAGGAATTGTCAAAGAGAAAAAACATTTTTTTAAAAAATGTGTTTCCAGGGGCAGCTAGGTGGTGCAGCGGACAGAGCACCAGCCCTGGAACCAGGAGCACCCGAGCCCAAATCTGGCCCCACACACCCAACACCCACCAGCCACATGACACCGGGCAAGCCACCCACCCCCAATTGCCTCACCAAAAAAGAAAAAAAAAAGAAAAGAAAAAAAAAAGAAAAGAAAAAAAAAGAAAAGAAAAGAAAAAAAATGTGTTTCCATCTATTTCAGATACTATCACTTCTTTCTCTGTAGATGGGTTGCCATTTTCATAGTCCTTCAGGGTTATATTGGACCATTGCCTTGCTGAAAATAACCACATGCTTCCCAGCAGATCATTTTACACTATTGCTGTTATTTTGTATACAGTGCATTTCACTCTGCTTCAGTTCATGTAGGTCTTTCCAGGTTTTTCTAATAGTATCCTGTTCATCATACCCTAAATAATGTACCTTAAACTTGACAAAGAATTTTCTTCGTATTAGCCCAGCAAAGCCATCATAACTATTTCCCTCCATCCTATTCCTTTCCCATGATATTTACTCTATTTTCCATCTTCTTTTAAACTATTCCTCCTCAAAAGTGTTTTACTTCTGACTGTCCCCTCCCCTACTCTGCACTCCCTTTTTTTTCACCCTTCCTTCCTTATCCTCTTCCCCTCATACTTTCCTGTAAGGTTAAATAGATTACTCCTCCCAACTGGGTGTGAATGTTATTCCCTCCATGAGCCCACTCTGATGAGTTTAAGGTCTTTGAGCTAATTCTATGTTCCAAATTTTCTTCCTCCCTCTCTCCTCAACCCTCCCTATGAAATCAAGCAATTCAATATTTCATACTTGTGCCGTTTTGCAGAACGTCTTTACCTTCCTTGAAAGTATTTTGCTTTGAACTACTCTCTCCCAGAATCTGCCCTTCCCTCCTTCCCCTCTCCCCACCCCCTTATCTCCCTCCCCTCCCTCAGGGCAAAATATATTACTATACCCATTTGAGTATGTATGTTAGTCCTTCTTTGAGTCAAATCTGATGATATTAAGGTTCAATCACTCCCCAATTCCTTCCCCCTCTTCCTCTCCCCTCCATAAGCTTTTTTCTTGTTTCCTTCATATGAACAACCTCTCCCCAGACCATCTCTCCCCTTCTCCCTCCCCCAGTCTATTTCTCCTACACCTCAACCCTATTTTAAGGATGTCATTATGGGTTAGTTAGGTGGCACAGTGGACAATGCACCAGCCCTGGACCCAGGAGGCCCCAAGCCCAAATCTGGTCCCAGACATAAGACACCCCACAAAGAACAAAACATAACTTCCCTTCGTATTCAGTTCAGACCTGTGTCCTCTGTATTATTTTCCCATATAGGAATGTTAACAGTTTGATCTTTTAATATCCCTCATGAAGTCTTTTTCCTTTTTCTCTTTTTATGCTTCTCCAGGGTCTTGTATTTGAAAGTCAAATTTTCTATTCAGTTCAGGTCTTTTCATAACAAATGCCTGAAAGTCTTCTTTCTCCTTGAAGTTCCATGTTTGCCTCTGAAAGATGATGCTTAGTTTTGCTGGGTACATGATTTTTGGCTGTAGTCCCAGTTCCTTTGCCTTCTGGAATATCATATTCCATGCCCTCTGGTCCTTTAATGTAGAAGGTGCTAGATCTTGCTTTATCCTTATTGGAGCTCCACAGTATTTAAATTCCTTTTTTCTAGCTGCTTGCAATATTTTCTCCTTGACCTGGGAGTTCTGGAATTTGGCTATAATATTCCTGAAGGTTTTCCTTTTGGGATCTCTTTCAGGAGGTGATCGGTGGATTCTTTCAATTTCTGTTTTAGCTTCTGCTTCTAGAATATCAGGGCAATTTTCCCTCACAATCTCTTGGAGGATGGTGTCTAAACTCTTGTTTTGGTCATGGTTTTCAGGTAGTCCAATGATTTTCAAATTATCTCTCCTAGATTTATTTTCTAGGTCAGCTGTTTTTCCAAGGAGATATTTCACATTGCCTTCTATTTTTTCATTCAATTGGATTTGCTTTACTGTGTCTTGGTTTCTCATAAACTCACTAGCTTCCATTTGTTCAATCCTAATTCTTAGGCAATTATTTTCAGCAGACAGTTTTTTAATCTCCTTTTCCATTTGGCTTTTCAAACTGTTGACTTTTTTCTCATGACTCTCCTGCATTGCTCTCATTTCTCTTTCCATTCCTTCCTCTCTTTCTCTACATCTTCATTCTATCTCTCCTACTTTCTCTTCAAAGTCCCTTTTGAAAGCTTCCATGGCCTGAGACCAGTTCATATTTTTCTTGGAAGCTTTGGATGTTGGAGCTTTGACCCTATTATTATCTTCTTCTTCTGAGGATATATTGTGGTCTACCTTTCCCCCAAAGAAGTTTTCAATGGTCTTCTGCTTTCTCTGCCTACTCATCCCGGCTTACTGTTTCTTGGCTTTTTACTCCTTAAAGTGTAGCGCTGCTTCCTGGACACACCGTTCGTGCTACAGCGTGGCCCAGGGGGTGATTGGGCTTCCTCAATATATTTTTAATATGGTGATACTTCAAAGTGAACACAGAATCCCAGCTATGTCCCAATCAAAGTAGAGCACACAGTCTATCACTTCATTAGTTCTATGTAGCAAAAGTGACTCTGGCTAAACAGAAAAAAATGAATAATAAAAATTGAATTTCATAGAAAAAAAAACAAAACCTTTTGAATTCCTATCCTGATAATTATTAAGGAACAATTTAGTGGGGGAGAGGAGGACACTGAACTTAGATGGCTTAAGGATTATATTTGGTTTAATTTTTTTTTTTCAGGGGCAATGAGGTGACCCTGCCCAGGGTCACATATCTAGTAAGTCAAGTATCTGAGGCTGCATTTGAACTCGGGTCCTCCTGAATCCAAGGTCAGTGCTTTATCCACTGTGCCATTTAGCTGCTCCCATATTTGGTTTCATTTTCAAGAGGAACTGAGCATTATGACCAGTGTAGGTAGGAAAATCCCAGGCAGTACCAGAGGAGAAAAGGGAATAGCAATAAAAATTTTAAAAAGAGAAACTAGACACTAAACATAGCAAACTGGACTCAGAGACAAGTTTTTGCTTTATGGGTAAAATAACTCAGACTGAACTTTTGGGGGGTCATTGTCTATTTAATAATTAAGTACAGCTCCACAATGGTTGATTCTCCTCTTTCCCTTTTTCCTGACTTACTTTCCATCTGAATGGGGTTATATTTCCCAAAATACCTCATAAAATTCTATTTTGATTTTTTTCTTTTTTAATCTGTTTTTGTTGTTTTCAATAGCAATTTAAATAAAGATAAATCACATTTATTTTTTATTTATATATTTATCTAAATAACTATAGAGTGTATAAGTGGAAGATGGTAATGGTTTGATTGAATACATATTGGAAAAAATATTTAGTTATGTCAAGGTTCTAACCTTGTCACGGTAATCAGATTTTAAACTGATCTGGGGGTTCTAACTTGTGATCATTCCTACAAATAAACTATATTAAAAACTTGGCCACCTCTTGGAAGAGCAGAGAAAAGGATCCAAATGGAACTGAGGACCACTATTTTATCTCTGGTCTAAATCAAGTTCATTGTCTGTTGTAATCATGGACTACTTAGGCAACTTTAAATCTTAGAAGTGATAGAAAAGAAGGGATGTGGAGATACAGGGTTATGGGAAAAGAAAGTTTATGCCTAAGCTTATAAAATGGGAGGAGAAAAGTATAGGAAGAACCAATTTCTCCCCTATCAAGTTCAGAGGTAGGAAATAACTTGTCAGACAAACTTCGTTCTCCATAGACCAATTATAGATGGAAGTTTTGTTTCTTAATGAAGCCCAAATTCACATTAGTTTTTTTGCCTTCCATATAGGTTATATGTGTATATCTATATCTATATCTATATATGTATGTATGTATATACATATAGTATAGCCTCATAGTTGGCTTGTAATTCATTAACCCCTCAAATCCCAAGATCATTCTAGTCTATATCTCTCTCTCGATTTCCAATCTGCATCTCCAACTCCCTTACATCTATATCTCGAGGTCTAACAATGATAGTGAAGCAGTTTGTTCAAAATAGAACTTGTTATCTGTCTCCCAAACCTAACTCTCATCCTAACATTCTATTTCTTGTCAACCACAATTTTCCTTGTCAGGTAGATTTCCATAATCCTCAACTCTTTTGTCTCTCTCACCTCCATATTCAATTAATTACCATGTCTTGTTGATTCTACCTCCTCAAAATCTTTCATATCTATCGTCTTTACTTCAACTGCAACTTCCCCACTATTTTTCATATCACCTTTTACATAAACAATTACAATAGCTTCCTAATTGATCTCCCTGTTTCCAGAATCTCACCTCTGTAATCCATTCTTCACACAACTACCTATTTGATATTCATAAAGGTCAGGTCTGATCATATCAGTTCTCTGCTCAAAAAGTTTCAATTTTCTCCCCATTTCCATTAGGCAAAATTCTCTGTTTGGCATTTTAAAAGTTTCACAATATGTCTCCAACATATTTTTATAGGTTGATTATACATTATTCTACTTTACACACTCTGCCTTCAAGAGACATTAGCCTTTACACAGCATTTTTTCTCTCACCTTTTGCTCTAGCAAAAGGCTTTATCTCAGGCTTTTGTTCATGGAGCCCCCTTTCCAAACTATGTTCTCCATCCTCACCTCTACCATTTGGAGGCCCTACCACTCTTCAAGGTTCAGCTAAAAAGCTACTTTCTTAAAGAAACTTTTTTTTTAAAATTTTCTCAGCTGCTAGTTCTTCCAACCATTGTTTTCATTTTGTATATATCTTTATTTACTATGACTCCCTCTAGTATAATATAAGATCATTAAGTTCAGGGATAGCCTTTATTTATATTTGTATCCTCAGAGCTTAGCACAATTTTTCCCACATAGTAGATAATAAATATTTGTTCATTGATTGTATGTTCTTGCCAGCGAGGGCCAGGGGGTAGGCAGCAATGAATGTGCATTCACTGTTTACCTGTATGGTTCTCTACCAATTGAACTCTGAAAGCAAATATTTATTGAAATAGTATTTGATCTGTACCATATAGACCATATTATCTTAGCTTGAACTTTACCTTATTGCACATATCAGAAATCCTCACCCTGGTTTTGTCATAGATCACAGCACTGCTAAACAATACAAGTTAGGCCTGCTCATGAACATCAATTTGAATGGTAACTATGTCAGATTTGGTTAACATGCTTTGATTTCTTAATTGAACAGTAGACATCTCCATACAGCTTATTAATCATTTAGGCATAAGAGAGAATGCGAAAATCATGACACCTTACCTCTTTATCTAGATTCAAGATACGCAAATCCAAATGAGAAATATTTTTCTATACATTCTGGGATATATATATATATATATATATATATATATATATATATATATATATATATATATATATAATACATGTTGGGACTCTTTACCTTGAATAAATCAATCAACAAACTTAGGAACCTATTGCATGCTAGGCACTGAGGAAAACAAAAGCAAACCAACAAAACCCCCCAAAACTATCAGTTAGCTCTCCAAAGCACCCCCCACCCACAAGAACTCAAGCAATTCAAAATAAGTTATACATGAGTAGTCATGGAAAAATTCCCATATTAGCTAGTTGTGAGAGAAAACAGTCAAAAAACCCCAAAACTTCAGATTAAGAAATTGTCAAAGAGGAAAAGAAAAAAAAATTTTTAAATGTGCTTCCATCTGTTTTCAGATAATATCAGTTCTTTCTCTGCAGATGGGCTGCAATCTTCATAAGTCCTTCAGGGTTATATTGGATCATTGCCTTGCTGAAAATAACCACATGCTTCCCAACAGATCATCCCCCACTATTGCTGTTATTTTGTATACAGTACATTTCACTCTACTTCAGTTCATATAGGTCTTTCCAGGTGTTTCTGATAGTCTCCTTTTCATCATAACCTGTATATAGTACCTTAAGCTTGACAGAGAATTTTCTTCATAAAAGCCCAGTAAAATGGGTACCATACGTTTTGCCATTATAATCAATCATCATGAGATGAGATTGCTCCCCTGCTCCCCTCTCCCACCTGGGCCTTGAGCCACTCAGGATTTCTTCCTGGTTTCCCCTTATGGGTAGGGGGTGCGAATGGAAGAGGGGGAAGAGAAGTTGGAACACAAAGTTTTTTTTAATTGATGTTAAAATTTTGTTTTTACATATATTTTGGAAAATAAAATTCTATTAAAAAAAAAAAAGAATGCTTCATCCAGAAATACTATTGTGCTGTAAGAAATGATAAGTAGATGGATTTCAGAAAAACCTAGGAAGACATATGTGAATTGATGCTGAGTCAAATGAGCAGAACCAAGAGAACACTGTACACAGTATCAATAACATTGTGTGATGATCAATTGTCACAGCCTTAGCTCTTCTCAGTAATATAATGATCCAAGACAATGCCAAAAGACTTATGGTGAAAAATGCTCTCCCCATCCTGAAAAAGAACTGTGGAATCTGAATGCAAATTGAAACATATGATTTTCACTTTTTTTGTTGCTTTTTTTCTGTTACTGTTTTTGTTTCTTCTTTCTTGTGTGTGTGTTTTTTCTTTTTGTTTTGATCCTTTTCCTACAACATGACTAATGTGGAAATATGTTTAACATGAGGGGCAGCTAGGTGGCACAGTGGATAAAGCACCGGCCCTGGATTCAGGAGGACCTGAGTTCAAATCCGGCCTCAGACACTTGGCACTTATTAGCTGTGTGACCCTGGGCAAGTCACTTAAATCTCACTGACCCACCAAAAAAGAAAAAAATATATGTTTAACATGACTGTAATGTATAACCTATATTAGATTGCTTGCTGGCCTTAGGAATGGGGAGGGAAGGAAGGATGGGAGAAAAATTCAAAAAGATCTTTACATGTAATT
Source organism: Dromiciops gliroides (assembly GCF_019393635.1). NCBI lineage: Eukaryota > Metazoa > Chordata > Mammalia > Microbiotheria > Microbiotheriidae > Dromiciops > Dromiciops gliroides. Next base: position 510,529,723 of record NC_057862.1, read on the forward strand.
GGAAAAAATTAAAATAAAATGTGAAAAGTATAGACTACATACATGTATGAGGTATAGTGGTATGTTGGGGCCGGCTCTGGTGAGACAATTGTTAAATTATCAGTGTGAATATTTATATTTCAGAAAAAGACAAATGTTATAAACCATGATGTGATTTATTGTTCTGTTAATTTTATAGACTTAAGAAAGTAATGGTGAAATTTAGTCAAATAGATTAAAATTAAAAGTGTGTCTTGTGTGTATCTGCCCCCTTCCTCCACCAAAAGTTGTTTGTTAAACATTTACCATCATACCCCTCAAAGGTAGAAATAAAGCTGAAACTCAAAGGAAGGTAACTACTTAGATGTAGAGGTCAGGAGGGAGAAAATTATGGGAATGAGAGGTCATCTGTACACAGGCATACATTCAGGGGCTGGGATGTTGCTTACAGGGAACAGCTAGTATGTCAGTTTGGCTAAAGCAGAGAATGTATGAAGTGGAGAGATGTGTAAACAGTCTCTAAAGGTAAGCTATTCATAAAGTGAAGTCCATTAAATGCCAAGTACTATTAAGAACAAAGTACATCAGTTTATGGTACCCTGGGTTATCAATACAACTAGTGGCTAAAATTTGTTCTAGGATAACTAAAGCTTTCTTGTATTTGTACCAAGAATCATAATCATACCAAGTATCTCTCCTAAAACTCAAGATGTTCTTTTGACATTCTTTCATCATAGACTTCAAAATTTAAAATTGAGCATTTATGGTATTACTGACTCCTCTATTATTATGTTTTAATATCTTAAATCTGTATGAAGGCTTTTAAGACACTGAATAATCTGCAATAAACCAATAAAAAGGTTTTTGTTCCTATGAAGGGTGGCAAAAATGCTTACTGTGCTGGAAAATGTAGTGAGGAGGTTGCAGGGGAGGGACTAGACACAGGGAGGGTACAAAATCTGACAAATCTGACTTAATATTTACCTTGTATTACTTACAATAGATTTAAAATTCATTGTTCTTTACATGCAACCTGTTTTACAAGACTGAGTCCTGGACTTAGTGTCAGGAAGACCAGAGTTGGAACATGGTCAGAGACACAGACCATATAACCATAAGCAAGTTATATAATCTCTCTACTTTAGTTTCTTAATTTTCAAAATGGGAATAATCATGTCCCCTACTTCACAGGTTATTGTGAAAATCAAATGAGAAAAATATATGTATGTATGTATGTATGTATTTTGTGAACCTTAAAGTACTGTTTTCACATGACTTATTAGCTATTAGAATGAAAGTTCCTTAGGAGTAGGGACAATATTTTTTGGTTCTTTGCTGGACCGTGTATCTTGACAGTCTTACATATCACATTGGATGTAGTAGCAGCTTAATAAATATTTTGTAAATTACATTTCTCTGAATGGAATACCTATCTTTTTTTCAACATATGGGGTTAGTCTGTTGGTTGGTTCTCTCTCTCTCTCTCTCTCTCTCTCTCTCTCTCTCTCTCTCTCTCTCTCTCTCTCTCTCTCTCTCTCTCTCTCTCAATACATACACAGAGAGAGATTCAGTCCCATAGATGCAAAGAACCTCAGGTACAGTGGCAAAGATCTTGATGGGTGGGGGTGAGATTGTGGGGGGATGATATGAACAGGCAAATTTTATACTTTAAAAATGGACTTTATTGAGAGCAAGAAAAGGGACATTCCTAATCAGACCCAAATAGGTGGGGAAATTCCTTGTGCCAATTATCAATACCAGAGTCAGTTGAGCGAAGTTTCTTTTTCTTTTTCTTTTCTTTTCTTTTCTTTTTTTTTTTTTGTGGGTCAGTGGGGGTTAAGTGACTTGCCCAGAGTCACACAGCTAGTAAGTGTCAAGTGTCTGAGGCCAGATTTGAACTCAGGTACTCCTGAATCCTGGGCTGGTGCTTTATCCACTGCACCACCTAGCTGCCCCCTTCTTTTTCTTTTTTAAATCAGGATCAGAAACTGAGGAAGGATTTGGGTTGGCAATCAGAGACCCCTGGAGTGACTGTAGCTCTCAGAAGCAGCACTAGACAGGGAGTCTTATCCAAACAAGGAGCTGTGATCATTTAAATGCTTGACACAGGATCAGAATGAGTCAAAACAATGGAAAAGTAGAAGTTGTCTGTCATCACTTTTATCTTTATGGTCATTCATACGACTTAGCTTAAATGACTTTATACTAGAGTTCTATCATTTATAACATCAAATAATAGATTTCAAAATCATAATTATCATATATATAAATATATACATATATATCACTACAGACTTTTTTGTTTCCAGGTTATTATATATATATATATCACCTTGCAAACTTTAAATATGTTTATGAACCATAATAGTTATAATTTAATACCATTTGTATTCATTCATTGACTCATTTGATAAACATGAATCGCCTACTATGTGCTGGGCATATATCTTTCTATAAAAGTATATTATAATTTATGTATATACAAATACACATATACCTATATATGTATATATATAAACACACATACACACACATACATCTCCTAATCATAATTTTCATCAGTATTTGTGTATTTGTGTGTGCATGACCTATCAATTAAAGGAAAAGAGAATCTATGTCAGAGAGAATAAATATGATACAAGGGAAGCACTATCAGTTTTGTAATCAGAAGACCTTGTTCCAAGTACAATCTCTGTCCCAACAGTAGTTGAATGACTGAGCAAATCATGTTCCCTGTCTTTGTCCTTGTTTTGTCATCAGCAAAATGAGTGACTTGGGTAGGATCAGTTATACTGCTCTTCCACCTCCAGAATTCTATGATCTTTCTAATGCTTTCATACTATGTTTGCTAGTCCTATACCAGGCCCTGGATGTTGTTTATCAAGGGAAAATTATTATTGTTACTATATGTTTACATAATCAAAATGGACATATACTCCCCTTAGCTTCTTTCCCAAATTGCCCATGAATAAACTCTTCTCTCTCATGGAGGTTCAGTGTATTGAGTAGAAGAATAATAAATTTTCTGAACAAAATCACAGCTTTCAAAGAACAAATATGTTGACCTTTTCAAATCTCAAAAGTTAATGGCTATTATCATCATTATAATATATTCTTATTTGTTAAAATTAAGCTACTTTTACTTTGCTTCTTAAATTTTGACAGGGTTGTAATTTCACTAGCTTTTAGGGGCTCTAAAGCAAAATTGGTCGTGTCAATTTAAACATAATTTTCTAAGAGAAAACATTTCCCTATGGTCTGGCATCTTCCTTAAATAATGCATCTTTAATAGCTACCAATTAAAATAGTTAGAGATTTATGGCTAAGGCATAAATACCTATAAAGGGTGATTGATGGTATAAACTCAGACAGTTCTTATTATAAAGCTCCTCTGACAGGCACATAAATTATTCTGCAGTATTACAATGACTAAGAAAATATTATGACTTATCTTGATTTGCTTCCACCTCATTTCTGTCCCACAATTCAATAGGCATCCATATACTTTATTTTAGGCAATGTACTGTATCCTCACTGAGGAAATCTATATTAGAGTTTTAAGTACTATTTGTAATAAGGATATATCCAAATGACCATAGGAGAGAGAGGGTGAATGGACAGAGTGTGTATGTTTGGCTTAAATAGCCTTGCTCTACATTAAGAAAATACAAAATACTATATTGCATAATTTAAGGAGTAATGATGCCAAAGAGCATCAATATATTATGCATATACCTCAATTTTTTCTATTTTGGATTAATCTGCATTTTCTTTTTTGTGGAAGATTTAGTGAAAAATATAACTCTACCAATTTAGAATGTACAGTTACCAATAACAGCAAGTGATTTGCCAAGGTTCAGATAACCAGATGAGACCTGAACCTGATTCTCTGTCCCTTATGACACACTTACTTTCACACAATAGAACCTCAAAGATATACTTAGCTGTAATTATAAGTTCATAAGTTAATCCATATTGTTTTTAGTGAGGCAGTTGGGGTTAAATGACTTGCCCAGGGTCACACAGCTAATCCAGATTTTTAAAAAAATCCTCTTATTTATGCTGTTATTTTTGTGATTTTAATCTTTTCCCTTTATAATGAGCAGACATTGGAGTCACATGTAAATCCAGGTAATGCAAGTTTTTTTAAAAATATATAAAATTCAAAAAACATTTTAAAAAATAATTTTTGAGGTATCTTTTTAAGGAAAAAAAGAAAAAAGAAAGGTAAAAAAACACAATGACCTTAACTTCAGCTATTGACACCCAATGTATAAACATTTTAAAATACATGAAGAAACATACTATATATCAATATATCTTTGTCAACTTGATTGTAGAGCATTGAGTAAAACATTTACTCTAGGAAGAAAAATCCAGAACCCCTATGGATTCTAACTATATCTAACATCAATGCTATGCAAACAAGTTAGAGTTTTGAGACTCCTTTCTGTTTGACAAAAAGAATGCAATTCAAAATATGTGAGCAATCCCTAGACACATCTCAGTGAGATTATGAATATATTCTTTTGTAGGTGATCAATATCTGGATCTAAAAACATATGTTGATGTTTTTTATATGAAAGACGACAGCTTGGATAGCAATCTGTATCTGGATATGGAAGTACAAGTGAGAGGACTGATTACATATCATCTGTCTCTGCAATACTGACTGCGCACACACTGATAAATCATGCATTGGTTTATGACTGCAGCTAGTTGCAGAACACAAGGCTGTGTGCAATTCTGCCTCTTTTGATTCATAGCCAGCCTTATTGTGTCACTTCACACAAGGCTCTACTGTATGCCAGGCATACTGGACCATCTGTTGGTATTTCCTAGCAGGGCATATCAGAGGAATATTCAAAGGTATATTGAAGCCAGTTCAAATAGGAGCTGATTGTTAAATTTTTTATGTGAGCATTTATAATGCAGAAATCATAAATCCTACTAATTAGAGCTTGATTTATTATATGTTCATTGTCTTAACTTAAAAAGTGATGAAGAAAAAGAAAATGATACAAAAATAAATTTTCAAGTATCATGCACATATTTTTGTGGGGGGTAGGAGGTAGAGGGTAGACAGAGAGATTGTTAAATATTTACAATTACTGTTCTGGGTGTATACTTTGAAATGTGTAATTTAATAATAGCTAGCATTTATATAGTGCTTTGAAGCTCATGGAATGCTTTAATATATTATCTCATTTGAAACTCACAATAAGACTTGGAGGTAGGTGTTTTTATAGTATTAGTTTCTCATAGAGGTTAAGTGACTTACCTAGGGTCACAAAGCTAATAAGAATCTGAGGCAAGATTTGAACTTATGTCGTCCTAACTCTAAGGTCAATATCCACTAAGCCAGTCACCTAGCTAATATGCTAGAGTTTCAGCAAGCTGTCTCAGCAGCCTGAGGTTACAGCAGCCAGATATTGTAAGTAGAAGGGTGCTTAAGGCTGGTGTTGTGGTTCATCCTTTGTTTTTGAAGGACCAATGACATCACAAAGTGGTGTCCTGATCTGAGTGTGAATTGGATTTATATGAGGTAGAGTTGCACAAAGTCATCAGTCTCAATCTCTCTTCCAGAATCACTTAAGTCCAATGGAAAGATATAAATCAGGATGACGGGCAATGGTCCAGGATACAGTGGATGATAGTGTCTTTGATATCTGACCAAATTCTAAGAGCTTCCCAGCACCTGCTTTAGCCACCTTCATGGCTGTAGGAATGAATGGTCCTCAACTACTCATTCCACTGGAGGAAGTCTTCACAATGCTTGAGGAAAACATGCCCCCTAACGTCAACTCACCAACTGGTTTGATACCTGCCGGTTAGCCTCAACCTGGTATAGCCCATCTTCAGGGATAGTTTTACTAGGGTGTCACCTCTGTGCATTCTACAGCTTCTTGAAGTCGCAGATGAGAGTTGAGTGACAAGTGGATACCAAATAAAGATAAGTAGGCCTAAAAAGGGATCGCAGAAGAGATGCTGTTCCTCGCTGAACACCCCCCACAGCCCTTGAGCTGATGAAGCAATAGTAGAAGTCTTTCAGCTTGTGTAGGGAAACATTTTGCACAGAGATGAAAGAAGGGGAACCCCCCCCCCCAAACAACAAATGGATTAAATTGACTTGAACTCGGTATCAATAGTAAACAAGCCAGTGTTTCCAGATTCCTGGTCAGAGAAGTGATGATGTGGAGCTAGGCAGGGCCAACTGGAAGCTGAGTTATTAAATACTCTGGAAAGCTTAGGATAGAGTAATCCAGAGTGTGGGTGAGTGTCAATAACATGGAGAAATCAGGCCAGTAACATAGAAGCAAATAGCCAGTGTTGGAATGGGACTCCCTTGCTCAAGAATCTCTAGTGATTCCCCACTTTCCTCCAAAATAAAATATCCGCTCATCTGTTTAGCATTTTTGACATTTCATAACCTGGTTCTGAATTTCCTTCTTAATGTTTTATTTGTGCATGTTACATTCCTGCCAAACTGTCCTTCTTTTCTTTCTCTGTATATGACATTTAATGTTCTGTGTTCATGCTTTTGCAAAGATTGCCCTCCTTGCCCAGAAGACACAGTCACACTACTGTCACTTTGTAGACTCCAAAGTTTCCATTAGAGTTTAGCTCTTAAGTGCTTACTTCAATCCAGGCATTATACTAAGAACTAGGAATATAAAATCAAGAAACATTACCACAAAAATTTTATATTCTAAGAAAGAGAAAGATAACATACATAAGTGAATGAGAGCAAAAGAGAAGAATTTTATATAGGAAAATCAGAATAAAAGGGATGGTGATTATTCATGTTCTCTCCCTCCCCAAAGGACTCTATCTGCTTCATATATAGTTTGTTTTTACTTTTAAAAATTAATTTTAGGGACAGCTAGGTAGCACAGTGGATGAAGCACCGGCCCTGAATTCAGGAGTACCTGAGTTCAAATCCGGCCTCAGACACTTGACACTTACTAGCTGTGTGACCCTGGGCAAGTCACTTAACCCTCATTGCCCCGCCAAAAAAATATTAATTTTATTTACTTCATGACCTTAATCATCAGAAATATTTCAATATATAAAAAAGAACCACGATGAGTTTTGCAGTTTTTTAAACACATAACTATATTTTATAATTATCAGGATAGTAACAAAATTGTTCTATTAGTTCTTGTCCCTCTTTGCACTATTTTTTAGTGTATATATATATATATATATATATATATATATATATATATATATATATATATAGTACCATACACCCCTCCCCCTCATAAAATATTAGCTCCTTGAGGGTAGTAGATGTTATCTTTTTGTCTCTGTATCCTCTTGCTTGACACACAGTCGGCACATGGTTTTAAGGCTTTCTTGTTGTTCAATTGTTTTGGTCATGTCCAACTCTTTGTTATCCCATTTGGGATTTTTCTTGACAAAGATACTGGAGTAATTTTTCCATTTCCTTCTCCAGCTCATTTTACAGATAAGGAACTGAGGCAAACAGGATTAAGTGACTTGTCCAGGTTCACACAGCTAGTTAGTGTCTGAGGGCAAATTTGAACTCAGGTCTTCCTAACTCTAGGTTCAGTGCTCTATCCACTTTATGACTTAGTTGCCCTAGTTGAGGCTTACTCAATGAATAAAGAGCTTGAGTCAGTTTGTCGTGCTCTCTAAACCAAATCCTGTGTGAGATGATTCTGGAGGCATGTGGCAGAAAGTAAACAGCTAAGTAGGGTGGGGAATGTGTTGACAGAGATCTTCTTTGAAACAATCCTCATCTAATTGCTAAAATTATCTCTAAGAAAGGTAAACCATTAGGTAAACCCATTTATTTAGTGTTTCAAATTGTAATGTCATCTTATTTTAAATGCTTTGCAGTTTGTCATGTCCAAATGTTTTCTGACACAAACATTTTCTGGGCTATTTCAGCTTCCTATTTGTGGTGACTGTTTCATATTAGCTTCATGTCTCTGTTGAATAATTAGTCATATATTATTTTTCTTAGAGTCTATACTTTCCTCCATTTTCAGTTTTTTCACAGTCTCTTACTTATTTTAATTGGATAGATTGAAACTGTTATAGCTTCATGCAGATTCTAGTTTCTATCAACTTAATTTTTTTCTAAATTGGTATTATGATTTTTTTCATTAACCACTCAATGACTTGATTCTTCACAAGTACTTGGTTCTGAAATGACCCCTGAATCAACCAGTCATTTATTGTATGTGAAAACATGGCCAATGCCAATTTTTGGACAATTTTTATTCCAGATGAAAAATTCATGATATATAGTTTTTGAGTAATCCACAAGTCTTTGATCTGTTTTATCTTCTTGACCTGAATCATATTTTCTAACATATGTTTTAGCCTCCCATTTATTCACCTTGACATTGAAATGTTTTACTTCAAATTGATTTAGTTTGGAGTGCTTTGCAAACTTCTTGTGATGGGGCAGCCAGTCTCTCTGCAGGCTGCTGTGTCCCTTCTAGCCACTAGAGGGGCCTTGTAACAAGGTGCCTCTGAATTTCTGACCTACTTCGAATGTAAAGGTGATGGTTTGGTTTTTGAATTCAGCTCAAAAGTCACTTTGATCCTTATGTTGATAATGCTTTACACATGTTGCTCTAGGAGATAGAATCTATTTTTTTTAATAGTAACTGCTGTAATAATCTGACTCCAGATCCCATCCTTTAAGAATATTCACTCCCTCAGTTTTTCTTCCCATACTACCAAAATTAATCAGACATGTGAATCACTGAAGTTTTAACAAACATGGTATTGGGGGGGGAACTCAATCACTACCTATTTCTTCCTTGTCATTCATTTACCTATCAAACTTCTTATAGAGAAGGGAATTTTATGAAGCCACTTGAGAATGGACAAAATTAGCAATTTATAGATCACTCCTCTGTTTTTTAAATTATCTGTTGCTAAACTGTACTTTCTAAAATTAATTGCTACTTATATATTAATGGCTATTGCCATTAATTAATTAATTTGGAAATAAGCTTTTATTATTAATTAATATCATATATACCAGTACAGAGTTGACCATATGACAGTTAACACAGGCCAAAGAAAAGCCCCATATCCATTTTTTTTCTTTCGGAGCCAATAGTGTGTGGTCTCAAGGCCTAAGAGGAAGAGTGCTCACCAAGTAATTGCATTTTAAGCCAAGAGAGGGGCAGAGCATGAGCCAAGATGGTGACTCTCCCAAGATCAAAGCTTTTTATCCTCTTTTGATAGAGGCAGGTCATTATACATCAGTCAAAGCTAATTGGTTATCATCATTCAATTCCATTGGTTGACATGACCTGAGGGTGGTCCAAATTAAAATGAGCTCTTGGATTACATGAGGGAAAAGTGTACAAGAGGGCAAAAGGAAAAGTCTATGTGGGTATAATCCCATCTGCTCAATTTAGCTAGACAAAAGAATTGTTCTCCTTCTCTATTGTACCCTTAGGCTGGTCTCAAACAAGATTTGCTAAAGTTCCTGGACTTTTTGGAGTTGGAGTGGGGAGAGAAGGTATCTGTTGGTCCCCAAGAAATTCATTATTAATAATTATATTCTCACACACTTAAGGGATAAAGGACTGTAGAGAATGCTGAATCTCTTGCCAGCTCACTAGATCTTATTACTTTTAGAATTTATGGCGATCCACTGTCTATGTCTGACTCAGGCTAACAGATGATTGTCAAGTGGATTCTCTCCTTGCACTTAGAGGAGGTGGGGAAGGGTTCGTGACCCCAGCATTATTTCCTTCTTGCACAGTGATCTTTTCTTTGTCTCCAACGTCCCACTGCATGAATTAAAGAAGGAATGAAAAATATTTATTATGCATTTATTACATGCCATTCACAGTGTTAAACTTTGGAGAAATAAATACAAAAGGAAGATAGTCATTTTCAAGAAGTTTTCATTCTAGTGAGAAAAAAATAACATATAGGAGAATAGCAAACAAGCAAAGATATTTACCTTTGGCAAGACACAGGGATGGTGAATGGAGCTACAGGGAAATCAGTTAACATGACTTTTTCAGAAGTGACAATAGTATTGATTTGATTAGTATTCCTAGAGCAAGAGGTGAAAGGATGAACTTTTGGGTTGGTGCATTTGGAGAAGCAAAAGATATGCATAGAAAAGGGCAATGGCAAAGAAATGACCAAATGGATGGGTGGGAAGATGTGAAGGATATTCTATAGTTTTCTAGTTAGAGTAGATTGTTTCTCTAGATTAAATAACATAGACCATATGGCCCTAGAACAGTGTTTCCAAAGATGATTGGATTGTTACACAAGCTATGGTTTTAGGAGGTTTGGTAGTTCATAGGGAACAGCACAAGATGGATGGCAAAAAGGTGACCAGGGTGTGCATCAGATGGGATGTGAGATTCAGAAGATAGAGCATCTATCTATATATGTCGTCTCTCCTATTTCCTGCTCTGAGAGTGTTTTTAAGACCCTATTACCATCTATTATAAGACAGTCTCAAAATATGCCTGTATGTCCCTTCCCTTACCTGAATCATCCTTGGGAAATTCAAAGGTAAAAAGGGAGAGATAACAAAGGAAAATCACACACACATCTTTTCAGTATAAATAACATTTTTTCTTAATAAGAAATGATTTACTTTTCCCATGCTGTTTAAATGATGTCACTTTGTCTTCCATAAAGTCATCAGACTCATCTTTCCATAGGAGAAAGTGTAACAACCATTACATTTCTATTTATTAACATATTAAACATAAATTAAAGCCATAGCAACGTTTCTTTAAGCTATTGTCCTTTAAAACTATGAAGCAAAGCTATTACCATGCCATAAAATTGTTTCACCTTAATTCTCCTTGCCATAGATGGTGAACTGGGTAAGTGGGTGAAGACATTATTTGCATAGAGGGCAGGTTTCATATTCAATAAACAGTGACTTCAAACCACTTAGCAGCTATGAGACAGATGGCAGCTTTCCCAGAAGCACTTCTTTGGAATGAAGGTTTCCAGGAATAACCAACCACACAGTATCTGAAATACACTAGTTATTATCCAGCCATCTCTGTACCTAGAAATTGTGTACTTTCATGTTGTTAAAAATGGTAAAACATGAAGTTGAAGGCAACTAAGTGAGGGGAATCTAATCATGAGAGGCACTGTCATGTCAGGCATAGTCACACTTAGTAGGTAACACATGTGAATTTACACATAGGTAGAGAAGGTAGCTAAATATATTAGATTTGCATTGTTTACTTCTCTTCCCTTTTACCCTCAAAAAATCTCCCCCACTATCCTTGCCTGAAAAAACAAACACAATATTTTATACTCCTTTTAATTAAAGACATGAAAATAATTATCTAGGAACATAGCAATAATAATAATAATTATAACTCATTTCTATAGTAGTTTAAGGTTTACCTAAGTACTTTTACAAGCAACAAGAATAACAACCAAACTCTTTTAAAGGGCCTATTGTGTGTGGGATATTATGCCCGGTTATGGACATGATACAAAGTTGAGATAACAAATTGCCCCTTGTCTGCATGAAACAATAAAACTTAAATATTAGTGTTAAAAAAAAGACAAAAAAATTCATGAAACATAAGCACATGAAGCCATTATGAAGAACTGATAACTTTGCTCCAATTAATTTGAGTAGCTACTCGTCTTTAATAGCTGCTAAGTGAAGAGGCCCCAAATGAAATCTATAAAGGAAAGTATATTTGTTGGACACCGTTAGTTATCTATTCTATGTTACCTCCCTCACCATAAACACACACACACACACACACACACACACACACACACACACACACACACACACACAGAATATGGAAATGTTAAAGCCTTAAGTATTTTCATTCAATTTATTTGATACATGTATACTAAATATCTGTTTTTCTTTTGTAAATTGGTCTGTTTCAGACATAGAGTTAAATCTCTTACTGACCATTGACCCCTCCTAATTGCCATGGCTTACTATTTGGAAGTCAGGAAAGTCAGTAGGACTCTATCATGAATCTTTACCCCTGAGAAATACAAATAAAACAATCCCAAACCTTGACCCAGGGCAAGGCATTCAAATTAGACCCAAGGGAAAATGGAAAGTAAGTTAGAAGAAAGAACACAGTAAAGGTGAGAGAGGGCCAGACTGATCCATAAATTCTTTAAAAATTCAAGGGAGTTGTACTTGTAGTTGGGGGAAGGGAAGAGGGGTCTGTGGTTGGATCTGTGATTTCATTGATTTAGGGAATGTCTGGATGAGCAAGCTCCTATCAACACAAGTTGCCTCCTTCTGTATAATTTAAAGTCTTAGAGAGTTGCTTAGGGGATTGAGAGCCTAAATGACCTGCCCAGGATCACTTAGACATTATATGTGAGAGGAAGAACTTGAACCTAAATCTTTCAAAGCTGGCTTTCTATCTATTGTACCATGATACCTCTCCATTGTACAGAATGTAATTCAAGGAATTTGGGGGCTGAAACTGTAGAGACAACATCCATCATGAAGGAATTCTGGCTGCTTCTTTCGGTATCTGATATCATGTAAGTAGCCTTATTGCTCAATGAACTCTCCTAAGAGGCCATGTGCCTGCAGATGCAGTCTAATCAGGAAATAACAAATGACCTATTGCTGCTTTAGTACTTAATAGTCATTACCCAATGTTGTTACCATGAAGGCCCTTTCATTTAGCTCTCTGATTCTTGGCATCTTCCAGAAGAATAGACTCCTGCCAGTATGCAGGCTCATTGTGGTATGACTTGTGTTTCCAGCAGAGAAACTTAGTGTTGGAAGATATCCTATGCCAAAAATTGCCTTTATAAAGTTACCATTTGTTCTCCTGTCCCTCTGTTTTCAAGAATCTCAAAACATGTGGCAGTTTTTCATCTTCATTGAACAAATGGTAACAAGGGCTATATTTGAAGGTATGGGCATATATCTTTTATTTAGAATTTTTCCCCATCTTACGTTTCAAAATAAATTGTAATATCAATTTTTAAAACTTTGTGTTCCAAATTCTCATCCCTCCTCCCTATTTCCCCCTTAAAAGCTCAAGTAATTCAATATAAGTTATACATGTGCAGTCATGTAAAACATAGCAGACAAAAATCTTTAGCAAAAGGAACTAACAACAACAAAATATATTTCCATCTCTATTCAGGTACCATCAGTTCTTTCTCTGTAGATAGATTACATTTTTCATAAGTCCTTAAAAGTTGTCTTGGATCATTGTATTGTTGAAAATAACTAAGTCATTTGAAGCAGATAATCTTACAATATTGTGTTATTTTGTATACAGTACATTTCACTTTGCATCAGCTCATGTAAGTCTTTCCAGATTTTTCTCATAGTTTCCTGCTCACCTTTTTTAGTAGTAAACTATATTTATATAGTACTTTAAAGGGAGATTTCTTTACCAAACATCCATGAGGTTGATTATCGTAATAACAATAATAGCTAATATTTATATAGTAGTAGTTGGCTTCCACCAGTCTCAGACAACCATGGATCAGATCCTTGAAGAGCCACAGGCCACAGTGTGGCTGTGCAGTCTGATATGGGAGCCACAGCTCCAGCCGCAATGAGGACATAGGAAAACTGCTCTTTCTGTTGCCTGTCGGTTCCTGCGTCTCATTCATTTTTCTTCCTCCCGAGCTTGGAGGCCCATCTCAGCTGCGTGCAAGCTGCTCCTGAGTACTGAACTCCACTGGGTCCTTGGCTATCTCCTTCCAGCTGCCTGTGTCTATTCCCAGATCCCTCAAATCTCGCTTGCATACATCTCTGTAGCGAAGCTGGGGCCATCCAGCAGGTCTTTGGCCTGAGGCTAACTTGCCATAGAGTAGGTCTTTAGGAATGTGCCCATCTTGCATGCGGTGCACATGACCGAGTCAGCGCAGCCATCTTTGTTTCAGTAGCGTGTAGATGTTCGGAAGTTGTGCGTGTTGGAGCACTTCTGTGTTGGTGATCCTATCTGAACTAGATATGCCAAGGATGAGCCAAAGGCAGTACATGTGGAAGCTGTTTATCCGTATACTCTACTGGTAACCCATCCTTTTACTTATGCATGTGGAAGCTGTTAAGCTTCTTCTCTTGTCTAGTGTATGTAGTCCATCTTTCACTGCTATACAGTAAGGTACTCAGGATGCATGCTCTATAGATGGCAAATTTGGTTTGTCTTGTCAGTTTACTGTTTGCCCAGACATGCTTGGCAAGCTTAGACATGTTTGAAGTAGCTTTCCCAATCCTCTGATTGATCTCAGAATCAAGTGACAAATTGTTACTACAATAAAGCCAAGATACGAGAATTGGCTTAGGACATCCAACTGGTAGCTACCGATGTTTATCAATGGAGGCAACATAGCACTCTGACATATAACTTCCATCTTTTTAAGATTAATGGTTAGGCCAAAACCCGTGCAAGCTTGGGAGAAGCGATCCATCAAGATCTGCAATTAACGCTCTGAGTGACAGGCAAGTGCGGCATCATCGGCAAAAAGCAGGTCTCTAAGGGTATTACCTCTCACTCTATTTTTGGATCTCAGATGTGAAACGTTGAACAGGCCTCAGTCCAACTGGGATTGCAGACAGATGCCATCAATTGATGAACCAAAAGCATGGCTTAACAGCATGGAGAAGAAAATTTCAAATAGCTTGGGAGCAAGTACACATCCTTGCTTGACTCCGCTGTTTATGCTGAATGCTTCAGAGGTGTTGCCTTCAAACTGTATGACACCCTGCATGTTTCCATGAAAGGAGCAGACCAGACTGTGGAGTTTAGGGGGGCAACCAATTCTTGAGAGAATTTTGAAAAGACCTTCTCTGTTAACCATATCAAATGCTTTGGTCAGGTCTATGAAGGCAATGAAGAGGGGTTTTCTTTGTTCTCTGCACTTTTCTTGCAGTTGGCGAAGCAAGAAAATCATATCAATTTTTGACCTCCCTGCTCAAAAGCCACATTGCAATTCAGGGTAAATACAGTCGGCAAGTTTACCCAGTCTAAGCAAGATGACCTTGGCAAACATCTTCCCAATGATGCTGAGAAGTGAAATTCCTCTGTAGTTGTTACAGTCACTCCTGTCTCCACTGTTCTTATAAAGAGTAACTATACAGGCATCACACATATCCTGTGGCACTTCACCTTCTTTCCAACACAGGCACAATTCATGCAGGGGTTTCAAGATAATGTTTTTAGAGCATTTGATCAATTCAACTGCGAAACTGTCTGCACCAGGAGCTTTTCCACATCATAGGGAGCTAATTGCATTCTCAAGTTCCTCAAGTGTGGGTACATTGTCCAACTCCTGTAGTACAGGGAAGGACTCCATGATGTTTAAAGCTGATTCTGTGATCGAATTTCTGACGGTGTACAACTCAGAAAAGTGCTCTACCCATCTTTCCATTTGCTTAACTCTGTCCGTAATGTACTCTCCAGTGCCGGACTTGAGGGGAGCTGTCTTGCTCTGAGTGGGTCCACAAGCTTTCTTGATGCCTTCATACATTCCTCTGATGTTTCCCGCATCAGCAGCAACCTGTATTCCCTCACTGAGCTCAACCCAATATTAATTCGCACACTGCCTTGTGATTCGCTGAGCATTTCTTCTCGAAGCACATAGTTTCTGAAGAGCACTTTCATTCAAGGAGCGTTTGTATTCAATGAGTGCCCTGTGCTTGGCCTCAATGACGGGAGGCACTTGGCTTTACTGCACTTGGCTTCAAACCAGTCATTCATTTTGCTGGTCCTCTTCTCAAAGACATCAAGAGCAAGTCTGTGGACAATCTCATATATCTATTTTCATTTTTCAGCAGCTGATGTATCAGGAGATGACACGATCAATGCATTCTTGAGAGATCTCAAAAATTGATACATCTTGCTGAGATTCATGATTTTGCTAGTGTCAATATGAGATCGCCCTGTTGGTTTAAGGTGATGCAATATTTTGGGCCAGAGTCACACTTTACAACAAACTAACAAGTGATCAGTGTCACAGTCGGCACTGTGGTATGACTGTGTGTTAAGAATGCACTTGAGAGCAGACCGCCTGGTTATTATTAAGTCCAATTGGTACCAATGTTGTGATTTGGGATGTCTCCATGATACTTTGTGCTGTGGCTTGGACTTATAAAATGAGATAGATACACACAAATCGTGGTAAGTGCAAAATTCCAACAGTCTTTGCCCATTTTCATTAATCTTTCCAATGCCATAGGGCCCCAGGCATGTCGGCCAATACACACGGTCAGAGCCAACTCTTGCATTTAAATCACCCAGAATAATTATGAATTCATATCTGGGGATAGCTCCTCGAGTTGCTTTCAGCTTATCATAGAATTCATCTTTGGTCTGTTGTGAAGCTGTTAATGTCAGAGCGTATATATATATATATACGGTGATAAGGTTCACGGGGCCTTCGATTGTGTTCAGCAGTTCTCTCAGTACTGTCCTGATCAATTTAATCATTTTCAGCACCGTGTTTTTCACAGCAAAGCCTACACCATGTTCCCATGGTTCTGCTGAAGTTTTGGCCTTCTAGAAGAATATGTAATCCTTTTCCTTCAGCCTTCCAGAGTCTGAGATTCGCGTTTCCTGCAAAGCCTCAATTTCAACATTTAGTCTCCGTAGCTTGTTGTTTCTCACCACTGTTTTCCAAAAGTCTCTGTTGTTTGTAGGTTGTTTGCGAGTCCAGTCATCATAGTCCAGATGTTCCAACTGCCCAACTTTAGGGCAGGTGGCTTGGAATGTGAGTTAACTTTATTGTTTGCTGGTGCCAATGCTTCAGTTCACCTGTCAGGCCATAACCTTAATCCCCATGCACCCAGTGAGGAAGATGAATCATGATGGGACAACACCTTACTGGCTGGGGTTTGCCCAGCTTAAGGCAGGTGGTAGCTGTCCAGCGGAACTTGATCATTCCTCCCACTGTCGAATGCAGCCCCTGGCATCAAGCCCTAAGTCAGTCGGGCAAGTGACTTATAACCGGTAACGGCCCATCCTGTATTGTATCTACCCCATGACGGCACATTTCTTATTCCTTTTTAGAGTGATATTTCATTGAATGGTCTATGGGATAACCATATACCAGAGCTGGGACTATGTCTGATGTGGTTGCAGAGGGAAAAAGAAAATATCCTTGCCCATGACTAGAACTTCCCCTTCTGCTCCTGTAACTATACTTTAAATTCCCAAGTCAGCCAACTACAACTTGGAAATAAAGTTTTGTTCTCCTCCTCTTTGTTCAAATGCCACCCATTCATTAAATACATATCCCAACTCTTCCATAAAAATCTTCCATGACACCCCATTCCTCAGGCAATACTAACCTTCCCCCAAGGCCACATAGCATAGTACTTTGTTTTAGAATATACTCTTATGGACTTATCATGCAATATCATGCACTCTAGTTATATGAGTTGGGATGTTATACCCATACCGAATTGTAAGCTCTATGTGGGCAGGGACCATGCCTTATCTCACTACTTTGTGTCACTCCTAGTACAAGGTATTGCACAGAGTTATTAATAAATTAATTGAAAGAATGCTGTGGAATAAAAGCATCAAAGACCTCCATTCACATATTCCTATCTTCTGGGAGGGAAAACACACTAGACTACCATTAGCCATTCATACTTAGGCTAGAATTAATTTATTAAATTAACTAGCAGAGAGCAGAAAGTCAGGAAAGGTGTGTTGACTGGATGGTATCATGCAGGCACTAGGCACATGGGATGCAATAGGTACTATTAAACTGTGCAGAGAATTGCAAAAGTGTTAGAAAGAATACATAAATACCCAACACCTTGCTAATGTTGATAAGAGCAGGCCTTGATGACCACAAATAATATGTTCACTTTATTATTACCCACAACATACACTGGTACCATCAGTCCTTAATGGCTATGTCTAAGTCAGGAATATTCCAGCAATTCAACTGACAGATTGTAAATGATGATGACTTTATCTAAACATAGGAATTTTCTTCTAAAATACTGAAACGTGATGCACAAAAGAAACATTTTGTAATTCCAGTATGTATGGCCCTTAAAGCTCTTTCATAGAGTGTATAAGAATTCAATAAATATCTAATGTTAACATGTGAAACAGACATCACAGCAAAACAAAGACATAATTGATTGAGTTTATCATGAGAATATATAGCTGCCATTTCTTGTTCTACATGTGTATTAATTGGGCCAAAAAAGAGAAAGCGTGGGTATTTTGTAGGTAATAAGAATTGTCTTTCTTATTTACTAGGGGGAAACAAACAAACATTAAATCTTTTTGTTGCTTAAGAATCATTAAAAAGAAAGTGTTGCATTGTCATGAGAATGATTTTATAGTCTGAAAAGGATTTTTCTTCAGAGACTCCCCTTCCCTATAGGGTTGGTTGGAAATGTTGTTGGTGTATGTAACAAAGTTAGTAAATTAGAGCCAGTCTAAGCAATGATATATAGTGGTACAGTGGGAATACCCTGTTGGAACACTGCCTTGTGGTGGAGGGCTTTCCATAGTTCAGTGAAACTATGAGCTATTCTGTGCAGTTACCCAAGATAGATAGGTTATAGAATTCTAACAAAAGAGGAAATGGTAAACCACTCTACTATCTTTGCCAAGAAAACCCCATGGACATATTAAAATGCATGACATCAGAAGATAAGCCCCTTAAACATGCTCTGGTCCATAAGGTCATTAAAAGTTAGACACAACTTAATGACTGAACAACAACAACAACCACAATAGTGGGGATAGTGCTGGCTTTCATATCAGAGGACTTAGGTGGCCATGCCAGTTATTCTGTGTGACATTGGGCAAGTAGTTTAGACTTTAGTCCTCTATTTCTTCATCCATAAAATGAAGGAAAAGAATGTACATGGTGGTACACACCTTTAGTCCCTATTGCTATGGTGGCTGAGCCCCAAGGATTGCCTGAGTTTTTGAGTTTTGAGCTTCAATAGGCCTAAATCTAACTGTTGCCTACATAAATCTTGAAACAATATGGTGAAACCCCAGGAAGAGATAGACATCAGATTGAATAAAGAGGGGTGAGTAGGAACAGTTTAGAAAAAATGGAGCAGAATAATACGTAGTGGCCACTATACTTCCACCTTAGGCAAAAAAAAGGGAGACCCATTTTCAAAAAAAAAAAAATGAGTAGTTTGGATTAGATGATGTGGTGTTTAAAAATATATGCAGTACCTATCTATGTCCCTAGTTTTAGGGAACTTAGGATTTCTAATTTATTGCTACTTATAAATTAGAAGCTATATCACCAGTTTGGGGGCATTAAGCATTTATTAAAGTATATCAAATATTAGTAAAGAGAGAACACATAGCTCAGAAAATTTAGAAACCCTACGTACCTAGAAGAGAGAGAGAGAGAGAGAAAGAGAGAGAGAGAGAGAGAGAGAGAGAGAGAGAGAGAGAGAGAGAGAGAGAGAGAGAGAGAGAGAGAGAGAGAAAGGTGTGGCTGCTTCCTCCAAATCTCTGGCCAAGAGAGCACATCCGAGCATGTGTGAGCATAAGCTCCCTGTGGGTCTGGAGGAGAGGCAGCCCTTCCACGCTGCTCAAAGCTAATTGACTAGCATCATTCAAATCTATTGGTTTACTGGATTTGAGGGTTGTTCAGCACATTGTGGGCTGATGTCAGAGTATGGAGCCCTCCAAGGGGAAAAAGCCTTCAGGTAGGTGCGGTTTTAATCCCTATTCACAGTCCAAGGTCCAAACACACTTCCTTTGAAATTCTCCTGACTCTTGGCTGGCCTTAAAAAAGGTTTAGCCAGGCTCTCTGGGTTTCATAGAACCCCATTATTTTCTCACAAAGACTTTTAAGGTTCCTTCCAGCTTTAGATATACGATGCCATGATGTAATGAGAAGAAAATTGCTAGAGCAATACCAAATAAGAATCAAAATGCTATAGGAAATTACATTATTCAAAATTAAGGCAGGGAAGGAGGGTAAAGAGAGAAGGGAGGCTGAAAGGTTCCTCAGTGATGGTGCCATGTCACTTATTTAGCAACACAGGATCACACATTTAGACCTAAAAAGAATCTCAGAAGTCACCTAGATCAATTCATCATTTTGTAGATTAGGAAAATGAAACCCCAATAGGTTAAGTAACATATAAGAAGAGAGGCAGATTTGGAATTTCAATCCACGTCTTCTAACTCCAAATGCAGTACTAATTTACTACACTATGCATCCTTGAATATTTTATTTATTTATTTTTTTCCTGGTGTGGTCAGGTGAATTTAAGGGTATTTGTCTTGGTCAGGATTTGTAGTGTGATTGTTTTGGCCTCTTTTCCCATCTAACCCTATCTCTATTCTGACACATACACATAGCATTGACTAATGAGCAAATATGAAAACCATAAACTCAGGTC
Organism: Dromiciops gliroides; assembly: GCF_019393635.1. Lineage (NCBI taxonomy): Eukaryota > Metazoa > Chordata > Mammalia > Microbiotheria > Microbiotheriidae > Dromiciops > Dromiciops gliroides. The sequence continues at coordinate 510,550,058 of NC_057862.1, forward strand.
TAATCTAGTATAGCTTATCTGAATGCACCTTAGGAAAATAATAATAACAATAACAATGAGAACACTTATGATGGTGTTAATCATCATCATCATTATCATAATCCCTTACATAGAGGAGGAAAAGGGAATAACATTTATATCACACTTAATTGTGCTATGTACTGTCCTAAATACTACAAATATTATCTCATTTATCTTCACAATAACTTTGTGCCTACTTGGTACTATTATTGCACTTATTTTAGAGTTGAGAAAACTGACTAAGGCAGGCGTGTCCTGAATCACAAAGCTAGCAAGTGTCTGAGACTGAATTTGAATTCAGGTCTTCCATAATTTCAGGCCTAGTTCTCTGGCTGTTGTAACACTCACCCTCCCTCTAGTGCCTTAAAGTTTGCAAAGCATTTTACATATGAAAATCACTGCTAGGTCCCATTTCTGGGGGCAGTGCCTTGGCAAGGGGATGGAGAAATCAAACTCCTAGGGATCTTAAGAGGAGCGCCTCAGGACTTTATTGTTTTAGATATAAATTTACTTCTGTCATTAGCACAGAACTCAACCCATCTGTACCACACTTGTTCTGTATAAATAATGTCAATGTTCTCCTGAATATCCTGAAGATATGATACATTCATGTTCTAAGCCGTCTTCTGTTTTTTTAATATTTCATGGGCACCAGGACAACTGCAATTACTCATTCATTATAACTTATACTCACTCATGCCCATTTCTTTTTGCCACCATATATTTTTAAAAATAAAACACAAATCATAATTGGTATCATAGTGTGCCATTGCCATTTGGTCACCCAATTTTTTTTTAATCAGATAATTTGATTTTTCCCACTCTCACTGTTCATACTTCATTCTCTAATTTTCCAGAACTCCTTTGTTTTGGCTCCCCATATGGGAATGCAAACTCCTTGAGTGCCTGGATTACTTGCTTGTTTGTATTTTTATCTTCAGTACTTAGCATCATGCTTGGTAGGCAATAGTAATACTTTATAAATGCTTTATTCATTTTCTTTCTTTATCTTTTTTTGTTTCTTTCTCTCCTTCCTTCCTTCCTTCCTTCCTTCCTTCCTTCCTTCCTTCCTTCCTTCCTTCCTTCCTTCCTTCCTTCCTTCCTTCCTTCCTTCCTTCCTTCCTTCCTTCCCCTCTCTCTATCTAGATATTTAGATGATAAAATTGGCCAACAAATATGGTACTCTTAGGATGATATACATCCACACATACACATATGTATGCAAACACACACAAATATATATATGCATATATGAGTGTATATAAGTATGTATGTGTACACACATACACATATACATATGTATGTATATGTGTATATGTGTGTGTGTGTGTATGTATATATGTATGTATATATATATGTATGAGTTCTGGGGATCTTAGAAGCCATCTAGTTCCGATGTAAGATTATTTATAGGTGAGGAAATTGATGACAACGGTGTCTAGGCTACTTGTCCAGTTTCTTACAGGTAATAAATATTCAGAGGTAGACTTTGAAGCCAGGCACTCTGACTCCAGGACCAGGCTCTTTTCATCATACTATTTTGCTTCCTGTCCTGATATTGTCATTGTTTCTTGGTGGGGAAAAATGAACAAGAGGTAACCTTAAAGTGATTTTCCCCCTCTAATAAGATAATGCCCATGGCATATGTTAAATCATATAATATTCCTTGAAAAATTCAAATAAGGAAACTACCAGGGACAACAAAGGTTTCATTGACCCTTTGAGTATCAATCTCAAAAGAGGAATAAAATAGCAGATGTCCTCATTACTCTTGGAGAATGTCCTGTATGGAGTCTAAATAAACATAAGTATTCCTTACAAATCATAAGGTTGTATAGATCCTCCCATCCCATACTGTTTGAAATACCCCCCAGAATATTATATGGTAATCTCAATTAGATCATGAGCTAAATGGTTGTTAAAACGAACAATGAACAAAAAAACTCAGTAATATTTCAAGCAGATATATTTAACCAGCTGAACTTAATTCTCAGGCAATTTCCCCAGAAGTGTGCATAAGTGGGGTTGGGCAGAGGGGTTGGGAAGAGAACAGTGGAAATTAGAGGGAAAGAAAAAAAACAGGAGAATGGTTACACCTGATGCAGATAGAAATAGATCAGAAAAGGAGCCACACCTGAATAGTATTGGGCAGCTTGTGACATATAAGGAAGAAAGGAGAGCCAATAAGTAGAAAGAAGCTAAGGAAATTTGCCATCGTGTCAAAAAGGAAAAAGAAAGAGAATGAGTCTACGGTTGTATGTGAAAAGCAAGGTATGTGTTCCTTTCCAAGTAGGCTCAAACACTGTATTTGCAAGGTTGCTTTTGAGGCCAATTTAATTTAGTGAGTTTGATTTTTGATTTCTGAAGAAAAAAATTGCCCGAACTATTGAAAAAGCTTCTTAATCCAGCCTCTCTGCTTTAAATCTCTCCCCACTCCAAACCTTCCTCAACAGAGCAGCCAAAAGTAATTTTCCTAAAAAAAAATACTCCTAACCATGTCACTTCTCTCTTCAATAAACTCCAGTGATCTCCTATTACTACAAGGTTCTAATAAAAAGTCCTCTATTTGACATTTAGAACTACTCCCAAAAGTCCAACCTATCTTTCTACTCTTGTTTATTATTCCCATTCATTTATTCTACAATCCGAACAAACTGGTTTTCTTGTTATTCCTCACAAATAGCATTCCCTGACATCTATCCATTCCTTTTCATATCACATCTCCCATACCTAAAATGCATCACCTTTATACTCTCATCTTACAATCTCTGATTGACTTCAAAGTTTGATTGAAATGGTAACTCTTACATGAACCTTTTCCTACCTTGCATAAGTTTCTGGTGTTCCCCAATTATTTTCCATATTTTTGTATGTATTTTCATATTCATACACACAGACAAATGTGTATGTGTGCTCATTGTCTCCCTGTTAGAATATAAGCTCCTTGAGGGAAAGACTGCTTAATTTTTTTTTGCTAGCATAGTGCCTGGCTCATGGCAGATGCTTAATACATACTCATTGATTGATGGTTTCCTTCCTTTCTCCCTCCTCTGTTCCTTCATGTTAGTTGGGAGTCAGTCCTTTACATCAAGGGAAGCGCTATAAACACAAACAACATACAATCCATATGACTGGAGAAAGAGAAAAGTCACAGATACTTCAGCTATGAGAGATGTGGGAGCCAAGAAGTTAACCATTACCATGGGAACCAGTTCCCTCCCATTCTCCTGGAATTTTTTCCAGGCACTGCAAATCAAATTCATGAAGATGTAAATATTATTGAAATTGTCAGGAACACAGGTGCAGCACTCTTTACATAAAAAGTGTATACCCCTCCTCTTTCTGCCAGGAGAAATCTAGAGCCAGTCTATTTTGTAAAACCACAGCTCTAAGGGCATAGACCTGAGTATTAAGGTCCTCCATTGAGCCTATGGTTTCATTAAACAAATCCTTACAAAAAATATGTACATTTTATTAAGTAGTGCTTTACTGAATTGGGGCAAGCTGCACCCAACTGCTTACTGCCTTGCTGTGCTAAATACAATTATTTTATCTTTCTTTTCCTGAGTTTTCGCCATTGAACAAGGTGAGGCCCAAACCAGGATTTCTTTTAATAATTTGACAAGCCAGAGAGGAGTCACTTGTGCTTTTATGGCTATCACTGGATAAGTACACTACATAACTCCATAGCTGGCTCTTAGACCTCTGTCCAATCACAGCCAGGTGTGGACTCTCTCAAGTCAGTCAGCTGTTAACTGGTCAGAGAATTAAACTTCCTAAACTCAGGAAGGATAAGAAGAAATAGGTCTCTAACCTACAAATTGATTTTCGTTTCTGTGTGAAGTAAAAGAGGGTGCCATGGGGAAAGGACAGGGCAATGGTGAGTAGTGGTCTTGCCCAACACTAAATTGCCAAGGAACAGAAAGGTCAAGGGGATACCAGTATGATAATGGTATTGGCACAGAGCAAACATCTTACCAACTCCCCATTAGGCAAACTGTTAGAAGCTTGGGAGAAGGAAAAACTGCCAATTTCACTGAGAACATCCAAAACTAGAGCTAGATTCAATACTTAGATAATAGTGGGAAACAAATCTGGCCAGTTAAATACAGGGCCTTTGATTATTGTCAGCTGTGCATGCTAAAACCAGAATTTAACATCTAGAGCCTATGCAAATGGATTTTAGGTATTCTTGGACAGAACTTTCAAACCAAGGCTGTCTATCATGACCACCTCCATTGGAGGCACTGGTACATAATGTACAACCCCCCCATAAAATCGATTTCTCAGAAACCAAGCATATGGAACCCTTAAAAACCACTTTTGTAGTGAATAATAAGAGAACTTAAGAAATAAGAGTTGCAGAAAAATAGAACAGAAGAGACAAAATGGCCAGAAAAGGAGATTTATTTGGGGGGGTGGAGACGGGGAGTGTATTTTACTTTAAAAGGGAGGAACAGTTTAAAAAGTTTGCAAGAAATGGTGAGGCCTCTAGAAGAAGGTAACATCCTTCAGATTATCAACAAATACACCCATGGAGAACCAGCTTCCATATGAAGCACCTCTCCTACCATTAGCTCTACCCTCCTCCCAACTTTTGTCCCTTCAATGGGAGCCAGCCCCACTGCCAGTCGGTTGGAATATATTTGCAGTATGCAATTATTTTAGGTAGCTAGACCTTAATCTGAACAGACACCTAGTATTTGGCATTATGGCAATATGTTTATAAACAATGATTTTTTGTTAAAATTAATTGTTTTCAAGGCATAATAGGATCAAAATTACTCTATATTGGTTTTGAATGCAATCAGTATAGAATGACAAATCTGATATGATGAATGAGTGTCGATGTAAAGTAATATAGAAATGTATTTAAGTGAGTTGCTCTCATCTGATTGGCCATAATTTTTTCATGTTTAAAATATATAATATTGTATATATAACAATTATTATGTTCTAATTTTTTTCTTATATTATGAATTTTGGGAAGTCATTTTTGTTAGAAATACTATTATTAACTTGAAAAAATGATATCCAGTGAATTACATCATTAAAAAAGTAACTTCTCTTTTAATCTAGATACTGTTAGATTGTAAATTGAGCTGTTGAAGAATGTGGTCAAAATGTTTGAAAACTGTTAAATATTTAATTGTGTATATTTTGCTTTAAGACATAATCATAATAATAACAACTTACTGTTTGAAAGAAAATGTAGCAAAGACCTCTTAAGTTTTCCTTATCTGTGAAGTTTTTAGAACTTTCTATTTGTGCAGAGTCATAAGATCCTGTCAGCCCTACTAACAACATTTTATAGAATGCTAAAGTGGGGGGATCTACAAACTTAGAAGTTTTAATATATATATATGACTGTTTTACTGTTTTATCTGAAATCATTTGACCATCATTTATTGAATAGCATGCATTGAAGTTACATCTTTGAGCCAACTGAGTAATAATAGATCTTGGATTCAAAGAATTTCATTTTTGCACTAAGGTTTAATATGTAATATAGATTGGAAGCTTACTGTGGTCTGCATTTTTTTGTAATTTTGAGTGAACTATCATGTATTCATTATATGTGTGAGACTGCAGATTGTGATTATTCTTAATTTCTAAATGGTGGATGAATGAGATGTACCTACATATGTTCAATGTTAATTGTTATTACAACATGAGAAAGATATTAATAATAAAAATATTTTATCCCTAAACTGTGATTAGTGAAATTTTGCTATTTTAGGTAAATTAATCTCTTAGGAATGTGATTTAATATTGTGAGTTTTAATTTCAGATATGATTGTCTGAATTGTCAGTAAGCCAATGTTTCATCCAAAGGAATTCTACGTGCTGCTCAAAGGGAGTATAGTTTGAACTTTCATATTTTTTTTTTTTACCACATTTCCCCCCTTTGCTTCCTCAAGAAACGGAATGTTTCCTTGATGGAACAGTAAAAAGAATATAATAACTATTGCTAACTAATAATATGTGAACAACAATATAGAAAAGGAAGAGAGGAAAGTTTTGTCCAGAGGGGTGATTTTTTTTGTCCTCATGAACCGACGCTTTGACATTAGTCTTGCAAAGGGAGAGCCTCTGCAGAGAGTAGATGTTACAGATAGTGTATATTTTAACAGAAAGGAGATAGTAAAAACTAATAAAGCAAAACAGTTCATATAAAGTCTCTGAGTTCTCTTGTCTTCTTGAAGTGGTAAGATGTCATCAGAAGGAAACTGGATTCTGGTCTGGAAAACTGGATTCTGGACTCTGGTCTGGAAAGCTGGATTCTTTTCTTTAACTGTTTGAATTGCTGTATTTTTACTAAACCTTAGCATAGCATTGTCAATGATCAAATTAATAAATTCCATTACATTCCCTCCTTTATATCCTTAGACTTCTAATAGAGGGTTGAGGTGTTTATGCAATCTGTAACACTTTTTACCACCATGTGTCTGGATCAAAGCCAAATTTAGTATGTGTTCATGGCACCTGAAAATGTTATGGAAAGGTTATCATAACATATCTCATGGTTCCCAGACAGCCAGTGATTGTGCTAGGCCACAGGTGAGTTCAACTGTGTGAGATAAAAAGATAAATAAGTTCAGTTAAATTAGGTTAAATTAGGAGGGAGAGAGGATGAATACTGGACTGTGCCTAGTAATTGTGCTCTACATAGTCACCATCATGAGCAAACCATGGACTTACGTATACCTGTCTCTCCTTTTGTTGCACACATATTCTCTCCAGGGCCTGCATCAGAGTTCACAGCAAATTAGTCTCTGAAATGATAAGTTTCCATACTTCCGAAATCTCATTAATTTCACCAAAGATAGTATGATGGTAAAAATGCATTCTATGCTGAATAACTCAGAATATATTAGTGATATATACAATAATTCCAAACCATACCCATAGTATAATGACATATAAATAATAAATGAATGTAAATAGCTGATTATATTAGACATTATTACATAATCTTCTTTTAGAAAGTAAACCACATCATCTTATACATGAATTCTCTAGTATAACAGTAGCAGATACTTAAAGTGGTGATTAATTTATCAAAAAAGAAATAAGACTTCAATTAGCAAGATTCAATATTCAATGTTTTCAGTGAGGTATCAAGCAATAGGGTTCAATAACCCTTTCTGGTCTTTTTTTAGTTAAACAGAACAACATAAAAGAGAAAGGAGGAAAAAAAAACTCATTAGAACTCATGGTTCTCTCAAAAAGAAAGAGTTAAAAAAAATAATTCTGGTAGCTTCTGAGGCCCGATGGCCTCACCCACAGCATATACTTAAAATGTCTTCGAAAAGTCACTTAGTTTACAAAATCGGGTTTTTAAAGAAAAGCAAAAGAAATAAAAGTCAAAAAACAAAGCAAAATCAAAAACCAAAAATAAAAAGCAAAAGATTCGCTAAGCAACCTTTTGTGCTCCTAAAGAACTTAAAGGTGTGGTGAATTCTAGGTCTTTTCAGTGACTTTCAATATAATGACAATTCAATATAATATCCCTTCATGGTTGCCAAACTGTGAGATTTAAAATTGGATATTAGATCATAAATCTCTCCTCTTTAACCTTTCCCTTAATTTATCTCCCAGACTAGTAAATGGAAGAAGCTTCTGGTTTTCTAGTTAGAGCTTTTATTGTATGGTAGTCACAAGGTGATGTTGATTAAAAGGATAGGAAAGTAGAAATACAATACAAATCGTCTTAAGTCTAAGCTTAGTCTATATTCCATATAAAACTCACCAAAAGCCCAAGGCTACCTTTGGGGAGAGAGAGAGAGACTGTGTCAAGGGCGTGCTGCTGCTAACTGCGAGCCGGGCCCAGTCGAACTCTCGTCAGCATCAGCCTGTGCAGCGCAGTCAGGAGACCAGCAGAGCAGGAAAAAGTTCCCACTTCCGTTCTCTCCTTGCCTTTTAAGCTTGCACCCCGGAAGTAGAATGCGTAGCAGGCAGTCTGATGTGCGCAGCAGGCAGACTGGCGTGCATAGCTCATGCCGTTGGTCTCCTCCCCAAAAGGGTGGTCCTTAAAAAAACTGGCGTCTTTCAGTTATCCTAACCGACTGTTAAAAAAAAACTTTCATATTTTTTTTTTTACCACATTTTTTTTACCACATTTACTAGTCTGGGAGATAAATTAAGGGAAAGGTTAAAGGGGGGGAGATTTATGATGTAATATCCAATTTTAAATCTCACACTACTAAATGTGTATTCTGTCCCAAGGAAAGTTGAAGGGGTGACTTTGAAATAGGCAAAAGTAGAACCCTCTTGACTGAGTTTCTTTATTATGCTATTTCCTTTCTGAAGGGGAAAAATTTCCCTACATGATTAATTCCAAGCCTGGCTATAATACCTTGCAAATAATGTGTAACTTTTCTGGATGATGGGTAATTACCTATGACCCTGACCTAGAATCAAACAGAAAGAGATAACAAATCTTCCCCTTTTGTGACTTTTGTCATGTCAGTCTGTGCCCTTGGAGGGACGGTCTTGATATATTCATAACAATGTCCCTCCCTTTTCCTTTCATAGCAAATTTCTATAATAATGTTGGAAGAACAGTAGAAATTTTTGTTTTTGTAATACTAAATCTATTAATTGATAGATTAATTCTAAAATACCTTAGTTACTAAAATAACATGCAAGTATGAAAGATTTTATCATATTTATTCTCATTGTGTTGTCTACTCCATATCCTAAACTACTTAGTAAATGATCTTATAGGTTTGCTATTCTCTTGCTAACAGTTACATATTCATGTATAGGATTAGGCCCTTGAAGTATATCATTCTTTCAGAATGATATGAGAATAATATATATCCTTAAAAGAGAAGGATAGGATAAAGATGTAAGAGGTTCTTAAAAAACAATTTATTGGAGTCCTAACCTTTGAGAAAGCAATATTGTTTGAAATCTAATTTGTGTGTGTATATACATATATACATACATGTATGTATGAATGAATGTATGTATACATAAATACATATACACAGGTTTTTTATATATATACATGCAGTACATAATCTATATATACATATATATACAGTTTATATATATATATATATATGTATATATACACACACTGTCTCTTTACTAACATTTAATATGCTTTAATAAATGCTTAATGCCAAAGACTGGTGTTATAGCCTCTAATTTGTAAGTAGCAAAATATTAGAAACCCCAGCTAAGTTCCCTAAAACTTGGGACAGAGATAGGCATCCCCATATAATTTCAAATGACACAATATACATATATATCGTGTGTGTATGTATAGTGTATATATATGCATATATACACATGTGTATATATACATATATGTGTATGCATGTGCATGTGTATATGTATGTATATACACACAGTGTATATATGTATATGTGTATATATCTATACCTATATACATATGTATATGTATATGTAATATGTATATGTGTATATATATATATATACACACACACATGGAAACCAACCATATACATACAAAGACAGAGTTAGTTTCATCTTTAAAAATTTTTATTTTTATTTTTTTTGTGGGATAATGTGGCTTAAGTAACTTGCCCAGGGTCACATAGCTAGCAAGTGTCAAGTGTCTGAGGCTGGATTTGAATGCAGGTCCTCTTGAATCCAGGGTCAGTGCTTTATCTACTGTGCCACCTAGCTGCCCCCAGTTTCATATATTTCTAATGGGAAATACAGGCTTTAAGTATGTTTAAAAATTGGATTAAGGATTTTACATATGAAATTTCATTAATGATTTTAAAGAAATTTTAAACTCATTTTTCTATTTTAAAGTCATTATCTGACCATATTAAGGGACAGGAGGACTCAGTTTTGAGGTCATGCCTTCATGGATTCCATTACAATTCTTCCTTTCAGCCTGTTGATGACATTGTCTATATCAAATACAGGGTCTAAGTATAAAAAGAAAAAATAAGTACTATGTAAAAAAATGAAAATATCTAAAGCATAAGGTAAATTATGGGTTCCTAAATTGGTGTTCTTGTTATAGCTCTGTTACTGGGATTAGATCCATAAATTCTGAATTTCATTGATTTTCACTGCAAGGACTAATTAATTACTGGAAGGCCTATCTGGTTAGATTTTGTCACATCTTACTAAATTATACTGTCTAATCACTAGCATGCTCTAGCAGCATTACCTAGAGTATCTCTATAAGTGACCTGAAACATGGAGATGGTTGAGGAAATGTCTCCATAAAATTGCTCTAATCCATACATACTGTTTTAGAGAGGCATAGGAAGTACTTGCCAGACTCTCTTTTTTTTTTTTTTTTTTTAGTTAGGCAATTGGGGTTAAGTGACTTTCCCAGGGTCTCACAGCTAGTAAGTGTTAAGTGTCTGAGGCCAGCTTTGAACTCAGGTACTCCTGACTCCAGGGCTGGTGCTCTATCCACTGTGCCACCTACCTGTCCCTTGCCAGACTCTTGAAGATTATGATGTTATCAATGGACTTGACATGTCTAAAGCTACAGCTAAATTGGGTTTTTTTACCCTACTGTAATTTTGCTTGTCTCATTAGTTCTCTGTGTGATGTGGAAAACTTATTTCTTCTGTAATATGAATATTATTTTTGGTTGAACTATACTGATTTGGGAACTGAGATTTTTGTACTATGAGTTCACTAGTCATGGTTTATCCATGGTGTTTATGCAGAACTCCATCATGTGGTCTCTAGTTGTCTTTCTTGTCAACATTTTAACTCATTGCAGAAGAAAACTGTGAAAGGGGAGAGAAAGTGGAAACCTTACCATTCGAACACATGCAGATTAACTTTATTTAACTGCCAAAGGCTATGCACTATGGATATCTTTTGGTGTACAGAGACTAATTGAGCTGTTGGGTAGAGGCTTTTCCATATCCTGTTGACCACTCTTACTGACATCAAGGTTGCAGAGATGATGTCCTGGATAAACCACTGCTATATGAAGACTTCTAATTGACCTCAGCCCAGCAGAGGACATAACCTCTGATCAGTCCTTGGACCCAGATAAACTAAAAGATCTCCCAACACCAATTGGTGGTCCTTGGCCACGTGTTTGGCCTTGATACCTATTACCTAATTTCCTCACTTGCTATCAACTATGCATTTATTTATTGCTTAATGCTCTGCTTTGCACACTTGCGACTGGGAGAATAGAAGAGTCCAATACTTATGTGCATCTGATCCAAAATGCCAATCATGCTTTAACTGGAACAACTGCTGTAAATGACCACATGCCTCTTTGTCCTTGTGGAAATGTATGTCTCTGGTGGTCATGGGGATTCAGGACTTTAATGATTATTATTTTTCAATCAATAAGGCAAACTTAGATATAACACCAAATGGTACTGCTATGGGCTCTCACTTATTCTCTTTCTTTCTTTCTTTCTTTCTTTCTTTCTTTCTTTCTTTCTTTCTTTCTTTCTTTCTTTCTTTCTTTCTTTCTTTCTTTCTTTCTTTCTTTCTTTCTTTCTTTCTTTCTTTCTTTCTTTCTTTCTTTCTTTCTTTCTTTCTTTTTTTTTGGTGAGGCAATTGGGGTTAAGTGACTTGCCTAGAGTCACACAGCTAGTAAGTGTTAAGTGTCTGAGGCCGGATTTGAACTCGGGTCCTCCTGACTCCAGGGCCGGTGCTCTATCCACTGTGCCACCTAGTTGTCACCTACTTATTCAATTTTAATTGGGAAAAGATTACTAACCTCTCAATTATTTTTTTTAATACTAAGGACATTTAATTTTAATTTTATTTTATTTGTGGGCAATGGGGGTTAAGTGACTTGCCCAGGGTCACACAGCTAGTATGGGTTAAGTGTCTGTGGCCGGATTTGAACTTGGGTCCTCCTGAATCCAGGGCTGGTGCTCTATCCACTGCACCACCTAGCTGCCCCCAGCTCTCACAATTATTAACCCCTTCTCCTGAACTTGTGACATACTGTCAGGCTGCCCATTATGAACAAACAGGACATAAGCTCAGGAAATGGAACAGCAAATGTGATGTAATTATACCTTATGCCTGAAACAAAATGTGACCATTCTGTTCTGAAAGGACCTTCTAAGAATTTTTCTTAAGTTGAGAGGTCTCACATAGGAGTGGAGTTTTTAGGATACCCCCTGTTAACCTGAAAAAGAGCACTAACAAAATAACAAAAAGGGTCTTTAATCAGCAAAAGGGACATGCAATTTGGAACACTACATAGCACCAAAATACTGGACTGCCTGGGAGGGACAGAAAAGACAGGGTTTAAATGCATTTCAACAGAAAAGGAAATCTCTAGAAAGGCACAGCTTCACAAAGCTGTTAATTAAATTGGTTTACAAAATAACCAAAAGTCCATAGAGAAGGCTAGGGAAGCTTAGGGAGTGGTGACATCTAGTCAGAATGCAGGGTCCAGAATGCAGGAAAGAAGACTTTTCAGAGAAGTCATAAGACTGCTTTGAACTTGCTCTGACCATGTCAGATAGCTGATCTGATGGCAATATTCAATATTTCTCCCTTTTTGTCTAGACAAGTTCCATCTCTGACCAAGGGAGGCATTGAGTAGTTCTATGCTCTGCTGATCCATGATAGTGTTAGTCATCTTGGTCCAGAAGTCAGAGGATAACCTAAAACAACACTTGAAGAAAAGTGACCAACTGGGAAGACTTTGACAGACCATGAGTGGACAATATGGAAGGAGACAAAGCCTGAGACGCTACTCAAGGTCACATTTATCAGGGAGTAGCCTTCATGAGGAAACCATCATGGAGAGTAGGTAGTAAGATTGTAAAGGCATATGTTAAAGGGTCAGGGAGAAGTAGTGATGTGGTAAAAGCCATGAGAGAAATTATAAAACCTTGAAAGGACTTCACTAAGGGTAGGGTACTGAGAGGTTTTGCTCAGGGAATGAGACCATAAGCAAAGCTAGAAATTAGGTCAAAATGCAGACTGAGGCAACTGGGATTCCTTGGCAGTGGGGGTTGCAATGGGTGTGCCAAAACTACCAGAGACAGGAATAGTTATGAGACCCTCTCCTGTGGTAGATGCTACCCATATCTCTTTTGACCCACTTGGTCAGATCAATAGGATTGATGAGTAATTGCAGGACCAGGCCAGACACATTTTTCTGAGCACAGATCCAGAAGGAATTATCCTACAGAGGACACAAACTGCTGGAGGCCAGGAATGAAGGGTGGCTCAAGCATCCCAGGACAGAAAAGGAAAAAAAAAGAGGATGGCTAGGGCTAGAAGCCCAAGCAAGTCAGCAAGATGGAGTTGGCCATATATAGGAAGCAAAGCATTAACAGTGACAGGCTCCATAGCTGGGACACGTACTGTGGGAGATCCATAGACAAGGTAACAAAGAAAAAGAAAAAACAGATACAACAAAACAAAGGATTCCCCCAACACACACACACACACACACACACACACACACACACACACACACACACACACACATGCACACACTCACAATGAAAAGTGTGAAAAGTGGAGTCATGTAATAAAGGATATTCAACCCACATCCAGCATCTTGGAGGAGTGATCTATTGCTGTGATCTCTTACTATTTCCGAGTCAGAAGGCACTTGAGATGAGTAACGGTGTTTGACTTGTCTCCTGCAGAGGTTGGTATCCTCATTAGATGAGACAGATGTGTCCAGCTGTCAATTCCCTTTAAGTTTGTAGTGGAGGGATTGGTCAGAAGGACTTGGTAAGATGCTTTCCACCTGGGCTGCAAAGCAACCTTTCTCAGGTGTCTTTTCCAATAGACCCAATCTCTGGGTTTCAGCTGCAAGGTAGACTAGTCTGGGGCTGGGTCCCTAAAACATGTCTGAGAAACAAGATGGCTAAAGTCTTGAAGGTTTTGAGTGAGCCCCCTACATCAGGACAGAAAGGAAACCTTGGGGGTGAGGGAGTCACCATGGGCTAAAAAGAGGGTAAGCAGGTGCCCAGTGATAATCTACAAATGTTAAAGGCAAAACTTTGCAAAATGAATTGCCCTATTATTGAGAAAGTCCATGGGGCATACTCTGGGCCAAGGCAAACTCAAATCATCTAAAATATGGTAAGGTAAACCTTAATAATCCTATTGATATTGCTTTCCAGAAAGGTTGAATCAGTTCACAACTCCACCAACAGAATATTAATGTCCCAATTTTACCACATCTTCTCCAACATTTATAATTTTCCTTTTTTGTCATATTAGCCAATCTGATAGGTGAGGTGGTGCCTCAAATTATCTTAATTTGCATTTTTCTAATCAAAAGTGATTTAGAGCACTTCTTCATATGCCTATAAATATCTTTGATTTCTTCATCAGAAAACTTCCTGTTCATATCTTTTGAGACCAGTATTCTTATAATAAATCTGACTCAGTTCACTATATATTTGAGAAATGACACTTGCTGCAAAGACTGTTTCCTCAGCTTTCTGCTTTCTTTTTAAACATAGTTGCATTGATTTTGTTTGTGCAAAACCTTTTTGATTTAATATGATCAAGATTATCTATTTTACATTGCATAATGCTCTCTATCTCTTGGTTGGTCATGAATTGTAAGTCACCTAATTTCTTTAAGAATTTGAATGCTATACCACTTTGTGCATATATATTTAGTATTGATATTATTTCATTGTCTATGGTACCTTTTAAAAAGATGCAGTTTCCTTCCTTATCTCTTTTTTTTTTTTGGTGGGGCAATGGGGGTTAAGTGACTTGCCCAGGGTCACACAGCTAGTAAGTGTCAAGTGTCTGAGGCCGGATTTGAACTCAGGTACTCCTGAATCCAGGGCCGGTGCTTTATCCACTGCGCTACCTAGCTGCCCCTCCTTATCTCTTTTAATTAGGTTTATTTTTGCTTTTGCCTTGTCTAAGATCAGTATTTCTACCCTTTTTTTTGTTTATTTCTTTACATTTCAGTTGAAGCATAATAGATTCTGCTCCAGCTCCTTACCTTTATTCTGTTTGTATCTCTCTGCTTAAAATGTATTTCTTGTAAACAACATATTGTTGTATTCTGGTTTTTGATCCATTCTTGTATTTGTTTGTATTTTATGGGGGAGTTCATCACATTTATGTTCACAGTTATGATTACTATGTATTTCCCTCCATTCTATTTCTCCTCCTAATTGTCCTCTCTCTTTTCACCCTTTCCGTCCTCCGAAATTGTTTTTCTTATGTCTACCACCTCCATCAGTCTGTCCTCTCTTCTGTCAGTTCCCCTCCCTCAAATTTTACTTATTTTCTCCGCTCCTACTTTTCAGTAGGGTAAGACAGATTTCGACATTCAACTCATTGTTTATATTATTTCCTCTCTGAGCCAATACTGATGAGAGTGAGGTTCAAGCAATGCCTATATAAAGTGCTGGATTGGTGGAATATGTTAGGCACACAAAACACAGAAGTAAATGAATATGTAATTTATCATTTGGTAAACTGAGAGACTCCAGCTTCTGGGATAAGAACTCACTATTTGACAAAAACTGCTGCCAAAATGAAAAATATTATGGCACAAACTAGGCATAGACCAACATCGTACACTATATACCAAAGTAAAGTCAAAATGAGTATATAATTTAGACATAAAGGGGGTGGTACATTAGGCAAATTAGAAGAGGAAGGAATAGTTTAACTGTCAGATTTATAGAGAGAGGAAGAATTTATGACCAAAGATGAGAGAGAACATTATGAAATATAAAATGAATCATTTTGATTATATTAACTTAAAAAGACTTTGCACAAATAAAACCAATGAAATCAAGATTAGAAGGAAAGCAGAAAGCTGGGAAACAGTTTTTACAACCAGTGGTTCTGATAAAGGCTTTATTTATCAAATATATAGAGAACTAATCAAATTCAAAAGAATACAAGCCATTCTGCAAATTGAGAAATGGTTAAAGGACATAAATAAGCATTTTTTATATGAAGAAATTAAACCTATATACAGCCACCTGAAAAAAAATGTTCTCAATCACTATTGTTTTATTTTTTAATTTTTTTTTTTTGCAGGGCAATGAGGGTTAAGTGACTTGCCCAGGGTCACACAGCTAGTAAGTAACAAGTGTCTGATGCCAGATTTGAACTCAGGTCCTCCTGAATTCAGGGCTGGTGCTTTTTCCACTGAGCCAATTAGCTGCCCCTTCTGAATCATTATTGATTAGAGAAATGCAAATTAAAATGACTTTGAGATACTGCCTATAGCTATCAGATTGGCTAATATGACAAAAGAGGAAAATTATAAATGTTGGAAAAGATGTGGGAAAATTGGAACAATAATGCATTGTTGTTAGAGTTGTAAACTTATCTAACCATTCTTGAGAGCATTTTGGAACTATGCCCCAAAATCTAGAATACTGGGTATACCCTTTGACCTAGTAATACCATTTTTAGGTCTATATCCCAAAGAGATCATGAAAAAGGGAAAAGAACCCACACATACAAAGATATTTATAGCTGTTCTTTTCATGGCAAAGAATTAGAAATTGAGAGGATGCCCATCAATTCGGGAATGGCTAAGCAAGTTGTGGTATGTGAATGAAACGGAAACTATTGTGGTGTAAGAAATGATAAGCAGATGGATTTGAGAAAAATCTTTAAAGACTTACATGAATTGATGCTTAGTGAAGTGAGCAGAACCAAGAGAACGTTATAGATAGTAACAGTAATATTGTGTGATGATCAAATGTGATAGAATTAGCTCTTCTCAGTAAAACGATGATCCAAGACAATTCATAAAGTCATGATGGAGAATGCTCTTTGCCTCCAGAAAAAGAAGTATGCAGTCTAAATGCATATTAAAGCATACTATTTTAACTTTTTGTTGCTGTTGTCGTTTTTGCTTGTTTCTTCTTTCTTGTGTTTTTTTTTCCCTTTTGCTCTGATTCTTCTCTTACAATATGACTAATGTGGAAATACGTTTAACATGATTGTAAAGTATTATTTATCAGATTGCTTGCTGGCTTCTGGAGGGGGAAGGAAAGAGAGATAGGTAGAAATTAAAACTCAAAATCTTACAAAGATGAATGTTGAAAACTATCTTTACATGTTACTGGAAAAAAAATAAAATATATAAAAAAGAATTGCAAGTATCATCTTCCTATGTAGGGATGTAAATAGTTCACCTCCATTGAATCCTTTATGTTTTCTTTAGCCTTTTTTAGTCTTCTCTTGGGTCTTGATACTGGAGACCATTTTTTTTTCAATTCTGGTCTTCTTATAAAAGCTTGAAATCCTATTTCATTGAATGCCGTTTTTTCCTCCTTGAATTAGTGTGCTTAATTTTGCTGAGTAAGCAATTCTCGGTTGTAGTCCTAGCTTCCCTGCCTTCTGTAATACAATGTTATATGACCTCTAATTCTTTAATGTTTCAGCTTCTAGGTCCTGTGTAATCCTGATTGTGGCACCCCAATATTTGAATTGTTTCTTTCTGACCACTTGCAGAATTTTTTCCTTGATGTGATAGTTCTGTAATTTGGCTATAATGTTCCTTGGAGCTTTTATTGTAGGATCTTTTTCTTGATGTGATCAGTGGATTCTTTCAATACCTATTCTGCCCTCTGGTTCCAGGATAGGTCACTTTTTCCTTGATAATTTCTTGAAAGATCCTGTTCAGGACCTCCTTTTGATTTTGGCTTTCAGGTAGTACAATAGTCTTCCAATGTACTAACAATGTTCTAGCTAAGTGGCACAGAGCAGCAGCCTGGAGTCAGGAAGACTTGAGTTCAAATCCAGCCTCAGACACTTACAAGCTGTGTGACGCTAGGAAAGTAATTTAACCCTGTTTGCCTCAGCTTCCTCATCTGTAAAATGAGCTAAAGAAGGAAATGGCAAACTATTCCAGTATCTGTGCCAAGAAAATACCATATAAGGTCTCAAAGAGTCAGACACAACTGAAACAACTGAGCAACAACAATAAAATACAATGTTCCATAATTGTACTCAGGATAAAAAGGGAAAAATGAAATCTTTGTCCTCAACGTGATTACATTTTACTGGGGTAGATAACATGAATATAATTAAGTACAAAACACATACAGGATATAGGGAAGACACTAGCAACTGTGGAGACAAAGAAAAGCCGTTTGCAGAAGGTAACATTTGAGCTGATTCTTTATGGACCATCGGGATGTTATGAGTTAGAATGAAGCCAGGATAAGCAAAATATGAGGAGGAAAATGATGCTCAAATTAACCAAGGGCAAAGATAAATTCCAAAAGGGAAATCCACATCAGCATAGCAGAAGTAAGTAGAGAGCAGACTATTATCAAAGGTTTAGGAGAGAGTAGCAATTGGTCCTAACTGACAGGGAAAATTGTTGGGCAGGATAAAGGATATTTTGTAAGGTTCTTGATGTTCTACTACTGCTGGTTCTTAAAGGGATGTTGATCGATCTCTGCCAATTTCTGAATATTGTTTCAAACACTGCCACATATTTTTTTTCATAGCATCCCAACAATATAAATCTAGATCATTACTGATACATAAATAAACTCACTGGAAAGAACCAAGGATATTTACTGTGGAGAAATGAAGACTTAGGCCATTGTGATAGTCTTCAAATGTTTGAATAGTTGTAACATGAGAGAGAAAGATTAGACTTTTTTTCACTTTGCCAAATCAGGGTTTCAGAAAGACAGAAGGCAATGAGTTTCCAATCACTAGAGTGGCTCTCAGTGGTGATCAATTTCCACTCACACTTTGTCAGATACCAGTAGAACTAAATCACTTCTAAGGTTTATTCAGATTCTGGAATTTTGTGAGTACTCATTTTACTTTAGGTGATATTAATGGCTATAACATTCCCTGGGATTTAATTATTATAAAATTGTGAAACTCGATTCTCCATCTTACTGATGGAGTCAGAAAGGTGGTCACTGACAACATTACCTTAGGCAGCAGTCCGGGGAGAAGGATTGGTGGCAATAGTGGCCTTCATATGGAGAATTATATGACTTTGACTCTTCCATTGCCCAGCAGGCAGACATATTTTGAATCAGGTAATCAGTGATTAATTGTGGTGGTGATGATTGTGTTTGGGGGTGAGGGGGGACCACCACACGTGTGCTTGTACATGTGAGACAGAAACATAGACACAAAGATATCAAGTATCTAGAATGCCACAGATTCCAACTATTTTTACTTGAGACAGTGTAGATTTGAGAAAAGAGAGACCTTTGAAGTCACAGGACTTGAGTTTGAATCTTCATTCTGACACTATTTTGCCTTAGGTAAGTCATTAAACTCTGCAAACCTGTAAATAGGTTATAACACGATTCCCACAGTTTTTTCCAGCTCTAAAGAGTAATATGTAATAAGAATAATTTGTACTAACAACTAAGAGTACTATATGAATAAAGATGCTATGTGAGAAGATGAATAAAATTAGTGGGGACACCTCAGATTGAATAGCAACTCAGCCACTTATATAACTGTATGACCTTCATATCTCTGAAACTAAAGGTGTGATATGATAATTTGTCAAGACCCTTCCCTTTCTAGTACTGCACGGGCCTGTGAAGTCACTTCAAGTGGAAAAATGAAATAAAAATGGAGAGTTATTTTAAGGATAAATCAAAATTGAAGACTGTAAGATAGAGTAGCAACTAAGACCTGAGAATATCCCCAAAGAAAACAAGATAATTCATTATACATCCACAGAAAGTTATCTAGGGGTTTCAGATAAAAACCGAGCAACAAGAAGCAGTAAAAGAGAATTTCTTGACTTATATGACTTTGTAAATAAAACTGGGAAAGAATCTCCCAAGAGCTGAGAAAAGACAAAATACAACATTTTAAAGAAACATCTCTCCCTTGTTTCCCACCCCTCCAGCAAAGAAAGAATTCTGATCATTATGTATGAAGATATGTGTGGATTATGATGACTGACAATGGACAACTTTACTTCAGAAATATATTATTTTCATACACCAGAGATAGAGCCTATCAATTTAAGCAAACAGTCTCATATACCATAGATTCACACACACACACACACACACACACACACACACACGGCTTAACTTTATAGAAAGATGTTCCATTATATGATTCCTTTCAAAAGAGAGCTTCCAAACACATATGTGTCATGCTGAGTTAAAAAAAAAATCACTTCCTAGGTAACTTTTCCATGATAAAGCTATCAGAGAAAACAAGAATTGTCAATGGAGTAACATTACACTTCTGACAATATCAAGTACACAGAACAGAGCTATGAAGATAAAATAAACCAAAAAAGAACTTTGAATAATGGAACAACAGTCATAAAACTACATATTTATTTCCTGTGAAAGGATTCAGAATAGTGGATTTGGCCTCATGAAGATCTGTGTACAAATCCTGCCTTGGAAACTTACTAGTTGTATGACCCTGGACAAGTAATGTAAGTTCTCTGAGGTTCAGCTTCCTCATCAATAAAATGAGCATAATAATAGCACTCCACAAAGTTGTGGGGATCAAATGAGAGCTCACATGAAGTACTCTGTAAACCTTAAAGCACTTATATAAATGTTAGCTAGATGGCATGGGAAAGAATGCTGAATTTCACCTGAGGAAAACTCAAGTTTGAATTCTTCTTTAGCCGCTTTGTTCAACATAGGCCAGAAGGTACAAGAAGCCAGGATACTGATGTTGGAAGTTGTGCCTCTCTCTACATAGGAGTATAGCAGGAGAATTCTTGAATGGTAACCAGAGAGGGGGCCTCGTGGTCTTATCCTACTGACCTTACTGGTGACTCATCTCCATATCTGGCTGATCCAAGACACCTTAGGGTTGGCTCTTCTTCCTCTTCCTCCCCCTCCCTCTTCATCCTAGTCACCTGTTCCCTTGGCTGAATTACCAAAAAAGGTAGCAGGAAACAACTTTAGGCTTATTTATTATGGCTATTAGGGCCAGATAGCTTAACTAATTCTATTTTATCACAGATGTACAAAAGGGAATTCTATATTTTTGTAAATATACATCAATTTCTTGTATGTTATTGTTTCATTGGCACATAGTACTACAAAATATTTTCTAATGATATCCATTATTTTCTATTTTTATCTTTCATTTTCTAATATATCCCTTTGTCTTCATTTCTTGTGAATACTACTTTTTATTTAAAAAAATCAAAATATATTTATTTTTCAATCAAACCACTAGAAAAGTATAACCTAACCGTGAAACACTGAACAGGAAGGCTATGCTAATTGAATTAAATAAGAATTTGATATAGGGAGAGCTTTTCCAGAATAATGTCTGGTTACTTACATATTGCTCAAAGTTTTAATTAACTGGGTAACTGGTATTGGCTGCCTTCTGTATTCTGGGAGAGCAAAAGTTCTCCTTTGCAACCTGTCTACCTTTTTTCCCCGAAGTTTGTCTTCCTGCCCTTTTCTATCATCATAGGGTCCTCTCAACAAGCTTCTTCTTTTTTTTCCTTCTCTCCCTCCCTCCCTCTCTCTCTCTCTCTCTCTCTCTCTCTCTCTCTCTCTCTCTCTCTCTCTCTCTCTCTCTCTGTCTCTGTCTGTCTGTCTGTCTCTCTCTGTCTCTCTCTGTCTCTCTCTCTGTATGCAGGGACAGAGTCAGGTATCACATCTTTTTTTCTGCCTTGAGGAAAACTCACTTTTCCCCAAACCAGGAACCTACCATTCCCTTAACATATAATGGAACCAACAGAATACAGAGGCAGATGCAAAATTCCCATAAAGATTTTCTCAAACTTGCTACCAGTCTCAATTTCTTCATTCTTAAATCTTCACTGAAAGGTTAAATTTGTCATAGGTTTTTTTGTAGTTTTCTTTTTGTTTGTTTGTTTTTTGTCAGGTTTTTACAAATGTCCATTTTCTACCTGGATGACTACTTATAAGGACTCTATTTTGCAACAGAAGCCAGGGAATCCTTCATCTCCTTGATTAGGGTGGAGATGAGGTGCATGTGATCAGCAAAACATTTGGTCACACAGCACTCTAGCTGCCTCT
Source organism: Dromiciops gliroides (assembly GCF_019393635.1). Lineage (NCBI taxonomy): Eukaryota > Metazoa > Chordata > Mammalia > Microbiotheria > Microbiotheriidae > Dromiciops > Dromiciops gliroides. The sequence goes on from NC_057862.1 coordinate 510,572,011, forward strand.
TCATCTCCCTTTTCTTGCTCCAGGCATCCATCAAGTCTTTGGCTTTGTCACTGCAGTTCATGGTGGTCATGGAATTTCTCCAGTTCACTGGTCACTAGGGCCTGTGCCTGGGGCAAGGGTGCATAGCAGCACGCAATGCAGTGATGAACCTGATGCATGGAGGCCTAAATATCCTTACAGCTGCATCGTGGGGATGTTTTCCCACTATAGCCCATTCACCATGAGGTCTATGGCCTCTCACATCAGCAGCTTCTGGTTAACCAACAGGGCACGTGCTCTGGCCCTCCCCGCCCCGCTCCCCGCTCCCCGCTCCCCTACCCGCACAGTGCCACTCCAGGTTCCAGTGTGCTACCCTGGAGTCCACGTGGAGCCTCGACTGTGGCCTGTCCCCATGCTGTTTCACTTTTGACACTGGTAGTTTACTTTTCTTCTTAATAAAAAAAAATCAAATGAACTAATTGTTTATTTTTCATAACCAACCCCCCCATAAGTTCCTATTTATTTATTCAGTGTTTATTTTACTTTAATATTTTTTATTTTAAGGACTTCTCTTTTGGTGCTTGAGTTTAATTTGTTGGCTTTCTAGTATTTTTTGTTTGTCTTATACAATTTGTCTTAATTGTTCTTTCTCCTATTTGTTGATGAAAGCATTTTAGAGATATAATTATTTCCTTAAGGAATGTTGTTTTTTTATGCACTCTCAAAATTGTATTATGTTGTACTTTTTTTTGTCTTTGTTCTTAATGAACTTACTTTTCATTTTGATAATTTTTATTTCCGCTACTAGTTCTTTCAGGTTATTAATCTCGTTATTGTTTTTTAAAGTATTCATCAATATCATTTTATTAAATAAAATTCTTTTTGTGTGCTTAGTATATATTCTACATTTTTATGTTTTTATGTCCTAATACATGGTCAAATTTTGTAAAGGCGGCATGCATAACTGGGATATATGCATATCCCTTTTTATAATCATTCCATAATCACCAAAGTCTTGTCATATTTAACTTTTCTAAAATTCTTTCATGTCTTTAACTTTTTTCTCATTTATTTCTTTTTGGTTAGATTATTCTATCACTAATTGGTATACTTTATTTCTTCCCCCGTCCTCACCCCTCCACACACATACCCACACATAAACTACTAGGGTTTTCTTTTTTCTTTTTTTTTTTTCTTTTTTTTGGTGAGGCGGTTGGGGTTAAGTGACTTGCCCAGGGTCTCGCAGCTAGTGAGTGTCAAGTGTCTGAGGTTGGATTTGAACTCAGGACCTCCTGAATCCAGAGCCCATGCTCTATGCACTGTATCATCTAGCTTCCCCTACTAGGGTTTTATTATCAATTTTTACTTGCAATTCTATTTTAGTATTTACTTTGAGTATTTAGATGCTATGTCATTTGGTAGTTGCTTTTTATGCATTGAGATCAATGTACTTTCAGCAAAATGTTCTTTATCTCTTTTTATCAAGTTTTTTCTTTTTGTTGAGTTGTCTGAAGCCACTTCTGCTTTTTCTGATTCAGGTGAAATATACTGCTGTCCATTATTTATTTTCCTTGGGGGTAGAGGATATTACTGGATTCTGTTTTTAACACATGCTGATCTCATATTTTATGACTGAAATCATCCCATTCATTTTAAGAGTTATCATTAATTATATTTTCATTCCATCTTATTCTCATGCTTTTGCCCCCTTTCTGTCCTCATCGGCATTTAGAAAAAAGGGGTCATGGAATAGGAATGTGCTCAGTCCAAATTCTTTATGCTTGATGCAAAGTCATTGCACTCTTATACCTTTCTCTTTGCCTACATGAAAAATTTTAATCCCTCCAATCTCATTTCTCCCATTTTCCCCAGTGTATACTTTTATTCCCTTCCCTTTCTTATTCTCTTTTAAGATCATAAAAACATAACAAAAATTATTCTGAGATCCTTCATCCTAATTGCCTCCCTCTATGATTTCTAGTGACAATATGATTCAAAGGGAATGCTTATATAATTTATTCTCCCCTCCCCAATTAGAATGGAAAGGCTTCATACCTATAAAGTGTTTCCCAATTGGTCACTTATATTTCTGATTGTATAGTTATTTTTACTCCAATGTTCATGTTTTAACATTTTATTCAACTCTAGTCTTTTCATCAGAGATCCTTGGAAGTACTCCGTTTCATTAAAATTCTGTTTTTCCCCTGTAGGATTTGCTCTATTTTTCTGAGTAAATTATTCTTGGTTGCAATTATATATCATGTACCTCTTAAAATGTCATGTACCATGCTGTCAAACTGTAGTTGTAAGCATTCAGTCTTCTATGATCTTGATTGTGGTTTCTTAGTACCTGAACTTTTTCTTTCTGTCTACTTGCATTATTTTTAATTTGATCTGATAGCTCTGGATTTGGCTGTGGTGTTCTTAGAGTATTCATTTTGAGGTTTCTTTTAGGAAATGATTGCTGAATTCTTTCCATTTTTATTTTTCCCTCTTGTGATATATCTGGGTAACATGTGATGAATTTTTGACAGATAATATGCAGATTCTTTGTGGTTTTTTTTATCATGGCTTTCAAGTGGTCCAGTGTTTTTTTTGTTGTTGTTGTTGTTTTTTTTTTTTTTTTTAATGTGAGTATTCCTGTTTTGCCAAGGATGGAAATGCAGTGGCTATTCATGGACCCAACTGCAATATTGATCAGCACAGAAGTTTTAATCTGCTCAGTTTTATGACCTGGTGTAGTTTTCCCTTCCTTAGGCAATTTATAGTCCTCCTCTTCTATTGGCTCACCATATTAATGTTTTTTTGGTTTTGTTTTGTTTTTGTAGGCAATTTGGGTTAGGTGACTTGCCCAGGGTCACACAGCTAGTAAGTGTTAAGTGTCTGAGCCCAGATTTGAATTCAGTTCCTCCTGACTCCAGGGCCAGTACTCTATCCACTGTGCCACCTAGCTGCCCCCTCACCATATTAATGTTGACATTAATGCAAGCATCCAATCAACTCTCCCCCTACTGTAAGCTCACAGCTCTCAAACACAAGCAAATCAGGCTCCCCATCAGCAGGGACAACAGGTGTATGCCACCACTCTCAAGGTAATCTAATGATTCTTGTTATTGGTGTCCTTCTCTTTCTCCTCCTCCTTTTTTCTTCCCCCTTGTGGAGTCATTAACTTATGTTTGTTTTTTATTTTTTCTGATTTTTCAGCAAATACTATTATGTGTGAAAGATTTTAAACTATCTTTCCTACAATTGCATTCACAGCTCTTGTTTCTTTTCAAATTGTTTTTTGTATTGAGATAATTTAATTAATGACATATTTTTAACTTTTTAAAAAAAGCTCTTCCTTCATTTGTTCTTGGAATTTTAAAATATTTTCATAACGTGCTTTGCTTTGAGGCCTGTAGTTCTTTGGGTTTCTGTCGTGGGTATCCCTGGCATCATAATAGCCTTTCTTTCCCTTCACTCTTTAGGCTCTGTGCAACTGTTGTGATCTTGTATAATTATGTCTTTTCTTGTATGGATTCCTACTTTTGTGGTGTTTTGATATTGATTGCTTTATTCTTCAATGATCACAGGGATGGCTTCAGCCAAGGAATTTCAAACTTTCAATGTACCCTATGCAATTAGGTAAATGTATGGTCTGATCATTCCTATGCTGGACTTATCAGGCTACAGTCCTCATGTTGGATAGAGGGACTACAGCTGTAAACTTGCCCCTTATTGGTGCTTCAGCAGATAGTAGTTTTACCCAGCCTCTGTCAGCTATTTAGAAGGCTCAGAGGCTTCAGAGCAATCATATCGCTAACAGTTCTTTTGTGAACCTGGATCTGCTTCTCCAATATGCTCTTGGGGTGCGGTTTGCATCATACTGTTCTGGGTCCAGGGATGATGCCACATTCTACTTTATAAACAGACTTGTTCTGGACCTAGGATTGAGTCTGCAAAGCCTTGTAGGAAGCTCTTCTTTTGCTAACTTATTTGTGATTTGTAATAGCCAAGTCCTTCTTGTCCCTCTGAGAGACCACTGTGTTGCTGGTCTGGGACAAAAACTGAGACCAGGATAAGCCCTGGGATGTCCCAAACTGCTGGCCTTATTGGGAACTCTATCCACTGAGTTTGTGATGTTCCTGTGTTTATCCCTGTACTAAGTTTTTGCCATGTTCAATCACCTATAGTTTAAATTAGTGATCTTTTCCTGGAAAGATAACCTATTGTAAAGCACTAGACTTGGAATCAGAGAGATTCAACTTTCATAGTTCAAATCTGTCCTCAGACACTTAATAGCTGTGTAATCCTGAGGAAGTCACTTTAAACCTGTTGTCTTCATTTAACAGCTATCTGTTAAATGAACTGGAGAAGGAAATGGGAAACCACTCCAGTATTTTTGCCAAGAAAATTCCAAATGAAGTCATGAAAAGTTGGATACAATTGAAAAGACTGAACAACAAGAAGTTGATCCTACTTTCTTTGTAGACCTTTTTGGAGTAGTTGTGGGCTGAGCCATGTTTGTAGTATGTAGTTACCCTGTTTATCTCTTTTAATTAAATCTGTTTTAGTTATAACTTTGCCTGAGAGCATGTTAATTGCCTTTTTTGCATCAGGTAAGGCTTAATAAATTCTAATTCAACCCCCCATTTTAACTTGATGTGTTTCTCATTCTTGAATGTGTTTCTTGTGAACAACATATTGTTGGATGCTAATTTTAATGCATTCTAATATCCATTTCAGTTTTATGGGTGAGTTCTTCCCATTCACATTCAAAGTTATAATTACTATTTGTGAGTTTCCTTCCATCCTATTTTTAATCACTATTGTTCTTCTCAGCCTTTCTTTTTACCCTATTCCTATTACCTTATCCTTTCCCCTTACCCTCTTATTCTTTTTCCTATCCACCCCCTGTAACAATCCTTCCCATATCTTCTTCCTCCACCTTTCTAAATATTAATCTACATACCCATTAAAAGTCCTTTTCTTATTCTGTCCCCTAGTCTTCTTATTTATAAGTTTGGAAGACTTTTATGTATTTTATGTATTTTATTCTTTATGAAAGTCAAGTTCCAGCACTACCAGCCCTCCACCCCCACCTGCTTCCTCTGTATCAGTTCTTCCTTTCATTCCTCATTTGTATGAGATATTATTCCTTACTATCTTTTCCTTATCATTTTTGTATTTTTAGAATCACCCTATCATACTCAACTCCAACCTTTCTTGCAAACTTCCCTAATAATGATGACAGTCTTAAGAAAGCTGATAACATTTTCATATATAAGAACAGTTTGATTTTAATGATCCCCTTATAATTTGTTTTCCTTATAACTCTTCTGTATCCTATATATTAAAATTTCCATTTAGTTCTGTTCTTTTTTGTCACAAATTCCTGATATTCTTTTACTTCATTAAATAATCCTTTTTTTAATATTCAGGATTATATTCAATTTTTCTGGGCAAGTTATTCTTGGTCACAACCCCATCTCTTTTACTTTGTGAAAAAAAAATATTCTAAGCCCTATAGTCTTTTAGTATAGAATTTGCTAAATCTTGTGAAATCCTGATTGTATCTTCTTTAGTATTAATTTTTTTCTTGTTGCTTGCAATATTTTCTCCTAATTTGAGAGTTTTGAAATTTGGGTATGACATTCCTGTAAAGTTTTCCTCCTGGAATCTCTTTCACATCGTAAATGGTAGATATTTTTCTATTTCTATTTTACTCTCTAGATCTAGAACTTCAGGACCATTTTCCTTAACAATTTCTTGTAATATTGTGTCAGGATTATTTTTTTTATTAGGAGGGTCCAGATAAAACACATAATTATTATTTCAAACACTTCAGAGTTGTGCATTCATTATTTTCAGTGTTCTTTACTAATCCCAATTCTATATTTCTTTTTTTTTTCCCTTGGGGGAATGAGGGTTAAGTGACTTGCTCATGGTCACACAGCTAGTAAGTGTCAAGTGTCTGAGGCCAGATTTGAGCTCAGGTCCTCCTGAATCCAGGGCCCGTGCTTTATCCACTGAACCACCTAGCTGCCACCCTGACAACTTATTTATTGTCTCTCTTTAATCTATTCTCCAGATCAGTTGATTTTCTAATGTTTCACATTCTCTTCTATTCTTTCTCTTGTTTTATTATTTTTGATGTATTAAAATGCCATTGGATAGTTATTGCCCAATTCTAGTTTTCAAGGAATTATTTTCTTCCTTAAGATTTTGGGCGTCTTTATTCAGTTGGTTAATTTTGTTTTCGTAATTTTCTTCAGTTACTTTTATTGTTTTCCCTAATTTTTCCTAGATCTCTCTTTTTTGATCTTTGAAGTCCTTCTAAATTTCTTCCAAATATTCTTTTTGGGTTTGTGACCATTTGATATTACTCTTTGGGATAGGAATGACGTATTTTATTTTATTTTACACCAAAGTAGCTATCTGTGGTCAAGTTCTTTCTCCTTTCCTTGTACATTTCTATTCTTATTTTGTTTTATTTTATTTTATCAGTTTATTATAAAAATCAGTTTTTAATCCTGAGTTGTTGGTAATGGTGCCCCAGGCTTCATGTCCTCCATAAGGTTATTTTCTGAATTCTGTCTGAGGGATCAACCTCAGGTACTCTTCTCCTCCCCTGAGCCACAGTTAGGGCCTTTAGTCATGCTGATATAAAAATGTTCTTGCTCCCTCTGGTGCCGCACTCACCAGGTATGTGCTCACTCCTCACGCACAGCTGCAACCTAGGATCACTGCAAGGCCTGGTGTCCAGAAACAGGAAAGGTATGTGTGAGGGTCCTCCAATCTTCCTCCCCTCAGCTCTCTGATCCCCAGTTGTTCAGTGGATTGATATTTGTGAGGTGTAAGTTTGTGAGTTGAAAAAGTTGTGAAGTGAAAATTTGTAAGGTGAAAATTTTTGAGGCCTAGTCAGATTCCCCTCTCTACTTCTCTCCCAGCATCCCTGTTTGCTAATTCAGTGTAGTTGGCTGAGGCCAAGCCTCAGCCCCTGGAGCGCCTGTCTTTCCTGGGGTCCTCTCAAATTGTCAAAGAATGATAACTGCTTTACCCATTTATTTTTGCTGCTTTGTGTTCATTTTGTAGCAATGTTTTGTCTGTTGGGGAAAATCTAGAGTCTGAAAACTTCTGACCTTTTCTGCCATCATCCTTGAATGTTCTCATTCTTATTCAGGCACCCCTGAGCCCTTCAATTAAGAATTCTTTCCTGATTTCCTCCTCATAGTAGAAGCTTCTCTTTTCATATTATCCAAGAGCATTTTGCCAGGATCTCTCCAGGAAAAAAAAAATGCATTCTACTTTACCTTGGCATTCTTGTAATTTCCATACATTGCTCCTAGCTCTACCCTTTAAGACCAATCCACTTGCAGGTATCAGCTGTTGAGACTTGAATAGAACTAGCCTTACATTGAAGCTCATACACACATATCTAATGTGTCAACTACATATGATCTTAATTGCACCTGTCTGATTCAGATCTCCAAAAAACAGTCTCAGACATGAACATATAAACTGATGGTGAACACCTAAGAAAGGGTACAAGTCTATATTCTCTACTAGTTTTTCCCAAACTAGGATGTAAACACCCTGACAGAGAAGATTGTGCAATTTTGATATTTTTATAAGCATCTAGTACTGTTACACATATTAATATGTTTGTGAATAAAATCATTTCAGTGGGTTATCTTTAGTTTATTTTCACAGTATACTACAAGAGAGGTTCTATGTATAGGCCAATGCTAACCCTGATAGCTAAAGAGAAGTGATATTGTTCTGGTTAGCTATAGCTTAGCTCTATGGCTTAAAAACCTGGCTGCCACCTAGGTATTCCAATGTTATCAATACAGTGCCAGAAATTAACATCGATATATAAATGACATGTTTATTAAATATGTAGAGGACAAAACTAGATGGAGTAATGAATGCAGTGGGTGATAGGGACAATAACTAGAAAATTCTTTATAGTGTAGAACATTGGACTGATTAGAATTCTCTCCTATAGCAAATTATATCTTTATATTCAGAGTTGAATGAAAAGTGTAGCGAATACAATATCCACTGTGCTTATTATTTTTATATTTGATTTGGTAGTGTAAAATGCTATTTTATAGTTTCTATTTCTAATAAATGTCTCTCATGCATATATCAAAATTACATGGGTATGGTTTTATAATAATAGATATAATTTTGTTTCATGGCCTCCTGATTATTGATATCAAGTGAAGAATAAAGTAGGGATTCATATGCTTGCCAAATGCATTTATTGCTATCAAAGGGGATGTCTAATAGAAGATGGATTCCATATAAATAGTTAACTCCCTTAGATACCACTGTTTACAGATGATATGGTGTTAATTTCATCAAGCCCTAAAACACTGTAGTACCCTCTAAATGAGATATGCAATCCCTAAAAGGATTCTCAAGCCCAGTTATCCAAAGAAGAAAAAGCAACTGGATAATGAATGTCTATTGTCCAGACTATTATATAGAGTTGGAAGAACAGCTTATATGGTTGGCCCCATCAGTACATATACTTCAGACAAACAAAGGGCCTGCATAATGAACAAGGTTTAGAATTGAATGGCAGGGGTGGAGGATGAGCTGATTGACTTTTGGGAAAATTTGAAATGCTTTTTTTTTTTTATAACCCCAGGATTTTCTCTGAAATAAGGGTCATTTTTTTTCTTTTGTGATGCTATATGGTTGTGATTTAGTGAAAAAAAGCAATTGGTAAAATAAGTGGGCTGCAATACAAGTTCACAGAATATTTGCTCAGGAGAACTTATGTAAAGAGTACCATAAGATGAATAAGATTTCATGACTATTTCCAGATCATGCCCAGCTTCAGTCTAGATCTTCTCCTCTTCCCACAGGAACTTGGACTCCCACCTCTGGGACCATTAGCTTTCACTTCACTTTCCTGGAATTTGGGCCTTCTGCAATTCCTAGGTATCTCCAAACCATACCTCTTGCTCTCTGTCCCTCTTGCTCTCCTAACAGGAAATTGGAGGCCCTCTGGGAACCTGGGCTCTGATTATTAGTGACATTACACTTTATTTTGCCCCGTACTGGTTAACTGCATAATATTTTACTTCCTGGTTGTCTCCAAACCATATTTCCTCCTCCCCCTTCATTTCTTCCCTTTTCCCCTGCTTTCTAATTTAAATTTCCCTATGAATATTATTTTTCCAAATTAGAATTTAAGCTTCTTGGGATAAGGAACTGCATCACTTGCTTATATTTATATTCCTATCATTTAGCACAGTGCCTGGCACATAAGAATTTTCTTTCATTCATTAAGGGAATTTAAACAGGCCAAGCACAGAGTTGGCCTTTCAGTTCCCTTATTATTACATGTGTCACATAACATTTGGGTGCTATGGAGACGAAAAAGTCCCTGGCTGCTTCCTTACTGGTTGCAGCTGTAAGGAGTCCTCATCAACCTCTCCATCACTGTTGGAGGAGATGAGTGCTAATAAGAGAAGGACTTTATGTCCTTGCATGGCTGCTCAGAAGACATAGATTAATAGAATAACAGTGTGGAGTCAAAAGGAAAAGCACAAGGCCTTATCCACAAGGCTGCAAACACTTTTATAGTTAGATAACTTTAATCATCAAGTTCCTGGCAGAATATAACAGTACTTAGCACTACTACCACTTGTTAATTTGCTTCTGGCAAATATACATTTGTGAATATTCTGTGTCTAGCATTTCTTTATGAGCAAGGAAAATAGATAACTATACCATATCTAATTCATATTGCATGCTAAGTACTCTTCTACTTCAATTTCTGAGGAGATCTTAGGCATGAGCCAAAACTTCAGTTATAGGTTGTCCTCAGGATTTTGTTAGTAGGAGTGCTGAAGGCTATGAGAGTTGTGTGACACTTCTAGGTAGTTAGGCTAAAATTAAAATGAGTAGGAGGCACCTTAGTAGAGAAGGTAAAGGAATGAATGCCCCAATTTTTGGATAAAATAGTAGTTATTAATATTAGAAACATATACCCAGTAAAATAGCTGAAGAAGTAATTTAGCAAGACGGAGGAGACTGCCATTACAGAACCCTTCATGGTACATTGATATACAGTTAATTTCCATATATTTGGCAAAAGGCACCTAACCCATAGGAGAAACCTCCTGGGGAGGATTTGTGAGACTACATGGACAAAGCATATGGGAGGAGAAGGTGTGAAATTGGAACATTTAGGGATGAGGAGAAATACCTGTGTATCAGTTAGACAATGAATTCATTGACATATTGAAATAAAAGAATACATTATCTCCCCAAATATTTTCTTCCTCATGTTTTTTTTTTTCTTATTTTCATTTGATGGGTCCCCACATACTTTTCTACTGATACATTTGATTCAGTGGCTTCACATGGAGCTTAAAAAAGGCAGAGCAAAATTGGTGTTAGGTATAAATAGCCTGTGTTTAGCAATATAGAATTTATCAGATAGTTCAATGTCCTTATCTTACTGCTGAGGAAATGGAGTTCCAGAGAAGAGCAATGACTTGTCGGATGTAATGCCCATAATACTGATGCTCAACAAAGGCTACATCTTCTGACTACAAATTCAGGATCTTTCCTCTCTAAGTAAATGTTCATGAACCTCTATATTCAAATACCAATGAAAGTATTTGTCAACAATTGTTTAGTTCTTGGGTATTTATCCTCCTCCTTTGCAAGGTTAGCATTAGATTGTGAGTCAACTCTATATGGATTCATAAAAATAGGAAAATACAGATATATCAAAATAGGTGTCTTTTATGGGCTTCCTTGTTATGTTTTAGATCATAGAATTCAAACACTTCTTATAATAATAGTTTACAACTGTAAAGTGTTCTAGAAATGTCTTTTTTTTAAGCCTGACAACAGTTCTGAAGATTAAGCAGTACATATTTTATTGTACACATTTTGCAGTTGGGAAAACTGAGGTTCAAAGAAATTAATTCAAAGCTTGGATAGCAAGCTATACCTTGAACCATTCTCTGACTACCACTAATCTTTTCTCTACCTAACAAGTATGTTCTTTCTTTAATGTATGATCCTGTGCAAAACGAAGACTTAGAATATTCTCTTGTTTAAAATGCTGTTTTCAAACCCCTACCTCCCTAATAATCTTTTTTCTTTGATCTCTTTTTGTCTCCTTTTATTTCTCTCTTTTTTTGCTGGAAATTTTCACCCATTAGCAGGATTTGGACATTTCAAAGGCTGTTGAATTAAAGTTTGATTAGCAGTCTGCATTTCAACAACTCCACTCTGGTCAAGTCCCTACACAAATGGTAAGATCTGAAAAATAGCCCTAGGTTGTGAATGCAAAATTTGTGTTGGGGGCTAGGTTTCTAAAAGGGGCCAGCAGTTCTCTTGTTTGATGGCAGCTATCAAGAAGCTGAGAGTTTCCTGTTGTGGAAAGATGACCAAATTTCCAGGCAGAACAAAATATTACATTTATAACTGTTAGTCTACATGGTCATACATTATCTATTGAAAGGCAAAAGCCAGAGTAATAAATAATATTTTATTTTTATCTTGGTATTTTGGCTCAGGCATAGCAGAATCCCTTGACTTTTTGTAGTGTGATAGTCTTCTGGAAGGGCTTTCCTCTTTTTGGTTAACAAGAAAGAGCTCAGGCAATATCCAAGGTGGCAGAGAACTATGAAAAATGAAGTTATCGACATCAAATATGCTGTTTATGTGCACTCTTTCTTTCATCGCCATTCCTTCCACAAACATGCATTAGCTGAGTGCTTTATATGGAACACTGTACTAGTGTTCTGTGGGGGGACAACAGAGTCCTCCTGTTAAGTGTTATGTAATGATAGCTCACATTTATTTTGTCTTTCCCCCTTCCTCTCTTTCTTCTCTCCTTTCCTTCCTTTCTAACCCCTCTCTGTCTCTTGAATCTAAAATTTCACCAGTATGGAGATTTTCCAGTGAGCAGTACCCTCTATTAATGTTAAAAAAAAAAAAAGCTGTTTTGTTATTTATAATCTTAGAGAGTTACCCAAGGGCACCTAATTATTAAATAGCTTGCTTGGTATTACACATTCAATATGTGTCAGATGCGGGGTTTAAACCCAGGACTTCCTGAGTCTGCAGCCAGAACACCATCTTATCAATGCTTATATTGCACTTAAAAGCATACAAAGTACTTCCTCATGATAACAGTTCAATAACTTCTTTCTGTAAAACATACTTCCTTATTCATACCTTTGACTACAGAATGTGTCAACAAAAATTTGCAACCAAGCCAGGAAGATGCACCTTCTCCACAAGGTATAAGAAGTGAAGAGAAACAGTTTCCACTAACTTTTCAAGGTGACTGGATTTCAATTTCCTTCCCACTTTTTCTGCTTTGTGTTTACTTCCATGATCACAAATGCAGGGGCCTGAACAGTGATTCTTACACAGCTGTTTCTAGCCTTGGTGGTTACTTCATGAACATTGGCAGGTCTGAAGTCAGGTGCTGATTGCCAGAGGGAAGTGATTCCTTTAATTGTATTGCTTTTCAGTGGATGAGAGCAATCCCACCAAAGGACAAAATCCAAGCCATATTCGAACTTCACTTCCTCCTTTGCAAAATGTGGTGGTTGGATGAGCTGATTTTTAAGGGCCTTTTAGCTCTAAGTTTCTAAAATACCATGACGCTTCTTAATCTTTCATCGAATGATCCTTTTATTTTTATTACTGTTTAGGGCTAAAATTCTAGCTAAACTGTCTAAAATATCCAATGAGTGGTCGCCAATAAATTATAAGCTTTAGCAAGAGTTAGACTTTTAAGCATTTATTAAGGAGAACAAGAATTTGGTAAAGAGAGAGAAAAGCCTAGATTCCTATCTATTAAAGGGAGAGCACATTTCTAGCTCCACTCTCCATCAGAGTCCAAAGGAAAGAGACCGAGACTGAGCGCCAGTCTCTTCCTTCCTCCTCCCACTAGCCCGCGTCACTTCCTGACGCCAAAGAAAAGACTCCTGGTCTTGCCCTCAAAGACCTTCGCTTCATGGGCAGAACTCTTCTACAGTAAGTCTCCAGCAGGTGGCGTCATTCCAATCATTACATTACCCTACCTTCCTTAAAATTTATCATTTTCCTTTCATGAAATATATTGCTATAAAGAATTAATTGTTATTTGAGGTTTTTATGCCTTGGTGCGCACAGGCCTAGGGCTCTGCAAACTGCATGGTGCTCCACCCACTGGTTGTAGCCATTGCCATGGTGCTGGCACCTCAAGTCATCACCACTTGGGGATGCCTACATAGGCCTTGCAAAATTATAATGATTGGAAGCCTAGTGAGGGCAATCATGTGACTGTCAGAGTGGCCATCCAATTGGCTGTGTGGAGTGTGCAGGGAGAAAGGAAGTTTTTTTGTTTTGTTTTGTTTTGTTTTTTTTCATTCTGGCTAGAAGCTGGAAGGCGACAGGAGCTCTGCTGTGTATTCTCAGCTGATTCCTGGGCGGTGGTATTTTTCAGGTTGTATAATTTCCCTTTCCCCATTTTCTTTCCTTTCCATTGATCCTACTGATCTTGTTTGTGGGTTGTTTTTTTTTTAAGTTTGTTCTTGTTAAAATAAATCCTGTTCTGTTTTGAGGAAGGCTGCCAGTCTCCTCCCTTACCCCAATATTGCGGTGAGCCACTTAGCTAACACTCCCCAATTAAAAATTGGTCCCCACATTGCCTGATCTAATAGGCATCGTTTTAACCCCAGTAATTCCCTGAAGAATGGGGATACCCAGAAGCTCTAAGATGATTCCTATAACACAACAGTTAACCACTGGGTTATGGTCTAGTGAAAGTAATCAGTCATCTTCTTTAAGGAGAAAAAGCTCCTGCCCAGAACCATGGTTTTGCAAGGCACATAATTTAATTTGTGCCTGTTGTGAGATAACTATCTCAGAGAATTGGCTTTAATTCCACAATTTCTTTTGCAGTTGAAATAATGAACTCTTGACTTCTTTTGTTTCTACTTTTCCCAATCCAATGCCTTCCATATAAGCAATAGCAGTCTACCTATTCAATATTTTAATTACTGAAGCTTTTGCTGCCTCACTGGGGTGTTGTGAAGATTAATGTCTATTTGGTAATTTAAGTTTGTAATATGATTTTGCATTCCTGGAGGAGGACATGTTATATAAATTTCTCATAATAATAGTATGAGAAGAAAAAACTCAGTTATAATGTATAATTTTAAATTGCCTCTCAGAAAATATTTTTACCAGAAATCTAGAGCAAGTTAAATAATACATCTCTCAAATTAAAAAAAAAATTACATGGGTCTTGAAGATGCTGGACTTATTTCAAAGCTCTTGTACAAACACAGGAAAATCTGTTTCCTTTTATTCAGGGAGTGGGAATAATGCCTGATGCATAGTACCATGTACATTTTGAATGCCTAATAGTTAGGTGAAGGGGAAAAATATGTTTCAAAATGATTGTGCACTTCTTGAGAAAAAATAAAATTTAGAAAGCATCTTGTTTTTTAAAAAACAAAAAAACCAAAACTAAGTAAAAGCAGTAAATATTCTTATATTGAAGCATCACTTTTCCTTGTTTGTATAATTTTTTGCACACTAATGTCATACCTAGTCCCTTTTCCTTCCACAATCCTTTATTTAACTTTATCTCTAAGATCTTGAATGAAGATTCCTCTATATTATACTTTCTCTCAGTCTGAGTCAGGGATTTCTCCTGTAGAATTTCCTGCTGAAGACCAAGTTATTAATTCATTCTGAGTTGATTTCCATAAAGATCTGCTTCCCTCAGCCATTATAAACAAAATTGGAACAATAACAAAAAATCAGGGAGGGAAATGATACCTTGAAAAATGCAGCCCCATGAAAAATGTAAAGAAAGAAAGAAAGAAAAAAAACTAATAACACAGAAACCTCTTACTGTACAGATAATGGAAACAGACAGCCAACAACATAACAAAAGATGCATTTTATCCTGGAAATGAATGAAAGAAATGCTAAAAGGGAGGAAAAAAGGGGGAAAGATGTGAAAAATATATGAAGACAAGGCTATTCATTCAAGAAGGACAACACAAAAACAAGTATGAGTAATACTAAAAAGAAGTTAAGATTCCGTATATTAGAGAGAGACCTACAAGACATATTTTGAAGTAGCTGACAGAGATCATAGCTCTTTCAAATCACACTGGAGCCACAGGCCTTCTTTGGAGGTAGTTCAAATGTCTCTGTGATAATCATTTTGTTCACATACCTGAAAATGTCAAGTCTTTTTTCTTTGCTGCCTGTAGGGACAGCTGTGCATTATGGGATATTCTAGATTCAATGTACATATTGTGTCTAATGTTCTGTTTTTGATGAGAAAGTTCCTGCCTCTCATATC
Organism: Dromiciops gliroides; assembly: GCF_019393635.1. Taxonomy (NCBI): domain Eukaryota; kingdom Metazoa; phylum Chordata; class Mammalia; order Microbiotheria; family Microbiotheriidae; genus Dromiciops; species Dromiciops gliroides. The sequence continues at coordinate 510,587,333 of NC_057862.1, forward strand.
CCTTCTCAATGACTCCTCAACTTCCATAGCCCTCCATCCACTTGTGTTGCCTCTTTAAAATAGCCAAGATAAGTTTCAAAGTGGAACCTGTCAATGAGTAGTTTCATGTACAACTTTCTATCAAGGCTATGCTATGGTGAAATCCTGAAGCAAAGAAAGAAATGACGTCAGTAATTCTGTCTCTGGTGGGACTTTAATGGCCTAGGTTTCCACTGCTGTATGTTTCATCTAAACCTCCTTGCAGGAGATTGACTGTTTTATCTGCCTTGCAATGTCTCCTCTTAGCATATTTCCAATATTGATACACTGAGTGAATTAAAATGTCAAACATTTTAAACAAGTTGGGGGGGGAGATTCATTAATGTGTAAGTGAGCTCTGTCACATGCACAACAAGAGGTGAAGTAAAAAATATCAAATTCTAGTCCTGTTTTTGCCAATAATTCACTATGTGAACTTGGCTGAGAGTAATTTTCCCTTTCTGGGCCTCAATTTCCCTGTGTCTGAAATGAACTAGTTGAATTAAGATGGCTTTGAAGTTTCTTCCAAGCTCTAATATTCTGTGATTCTGTAAACATTGGAGCTTTTTGCCAGTATGGGAAAAATGGAACTGTGCTCCAGGGCAACCATATCTTTGGAAGTAGTAGGAGAATGTTTCCTTAATTCCTCCTAAATCAACTGGTTGTCAGTTCTTCAGAAGTGTCTTATACAAGCATGCAGTGTGAAACTCTTTGGATAAATGTATAGGACCACTCATCCTTGCTATAGTTCCCTAATCCCAATTTACCATGAGAAAGCCTTGTACCTATCACTTTCCCCCCAACCTATCAGACTACCTTCTATACTTCTGTACTGAAACCTTCCCATTGTGATGCTTCTCTACTTCTTATCACACATCATTCAATGGAAATTCTTCCAGGCAAAGTGCTGACTGGATATAACTCTGACAAATGAAGAAGTTTGGAAGGTTAGTAGTTTTTTCTTTCATTTTTAAAATTTTAAGGTCATATCATCAGTTAAGCCACCAATATTTATTATAAATTTGCTGTATGCAAAGAGCATAACTCGTTTCTGAGAGGCATAGAGAATTATCATAAATGAATGTGCCCTACACTCAAAGAATCTATAAATGGGATTTCATGTTTCCACTTTCTCCCCTTCCCAATCCTTTGACAAAGGTGCCAGTTTGACATTTTTATAACTGAACTTTTCCTCAAACCTGGTTCATTTTATGTGACTTTGGATTAGTGGAGAAATTGTGATGTAAACCTTGGTGCCTCTATAAGGGTGGAATTAGTGTGAATGCTTTGGAGACGAGAGACAGTCTGTATTTGAGGGATAATACATCATTCCAAAATCTCAGGAGGACTGAATCTAGACATTTGAGAAACAGAGATGAAGACTTTAGAGGCTACAGAAGCGGGAAAATCTGAGTCCTCAATAGGTTACTAATGGTCAGTTTGCATCTCTAGAGACTTTGGAGTATTTTGCCTTCCATGATCAAAGATTTTCTTGTTTCAAAAAAAGGTTCATCTCCCACATGAAGAGATCATTCACTATTGTATATTTTCTGGTATATTTTAATCTAACTGACTTGGCTAAATGGGTTTCTTTACTGTCAATCAGTCAATTAATTGACATTTGCTATTTTTGATGCCCTTTTGTGTAATTACCATTTGGTGGAAAGGAACAAAGCCAGTGGCTTGAGACAAGCATCATCTTTTAAATATAACCAGGTAAAAAGCCTTTTTATTTTGAACCCAAATAATGTTCCTAGACCACCAATATTTAGGAGAGCAAATTCTAGCACACTACCATTCTCAGAAATTGGGAAAAAGGTATTTAGCCTTCTCTTGCTCCCCTCAAGATAGGATTTAATTTCCTTTATTTTTTGAAGGGTGGGGCAAAATTCCACAGTGATCTAAAGGTATTTTCCCAAAGCTGTCTTTAGACAACGTTTTTTAGACAAATATATTTCATGGAGGAAGCTCATATCTATTAGAGCTCCCATAATATCAATTCATTACTCAAGAAGCTTCTTTGATTTGCTGTTGCTTCCTAGAATAAGTATTATTTCGGCACTTAAGGCCCTCCACAACTAAATACCTTTCTAATCTTATTTCTATTATTTTATACACTCTCAGTTTCCATCAAACAGGTCTGCTAGCTCTTTCCCATTCACCACTTTCTATCTTCCACCTCTAGATATTAAGTGGCCTTAATATCTAGAAAGCACTACTGTTTCTTGGCCATTGGCTTTCTTCAAAGTACATCTCAGATGTTACCATTTATACAAAGCCTTTCCTGATACTACTCCAGTAGATAGCACTGTTTCTTTGTGAAACTTTGTGTCTACAATATGGTGTAATAGATAATTAGCCTTGGAATTAGAAAGACCTATGTTCAAGACCCACCTCTGACACATATATTATAAAAAGATAAGGTTTTTGTGGTCCTATGATGTGCAGTATAATCAAGGGGAAAATGTCTTAACATAGAGTTTCCCAAAGGTAAAATGGGCTGCCTCCAGATGTGGGGGCCACTGCTTCATTGTTCCACTAATTGTATAGAAAATTGTGGGGTACTCAAAAGAATACTCTGTTAGAGACCATGGCTGTTGTGTTGCTTTTGCTCCTAACTCCTTGCATGACTGGGGGGAAAAAGTTGTCCTACTTGGGCCTCAGTTTTTCCATCTGTAAAATAATGGGGCACTTCAAACAGAGGTGCCATGACCATTTATGGAGTATTGTATAATTGGTATTTCTTTTAGAAATGGATTGAGCAGCAGCTAGGTGGTACAGTGGATAAAGCACCAGTCTTGGATTCAGGAGGACCTGAGTTCAAATTTGACCTCAGACACTTGACATGTACTATCTGTGTGACCCTGGGCAAGTCACTCAACCTTCATTACCCTGCAAATAAAAGGAAAAAAAGAAGAAAAAAAGAAAAAAATTGGAATGAACTAAATGACTATTAAGGTCACTTCTAACTATAAAATTTGGTGAGTCTGTGAATAAGTGGAAGATACTTTCGCCACATTTCTGAGAGAACTAAAACAATGAAGCTTGAGGCTCACATACTATGCAGAAAGATATGTATGGAAGCTTGAATTGTAAAGGAAGAAAAATCCTAATTAGTTGATGTTATTTTTTATTTTCCCTATTTCAACTCACTTTTATGGTCTTCTCTTTAAGGCTTCAGTTTAGAAAGGAGAGCTAGATGGTTTACAATAACTCTGCTATTTAGAAGTTTAATCATTTATGTGTTTTTAAATTATTTGTTGAATTGGATTTTGTATTTTGGGAAGGCAGGGCTGCATAATCAATTTTCAAATTGTGGTGAGGCCAAACATAGCTTTGAGCACTGACAGAGCTTCAAGGCTGGAACACCAGCTTTGGGGCCAAGTTAACCCACAGGCTTCACTAGGTCTTCAAAGACAGAAATTAGTTATAGAACAGAGGCAGAAGGGAACCTAGATATGGTTTATGCAGCACCTGCATTTTATACTGGGGAAACAAGCCCTGTAACTTAGGACTGTTTCACCTGGGGCAAAAGCAGTCGTAGAAGATATGGTGTTTGCAACACTGAGAAAAGTGTAGATGCAAGGGATTTTCTAATACCTGGAAATGGGGTGGTATCCTTTTTTCATAAAGAATATAGTTCTCACTCTCATGAGGTTGATGAGGGAAAGAATGTCCTAGGAATAGTGTGTGGCCCTGTAGAGGTTATACCATGAAGTATATGGAAAGGGACCACAAGATAAGGCTTCCAAAAAGGGGGTCTGTCTCCATGAGTAAAACCAACCTCATAGGTTGGTGTCATGGGGCAAATCCCCATTCACCCTATACTAGCTATAGAGTTGAAGGACAATGAAAGCCAGAGAGTTGGTATGACTTGTCCCATCATAACCAGTCAAGAGAGTGCTGAAATAACCAAAACCTGCTTATTAGAGACAGTTGTTCAATGTCCATTCAGCATGAGCATTTACACTTCAGAAATAGGCAAATGCTACAAATCATGGCTTGATTTTTTTGGTTTGTTTTTGCTGTCATTGTTGATTGTCTTGACGTAAGAGAATGATGGAGAAAATGTTAATAACAGAGATTACATTTTAAAAAAATGTACCATGCAAACATATTGGGCCTATTAAATATTTACCAGTGCACCACTACAGATAGCTAAATATCAAACTGCAATCCAGGTCTATAACTCTTACCACTTAGAATGTGACTTACTGCTATGGATCACAATCCGACACATGTGCTACCTCCAATCATATGAAGTTGCCAAATGTCTATACACTAACATAACAAGTAGCAGTATAACAGTGAAAAAGTTGTTGTAGTGAAGATGTCATGGAAACAATGTTGATTAGATGCTTTTTTGAAAGGAAATGTATTAGAGATGATGTAATGGGCTGAGGAAACTGTGGAAATGCAGGTGTGAGCAATTGGAAGCCTGAATTTCAGTCAAGCAGAGACCTGAGCTAATCACATGAAGAGATGAGAAGAAACAAGGCCCACGACAAAGAATCTGAGGCAGTTGATGAGCTTCCCTTGCCATATTAGACTGCTCTGGAGACAGGGGATGCCAACAGATATTAAGCAAGACAAGTGAAAACAAATCACTTTTGACAGAATGCTAATTATTTCATGGTTAAACACCTGTAAAGTGGCCAGCAGGTGGGTAGGTTATTTACTTTAGTGCTGAATGGAAACTTCCTGAAAATGTGATTAACAGACATCTCCAGAGCAAGAAGATAGAATTACAGAATGCTACACCTGGAAGGGACCTAAGAAATCACCCATTTTAACCTTTTAATTTTATGGTTAAGGAAAGTGGGGCCCAGATGGTGTGATGCAACTGTTTGCTGAAGTGCACTGAGCTTATTAGTCCTAACTCCTAGCTATGTATCCTTTCTCCTATCTTTTAATGATGTGGAAATTTCGTGTAGTTGCTAAATCCAGAAAGTTCACCAACACCTGGTCTTGAATTCACAACATGTAACGAGTGTTACTCATTTTACATGTGTTAAAGCTGAAGCTCAAGGAAGAGAACTATTTTGTCCAAAGCCACATTAAATAGTCAAGGGAAGAATCATAACAAGAAGCCTGGTTACTGGCTCGAAGTATTCTTTTGATTATACTATGATTTTTCTCACAATTAGTAGACCAAAAAAAGAGAAGATGCAAGAAAAGAACCTGAAAAATATAGAATCTCTTTAAATCTTTAGATTTTTTGGGGGGAGGGGCAATGAGGGTTAAGTGACTTGCCCAGGGTCACACAACCAGTAATTGTCATGTGTTTGAGGCAAGATTTGAACTCAGGTTCTCCTAAATCTAGGGCCAGTGCATTATCCAGTATACCACCTAGCTGCCCTCAACTCTTTAGATTCTTGAAAAAAATAGAATTTCTCCCATAATTCTTCATTGCCTCCCAAGAAATCCTATATCTGGGATAGGTCTGCCGTGTGTGTGTGTGTGTGTGTGTGTGTGTGTGTGAGAGAGAGAGAGAGAGAGAGAAAGAGAGAGAGAGAGGGAGAGAGGGGGGGGAAGAGAGACACAGAGACAGAGATGGAGAGAGAGGTAGAAGAGGGAGAAAGCATTTCCTTTGGTACAAGGCATTTTGAGAACTCCAAAGGAAGTTGGAGGAGTCTTGCCCTCTTCTTGGGTACCTGAGAAGTGAATTATAGCTATCAGAGCAATGACAATAGAAACAGCAACAAAGGCATACCAACTGGCATTGAGTCTCCCACATAGAGAAAGACCTCTGGGGAATGGAAGAGTACACTTGGTGTCAATCAGAATGTATTCAGTGAAAGTTGATGTAAAAAAGCTAATGAGTGGCACTATTGCAAAGTCCCAATGAGGCCACTCAAATGATTGTCATCATTCTATGGTTCTTTATTACATAGCATTCCTCTTTATGTGAGGGAATAAAACTGCCTGCTCTATACCTGATACATGTTTGTACTTTGAGTACCTTTTATTTTTTCAATTTCCTGCTGGAGAGAAAACTTTAAATTGGAGTAAAAAATAGAATCATTCTGCAGGAACCTGTGATGGAGGAAGAACTGATACAGGAGCAACCTAATTCTTCTATACAGGAATCAGATAACCCCAGAGCAATGAACCTACGGCAAACTATGAGGCTAAGAAAAGGACAAGGATTGTCAAAGTTGTTCAGCCCCTCTGGTCTCAGTCTAGCAATGTCTGGCTAACTACTATACTAAATACACAATGAATGAAAGGTAGACTCTGAAAGCGGCATGTGTATCTCTGGCGTCAATGAGTCTTCCTTCATGAATAGTTCCCTGATTTGCTCAGTATATATCCTATGTATCTTTTTCCTTAGTAAATGAAAACTCCTTGAGAAGAGGTACTATTTTATTTTTTGTGTGTGTTTGTATCCATAAAGACTTGCACAATTCCTTACAAAGAGTAGGCACATAAGCACATTTTTGTTGAATCAAATCCAATCGATTAATAGCTGAGTCAAATGCTAGATTATGAATTAGAGACTACTAGGAAGATACTTAAAATTCAAAGTCAGGGGTGAATAGAGATGTACATTTGGGATCAATATAAAAGTTTTATACAAAAAGGCTGGTCTTGAAGAAAATGAAGCTATTATTATTCATCCTCATTTGTGTGGAACACTGCTTCTTGTTGAGAATCTTCTTTACGCTATGTGAACTAGGCTGTTAATAGACACCATGAGCAAGGCCCATTTAAGAGGTCATAGAGTCAGGAATTCTAGGATTCAGGTGTCCCTTGACCCCATCCAAGAAGTTTATTTGAAGAATGTCTGAAGTTTTTAGTAGAATGAATATTCAGTATCTGTCAATAGTGTTGTGTTTTATTAATAAAGGTGTAGCTCCTAGGAATAAGGAGATAATAGTCACTTTGTACTATGACCTTGTAAGACCCCATCTACAGGAATGTTTTCAGTTTGGGGCATCCCATTTTAGGAAGTGGAGAACATCCAGAGGAGAACAAACAAAATGTTTGTTGAAGAGCCTCAGGTCTATACCATGTGAATATGTTGAAAAAACAAGAGATATTTAATCTAAAGAAGAAAAGATTCAAGGGGAACATGATAGGTGTCTTCAAATAATTTCAATGATGTCATATGGAAAAAAGTATTAAACTTATTTTGGATGCAGGGAGAAGACCAAAGATGTTGACTCCTTTAGGAAAAAAAAATCTTGCCAATAATTTATCTAAACAAAAGTAGACACATATTTCAACTCTTTTTGGACAAATTTACTAATAAGAATAGCTAAACATAAATAGAATGGGGTACTTTGGAACACAGTAGGTCCCCTTTCATTCTCTTAATGTGTTGAAGCAAAGTCTGGGTGGTGATGTGTTTAGTGTATTGTGGTGGAGACTATTTTTCAGATATGGATTTCATTAGATATCCACTGAGGTACATTCTGACTCTGACATTCTATAATTTTTTTGGCTTCATTTTTAGCCTTGATGTGAAAAATAAATATTTTGTAATATTAATAAAACAGAGAGAAGAGAAACACACTGACTTCGAATTCCTATTTGTATTCTAGTCTAATTCTTCTCTTGATCTCTATATTGGTAAACCTGAATTTGTGAGCTAGTTCAGTGAAATTCAATCATGGGAAAAGACATTTTGCTATTTACCTGTTGTTTATTCCCTCTCTTCTTATAAAAGCCTCTTGCAACCTAACTTCAAATTTCCAATTACCCAATTTTATAGTTATATGTATCAAACTTTCCTTTTGTCCTAAGCTATGTAGAATGGTTGTTAGTAGAAGTCTTTCATCTAGAAGACTGTTTAACCCTCTGTGCCACTGTCATTTGTCAAGTGCAGGCCCTGATCTTCTCATCCTTGACAACAGCAGCAGCAAATGATAATAGCAGCAACACATTGAGTTATATTTTCCTCTGCTATGGCCTCAGACTCCACTCAATGATATATAACTGTTTTCCTTACATGAAGTAGGATGGGACTATTGTGGTTTTAAGTTCTTGTGTCTTCTTATTAAAATTTTCTGACAGTGACCGACTGTTGATCATTTCTTAATGCTAGAGGTGCACCAGATTCTAGCAACTTCCACATTTTCTGTCTTTCTGCTTCTAATTGGCTGCTAGTTGGAGGATAATATACAACATAGCTATAATTATGTGTAAAATAGTAGAGAATAGCCTCTGAGCAAGAGCTTAAGATGATCTTCAAAAAACAAATTTATTTGAGCAACAGCAGGGAGTAGTGGCAAAAATACCAGTCCCAGGATTCAGGAAGACCTTGGGTACAAATACTATTTTGGACACTTACTGGTTTTACGACCCAGGATAAATCACTTAAAATCTCAGGGCCTCAGTTGCCTCATCTGTAAAAGGTAGTAATTAGATGCTATCAATTCTTTTTTCTTTGTTCAGGGCAATGAGGGTTAAGAGATTTTCCCAGGGTCACACAGCTAGTAAATACCAAGTGTCTGAGGCTGGATTTGAACTCAGGTTCTCCTGAATCCAAGGCCAGTGCTTTATCCACTGTGACACCTAGCCGCCACAGATGCTATCAATTCTAAGGTACTTTTCGGCTCTAAATTTATGATCTTATGACACTGAAAATGTTTGTCTACACAGAGGTCATTTCTGGTTATTTCCTACTTCAAAGTTCTGTTCTGGATTAACTTGCACCTACCAGATGTGAACCCCTGATAAGAGAGGCAAAATGGTGTTATTATTTTAGTTTATGTGCATGGTTATTGGCATGAAGCTATAAAGCATTTAATTTGTTTGAACGTATTTTTCAAAAGACAAATTTTTGTGAGGATTTTAAAAACAATTTTAAGGCAACTTTCATAATTGGTACCTTCTCTCCTTCATCAGTCCATCTTAGTTCATGGATCAGCAAACACTTCCCCATTTGAGCTAACCCAATTATGACTGAGTTCTCTGACATCTCTCAACAGGAAATATTTTAAAAGACAGTTAAAAGTTGGGTGAAAGTGAACTTGCAACTGCTCATTTCTACACTTCAGGCAGTGCACAGCAGGCAGACAAGTGACCCAGTGATATATAATCAAAAGTGGAATAGAAACTTAGCTGCTAAATCTACTAACCAACTTCTAACTCTGGCTTCAGACTTCAGTATAATAAAAAAAAGAATTTCTTGGAGATGCTTCAATACTCTGTTTTAATCAACCTCCAATGCTCTTCCCCTTATACATTTGATTTAATTCATGCTTTGTTACCTGGAAGGATGATAGAAACTAAAGATTTTAGAACTGAAAGGAAGTGGTTTCATTTTACAGAAGCAGAAACTGAGGTCCAAAGAAGAGAAGTGAAATGATGAGTTACATAGATAGTAAGAGGTCAAACCAGAATTCTTCTGAATTCAACTCTGTTATTTAATCAGCTATACAAAGTCTTCCAGTCATAACCATATATAGTTCTCACTTCTCCTTTAATTTAGCTTGTTAGCTCATCTCAGAGTGTTCTTGGGTAGATTCAATCACCTTACTCTCCAGGGAAAAGGATCCTTACAAGTTTATTTCTCAGAGGAGGAGAGTACATTATTTACTACCTACAGTGGACTTGACCTTGGTTATCTCAAAGTATTCTTGTTATATGAAGATTCAGAATTTTCAACCACTGATACAATTTTTGAATGACTCTTGATATTCCCAGAAGGTCAGAGAAACAGTGGAATTGGTCACAGGGAATTTACTTTTATCATTTAATTGAGTATCTATAAACTAGATTTAGTGATAGAACATTATTTACAAATTGCGGTTTATCTCTCTGCCTCATAGAATCACATAAACTCCTTGCAGATTTCATCCTGGAGTGATCCAACTGTGACTGAGAGTACTTGGAAGATGTAGTTCATAAAGAATCATCCTCCATGAAGCTCAAAAAAGAAAAATATAAAAGTTACTTTTGTTGCTTTAGACTGTCAAGCCTATAATTTTTTTTCTTTGTGCCCTCGGGTCTTTCCTGACCTCTGGTAAACTCTTACTTTTATTGTATCATAATCTATTAGGGAAGACAGAAATAGCCCTAAAGAAAACAAAGAAATAGCACTTAGATTGGATTAAGCATATATTGAGGATACTTTATACTGGTGGCAAAAGTTTTCGAGGTGTTGATTCACAAGGTACCTGAAAGGGTAGGAGATGTTATTGACATAGAAAAGAAATTTCTGCCCTTAAAAATTAACTACAGGGGCAGCTATGTGGCACAGTGGATAGAGCACTGGCCCTGGATTCAGGAGGACCTGAGTTCAAATCCGACCTCAGACACTTGACACTTACTAGCTGTGTGACCCTGGGCAAGTCACTTAACCCTCATTGCCCCACCAAAAAAAAATAGCTACAACCATCATGACAAACAGCCAAGGAAACTGTGATAACATTAAGAAAGATGTCCAAAGCAAAGCCCAAATTGTAGAGATATTCTCTATAAATGTTGAGTTCCTACCCATGATCCTACTTGTGCATGATTATATGATGGCATTAAACCCTACAACACTGGAAAGAATCATAAATGGGATCCATCAGTGCTAAAAAGCATGTGGCTTCCAAATAAACTTAAGATTATTGAAGAATGGTAACTGTCCAGATTATGATACATAGAGCTTATACACTAGTACAAGAATCTTGGAAATACAGTGACCATGAGGTAAGCATATGGTGAAACAGAAGTGAGAAAATAGGCTGTTTTATATTTTTGAGATATTGAGCAATTCCTTTAATAAATCTAAGATTCTCCCTGATAAAAAGTCTTAATTTTTTAATGCTATATTATTACATTCATATTATTTGGCTTTGAGTCACAGACATTACAGTATGCAAAGAACTGAAATTGAGGATTAACCAAATGGCAACAAAGATGGACATGATAGAAATCAGGACGTTGTAAAACAATACAAATATGAGATTTCACAGGAGAAGTATTTAATAAAAGAAATACATAACAAAAACAAAAACAAATGAGTTAACCATGTATCAAGAATGTGGGGGTAGGGGACAGCTAGGTGGTATAGTGAATAAAGCACCAGCTCTGGATTCAGGAGGACCTGAGTTCAAATCTGCACTTAGACATTTGTCACTTACTAGCTGTGTGACCCCGGGCAAGTCACTTAACCCTCATTGCCCTGCAATTAAACAAAAATGTGGGGTAACTAAAGGAAGACTGAATTCTTCTTTGGTACTTAGTCAATGTTAAGAGCAATCAATAGAGGAAGCTCCCTAGTACACTGGTGATCTCTTATTGTAGATTAACAAATAAGCTTGGTCATGAGTGACAAAGTGAAGGCAGTCATTCATAGGTTGAGATCTGTATTTTTGAAGGGAGAACTAACTTCAGTGAAATCACAGATCTATGAATATATTGAATTTTTAAAAAGCAGAATTTCATTGTTCTATTATGGGTTTTCTTGGTCAAGTTGTGTAGTAAAATATATTAGTAAAGATATAAAAATAAATTAGGTCTCACAGGATTTTTCCTGAGAGTGCTCCCTCCTATGGACAGTTATATCAGGGGCAACATCTATTTTTAATTAGCAAATGGTATATGTTTTGGATTGTTTTATTTTTATTATTCAGTTTTGGCTAATATGGAAATCTTCCCTGTCAATGTAGGTTGGCAATTTATTTTTAATTTATAGTGTTATATTATTGTGTGAATCAACAAGAATTTAAGGTCCAGAACCATGGATAAACAACCAATATATTTAACAAGGTGAGATTTAAACCTAGATCTCCATGATTCCAATATTGGCCTTTTAGCAAGTATAAGATTCCATTCTCTCTTAGTTAAGAAACCATTTCAGTTAAAAAAGTAGATAGATAACCTTCCAGGCAACATGTTTTGCATATAATGTTTAAATATTTGACATAGATTTTTAAGGGTAGTTTCAAATCAATAATTACTCTTTACAAGCAGATATTTTACTTAACCTGTCTTCAAGGTGTTTAGCCTTTGCTTGGTGGTGAGGGATTAACAGCTGGAGACTGACACAAAGGAGATTTCTATTGACTAAGCAATATGCAAACTTCTTGAGGGCAGGAACTGTTTTTTTTTTTTTTTTGGTCTTTATATTCCCAGTGCTTCACATATTTTTAGATTTTAATAAATCCTTATTGGATTGAATTAAAATCATTAAGGTGTAAGGATATCCATGAAAAATAATAAGAAAAAGGACAAAGAGGTGAGTTGAAATCATCAATCTGTCTATCCATGTGTACGCAAACACACATATGCGTATGTATGTGATATTTTCTAAAGACTTCATCTTCAGTATCTTCACAAGAACCCTGTGAAACATGTAGTAAATTTATTCACTCCATTTGTTCAGTTGAGGAAACCTATGCATTGTTGGATTAAATGACCTGCCTGGGTAATAAATAGTAAAGCCAGGATTCCTATCCAGTTTCTCTAATGCCAATTTCAGTGTTTAATTTTTCCTTCCTACTATGATGAAGACAATGATGGATGGTGAAAATCACAAAAGAACAGACACTTAATAGAATATATGATATAAGACAGGCCAAAAGGATATTGTCAGATGCTATTATGGGCCAGGCATTGTGCTGTTCTGGAAATACAAATACAAGCAAAAAAGAAAGACGATCCATGCCCTTAAATAGCTTGCATTCTAATGGGGAAGACAAGACAGAAAAGAAAGCTGAAGTGGTGAAGAAGATGGTACCTGGCTTGTGGGCATGATGGAAAAATAGAGGAGTGCTACCTGATGGGAAATAAAGAGATGACTAGACTGTGTACCATCCTTAAATGGAGATTCTAGGAAAACTCCACCTTTCCCTTACAAGGAAAAGATTTTAACATTTAGGAAATCCTTTGATTTGAATTACTAACAATCAAGATTCCACCTGAAACTGGGTCAATAGGAAGACAGGTTGTGGTCTGACAGGGATACCTTACCAGTGGCTCTTCTTTGATGGGAAGTCTTGTGTGTGGCACCACTTTGTGTCTTTGAGGGGCCATTTCCTTTGCCTCTGGGAACTGGATATTTTATAATCAATTTATTTTTAAGTTAAATTATTTCCATACATTTAGAAATGGATTCTTTTTTTAGCAAGTAAAGTTGTTTAATTAGTATAGGTTTTTTATCCTCAAAGAGTACTCTTCATCCTATTTACATGAGTTTAGTCTTGTTTCTTTCACGAATTAGGGGTGCTAGAGATGCATACCCATTGTTCTCAGACAGGTCTCTCAGTATTTTATCCTCCTCCATCTCCTGTAGAGTTTGCCTTGTCTCTGGAACCAAAGGGGCTGGACTTTAATTGATTAGAAAGTCCCTTTTAGGAAGGAAAGGAACCCCCAGAAGCAGGGCCACAGGACTCACAGGAGTGGAAGTACAGCTGAAGAAGTCATAAAAATGAAAAATTATCCTAGTGCTCAGGAACATGAGCTGAGGACAGAGACACAAAATTGTCCTGCTTGCCCCATAGCACTCAACTACTTGTAATACTTTTACAGAAAGCTTTGGCACAATGGATAGAATGCTGGGCCTGGAGTTGGGAAGACCTGGGTTCAAATGTGACCTCAATTGTAAGCCTTGTTACACTGGTTAAGAGTCACTTTACCTCTGTGTGCCTCAGTTTCTTTATCTGTAAAATAAGGATAATAATAGCACCTCCTGGTTTCAGTTATAGTGAAGATCAAATGAGATAATCATTGTAAAGCAAGGAGTACAGTGCCTGGATCATAGTAAGCAACATATTAATGTTAGGTATTGTTATTATTGTGAAAACCCTCTCAAACTGCAGACCTCAAAACTATGATTCATCATTTCTGTTTTCCTTTAGACTTTCTGGATTTTCTTGAAAATCTCCCCGGGGACACAGGGGGCTTATTTCTATTTCTTAAAATTTTGTTGTCTTTCTTTTGTTCTTTAGGTTAATTAATAGTTGCAATAACTTGTTAACCATTGTGCTGATCTATGTGTGTCATTGCTAAATGCAGTTGAAAGTGAGTAACTGAGGGATACTGAATCCTGAGGTGAGATAGGGGAGATATTTAAAGAGTGTGTATATTTGACAGCAAACTAATTTTGGGGAGTTTTGGTTTGAGTGAATTATTTATTTTTATGACTTCTCAGTGAGAGCGTGGGTGTACACACACACACACACACACACACACACACACTTCCCTCTTTATGGTCAGAGAATGACTGGGAATGTGGCTGGAGATAGAATGAGGTGTCTTGTGACTTGGCTTTTATTTGAGATCCTTTCCTAGTTCCCTTTCTTCCCTTCCCTCTACCCAGGGGAGTGGTTTGAGAACAATCAGTTCTCCCTCCCTCTTTCCCTCCCTGAAAGGACCAGGGAGTAGCTGAAGTTATAACTCCTCTACACAGGGTAGACAGCAAGTAAGAGGGAATTACAACACCCTTGCTGTGGCACAGCATAACATCAAATAATTTCTTGGGTGGGAATAGTTTTTAGTGGATTTTGGCTGTCATGGAACACTGCCAGCCACATAGAGTAAGTATGTAGAATCAATACACACCTTTTATTTTTTTGAGTAAGATAACTCATCTCCCAGGCTAAAAAGCCTGAATTCAATTTAATCAAATACATATTTAACCTGAATTTATCAAATAAGTGGGCAGCAGTCTTCCTTTTAGTAATATTCTTTTTAACCATTAAGAACACAGAACTGTTCTTCACCAACACAAGTACAAAGGGAATAAAACAAACAATTCCTTGGGAATTTTGAATTTATATGGATGGGTAACTAAGAATACAGCTAGATAATTAGGAAGGTCAGGAGGACGAGCTGGTTTGGGGGAAGGTGATTAGGGTGGATTTGTACATGTACTTAATAAAACTTTGTACAAGCTGAGGGTGATGGTGGAACATATGAAAGATAAAAATAGTAGGCGAGTGAGGACATGGGTCTGGAGCCTGGGAGGAAGGTCAGGGATGAACCTATACAGCTGGGCCTCATTCTCATAAAGGTGATGCTTGAAATTTTGGGAACAGCTAAGTTTTTGTAGGACAGAAGCCACATTTAATTTTGAAAGAAGCCATAAAATTGGAGCATTGGAAAGGACCTTAAATTGAATTTCTTCCTGCATCATCCCCTTAAATGGTGTATCTTTGTTTGAATACTTCCAGTGACAGAGAATTCACTTCCTCATGAGATGGACCATTCTACTTATGAATGTTTCAAATCTATGGCTTATTCTCTTTCCTACTGAGCTAAAAACCTCTATGTTCACCTAATAGAGGAGCAGTGAAAGACATAGACTGGTGTCCAGTATGGGATTTGGAAGCTGGCATAATTTATGTCCTGATATAACCAACCATGATCTTTAGTCAAATCCCTAAAAGCCTGATCCTGGGTCTCTAAAATAGAGACCCAGTCTTGAAAATATTAAATTTTATTTGAAATTCTATTAAATTTTGACCCTTAATTTTCCCTTTTAGCTCTGTTTCTTTTGCCATCATTGTGATCATTTACATATCAACTCTTTTTTTTAAAAAAATTATAATAATAAACATTATTTTCATTTAGTTTTGAGTTCCAAATTCTATCTCTCCTCCCCTCCGTCCCCTCCCCTCTCCCTGAGGCAGTAAGCAATTAGATATAAGTTATACATATGCAATTATGTAAAATATTAATATATTGGTCATTTTGTAGAAGAAAACTTAGATAAAAGAATAAAATTAAAGAAAGTTAAAAAATAGCATGCTTTGGTCTACTCAATCAATATCAGTTCTTTCTTTGAAGGTGGATGGTATGCCTTATCATTAGTCCTTTAGAATTGTCTTGAATCATTATATTGCTGAGAATAGTTGTCATTCACAATTCTTCATTGAACAGTATTGCTGTCACTGTGTACAATGTTCTCCTGGTTCTTCTCACTTCATAGTGCATCAGTTCATATAAGTCTTTCCAGGCCTTTCAGAAATCATCCTGCTTGTCATTTCTTACAGCACAATAATATTCCATCACAATCATATATGACAGCTTGTTTAGCCATTCCCAATTAAAGTTTATTTGATTTCCAATTCTTAGCCACGATAAAAATAGCAGCTGTAAATAGTTTTATACCAGTAGGTCTTTTTTTCTGTTTTTTGGGATGTCTTTGGGATATACAACTAGTAGTGGTATTGCTGGATCAAAGGGTATGCACAGTTTTATAGCCCTTTCAGCATAGTCCCAAATTACTCTCCAGAAGGGTTGGATTCTTTCACAACTCTACCAACAGTGGATCAGTGGCCCAGTTTTCCCACATCCCTCCAACATCCAATATTTTCCTTTTTTGTTATATTTGCTACTCTAATAAGTGTAAGGTAGTACCTCAGTTGTTTTCATTTGCATTTCTCTGATCAATAGTCATTTAAAGCATTTTTTCATATGATTCTAGATAGCTTTGATTTCTTTGTCCGAAAACTGCCTGTTCATATCCTTTGACTATTTATCAATTGGGGAATGATTTGTATTTCTTATAAATTTAACTCAGTTGTCTATATATGTGATAAATAATTTCTTTATCAGAGATACTTGTTTCAAAAATCCTTTCCCAAATTTTTGCTTTCCTTATAATCTTCATTACATTAATTTTGTTTATATAAAAGCTTTAAAATTGTATATAATCAAAATGATCTATTTTATATTTTGTACTGCTCTCTATATCTTCTTTCATCCTAAATTTTTCTTCTGTCCATAAATATGACAGATAAACTATTCCATGCTCTGTTAATTTGCTTATGGTATCACACTTTATACGTGAATCATATACCAATTTCAACCTTATTTTAGTATACACTGTGAGATGTTGGTCTATACCTAGTTTCCAGTATACTGTTTTCCAGTTTTCCCAGCAACTTTTGTCATATAATGAGTTTTTGTTCCAAAAACTTGGATTTTGGGTTTATCATATACTATATTTCAATTGTAATTTACTATAGTGTAATTTGTAAGTATTGTATTCCACTGATTCACTTCCCTGTTTCTTAGCCAGTACTAGATTGTGTTGAAAATTACCGCTTTATAATACAATTTGAGATCTGGTACTGCTAGACTACCTTCTTTCATTTTTTTTCCCATTGATTCCCTTGAAATCCTTGAACTTTTGTTCTTCCAAATGAATTTTGTTATTATTTTTTTCTATATCTATAAAATATGTTTAACACTTTATTGGTATGACACTAAATATATAAATTCACTTAGGTAAGATTGTCATTTTTATTATGTTGGCTCAGCCTACCCATGAGCAATTTATGTTTTTCAAATCATTTAGATCAGACTTTATTTGTGTGAAAAGTGTTTTATAGTTCTGGTCATATGGTTCCTGGATTTGTCTTGTAAGGTGGACTCCCAAGTACTCTATATTGTCCACAGTTATTTTAAATGGAATTTCTCTTTCTATCTGTTGTTGCTGGACTTTGTTGGTAATATATGGAAATATTGATTATTTATGTGGGTTGATTTTGTATCCTGCAGCTTTGCTAAAGTTGTTAATGATTTCAAGTAGCTTTTTAGTTGATTATATAGGATCTTGTAATTATAATATCATTTCATATGCAAAGAGTGACAGGTTTCTTTCCTCATTACCTATTCTAATTCCTTTACTTTCTTTTTCTTCTCTTATTGCTATAGCTAACATTTCTAGTACAATATTAATAATAGAGGTGATAATGGGCATCCTTGCTTCACCTCTGATTGTATCCCCATTACAGATAATTCTAGCTAATGGTTTTATACATTATACACATTATTTGGTTTTATACATTTATACACATTATTTTAAGGTAAGTTCCATTTATTCCAATGCTCTCTAGTGTTTTTAATTGGGATGGGTTCCTCATTTTGTAAAAGGCTTTTTCTGCATCTTTTGAGATAATCATATGATTTCTGTTGGTTTTGTTACTGATATGGTCAATTATGGTGATAGTTTTCCTAATATGTGAACCAGCCCTGCATTCCTAGTATAAATCCCATCTGGTCATAGTACATGCTCCTTGTAATGTATTGTGATAATCTTTTTGCCAGTGTTTTATTTTAAAAATTTGTAGCCATATACATTTCTCTGTTTTGGCTCTTCCTGGCTTGGCTATCAGTACCATATTCATCTCATAAAAAAGATTTTGATAGGACTCAACTTATTTTCTCAAATAATTTATATAATGTTGGGATTAATTATTCTTTAATGTTTGGTAGAATTAACTTGTGAATCCATCTTGAACTGGAGATTTTTTTCCTAGGAAGTTCATTGATGGCTTATTCAATTTTTTTTTCTAAAATTGCAGTATTTTACTTTTTCTGTTAATCTGGGTAATTTATATTTTTGTAGATATTCATCCATTTTATTTAGATTGACAAATTTATTGCCATATAATTGGGCAAAATAGTTCCTTACCGCCATTTTAATTTCCTCTTCTTTGGTGGTCATTCTCTCTTTTACTGATATAAGTTTCTAAAGTTAAAAAATTTCCCCTAAATACAACTGGTTGAATTCCACAAACTTTCTTATGTTGTCTCATTTATACTATATTTAATGAAATTGTTCATTGTTTGTACTATTTGTTCTTCAATTTACCACTATTTAAGAATAATTATTTAATTTCCAATTAATTTTAACCTATGTTTCAAGGGCCTTTAATGTATATTTTTGTTAAATTTTGGTCAGAAAAGATACATTTAATATTTCTATTTTTCTTCATTTGTTTGTGAGGCTTTTGAAAGTGATGTGAACAGCAGAGAAATAGATATACTTCTTTCTTCTCCAGAGGCTAACCATATCTAAATTTTAAAAATTCTATTAATTTCATTAATGTCCTCATTATTTATACTATGGACAGATTTATCCAACTCTGAGAAGGGAAGATAACGGATCTACACTGTTAATGGTTTTACAATTTCTTCCTGTAACTAACTTAACTTTTCCTTTAAGAATATGTTTGGGGGGCAGCTAGATGGCTCAGTGGATAGGGCACCGGCCCTGGAGTTAGGAGGATCTGAGTTTGGATCTGGCCCCAGATACTTAACACTTACTAGTTGTGTGACCCTAGGCAAGTCACTTCACCTCCAATTGCCTCACCCCCCCCCCAAAAAAAGAATATGTTTGGTATTGATATTAATTTGCTTTCTATGGTTCCTTTAAGTAAAATATAATTTCCCTTTTTATTTATTTTAATTAGATCTGTTTTTGTTTTTGCTTTATCTGAGATGATAATTGCTGCCCCTCCCTTTTTTGCTTCCATTGAAGTTTGGGTTTTTGGGGGGTTTTTTTCGGGGGAGGGTTTGTGAGGCAATTGGGGTTAAGTGACTTGCCTAGGGTCACAGAGCTAGTAAGTGTCAAGTGTCTGAGGCTGTATTTGAACTCAGGTCCTTCTGAATCCAGGGCCAGTGCTCTATCCACTGCGCCACCTAGCTGCCCCCTCCATTGAAATTTAATAGATTCTTGTCCAACCCCTTATTTTAATTTTCTTTGTATCTTTCTTTTTCAAGTTTATTTCTAGTAAATAACATTTTGTTGGATTCTGATCTTTAATCTATACTGCCCCCCCATTCACATTTACAGTTATGATTGCTAAATACATATTTCCCTCCATAATATATTTTATATTTATTATTGTCTCATTTATCCTGTTCCTTCCTCAAGAATTTATTTTGCCTCAGTCCCTGTCGCTTTTCTCTTTTCCCTCTTTTCTATTTCACTTGATGATTTCATCAACTCCAATTGAATCAATGACCATTGTCCATGCCAGTGATTTTCAAATCTATGTATCTAGTTCTAACCTCTCTACTGACCCATCTCATGTCTCTAATTTCCTGATGAACTTTTAAAACTCCGTATGCTTTTATCTATATCTTTATTTCTAAATCATCAATTCTTCACTTTACTTTTATTGAAGAGGGCACCATCATCTTCAAGTCTCCTAGGCTCACAAGTGAGGTGCCATTCTTGACTCCTCATTCTTTCTTGCCACCCATATACAGTTGTCAAATCATGTCAAATTCACCTTCATAACATCTCTAGTATATGCCCTGCGCATACCCTCGTTGAGGCCCTCAACAACTCATGACTGGGCTATTATAATAGCTTTTTGGTCAGACTCCCTGTTACAAGAGTTTCTTCTCTTCAGTTGTACCTCCAGTTATCAAATTAATCTTCCTAAAGTCCAGCCTGAATCTCTGTTAGCCCCCTATTCAATAAACCCTAGTGACTCCTCATTAAATCTAAGTTCAATTATAGGATCTTCTGTTTGGCTTTTGCCTTGTGACTTCTTACCCTTACAATTTCCTTCTATCTTATTCCCTTCCATGTAGTCTATATAAATTGCAGCTCCTGACTCCATTTATTTTCACTGTCTGTTGCCTGTGTCTGAAATATTCTCCCCTCTCTTCTTAGTCTTCTGACTTCCTGTAAGTTCTAGCTAAAATCCCATCTTTGAAAAGAATCCTTTCTTGATCACCTTAATGCTAGTGCTTTTCCTTTCTGATTATATCTAATTTACTATATGTTTGCACATTGTTGTTTGCGTGTTTTCTCCTCCATTAGACCATGAACTTCTTGAAATCAGAAACAAGTTGATTTTTTTCCCTTTCTTTGTATCCCCAGTTTTATGGAATATAGTAGATACTTAATGTTTGTTAACTTTCTTTGATCTATCATTCATCCCTTCATTCATTCTTGTCCTTCATAATTGAGGAGAACCAAAATGACATCACAATGTTAGAATCAACATGTAGTGTGTCTGATTGTGGCTGATCAAACCAATACAAGCATTGGAAGACTTATTGAGCACAAATAGTCCATATGGATATTTGGAGTGAAGCTATTTCTAAACTTGCACATCACATGTTTTTTGAGCTACTGCAATTCTGCTCTGCTTATAGAGCACATTTTCTTTGATGAAGGCAAGCCATTCTGGATGGTTCTGTGTGTCTCCCATCTCTCACAATCAATACTAAAGTTCTTCAGAGAGACTTTGAGAGTCTCCTCATATCTCTTCTTCTTAACTTTCATGTGAGCATGTGCCTTATGTAAGTTGTCGGTAAAACAGTCTTTTAGGTGACCATATGTTCAGCATTTGAAGAACATGACCATACCTTTGGAGTTGTTCTCTCTACAGTAGAATTTGAATGCCTGGCAATTCAGCTCAAGAAAGGACCTCAATATCTGATACTTTATCTTACCAGGTGATCTTTAGAATCTTTGTAATACAATTCAAATAGATGTAATTCAGTTTTCTGGCATGGCATTAGTAGGTAATTCAGGTTTCACAGGCATACACCAATGAGATCAACACAATGCTCTGTGGACCTTGAGTCTAGTAGGCAGCCCAATACATTTTCCTCACACTTTATTTTGGAGCCTCCCAAACATTGTGCTTAACTATAGCAATGTATGCATCAGTCTCATTATCTCATCTGTATATCTGAAGAAAGTATACTGCAAGGTAAGTGAACTTATCCACAACATTCAAAATTTCTCCATTTATTGTAATTGATAGTTCCTTGTATGTATGGTGTGGTGCTGGCTGGTAGAGAGCCTGTGTTTTCTTGGTGTCAATTGTCAGGCCAAAATTAGAATAAGCAACAGTAAATCAATCCATACTCTGTTGTATCTCAGCTTCAAAGGCTGCATTAAGTGCAAAATCACTGTGAACAAAAAGTCATGTACCAATTCTCCTTGCACTTTGGTCTTGGCTTGTAGCGTTTTCAAGTTAAATATTTTACTACCTGCAGTAACTGACCTTGATGCCATTTTCATCCTTGTTGAAGATGTCTGACGACATTTCCGAAAACATAATAAAAAGCAGGTGAGCAAGTATACAGCCCTGCTTCACGCCATTGGTTACTGGGAAAGTACAAGAACATCATCCATTATTCAGAACCTGTTTAAGCATACAGTCCTGAAACATAGACAATTTTGGTGAACTTCTCTGGGCAAACAAATTTTGGCATGATCTTTCACAATTCCAGATGACACTCAGCATCAAAGACCTTGGTTAGATTGATGAACTTTGTGTACAGACCTTTGTTATGCTCCTGGCATTTCTCCTGGAATTGTGAGTCAGGTAATGCCATGTTTACTATACTTTGTCCGTTTTTGAAGCCACACTGGCTCTTGAATAGATAACCTTCTTCCAGTTCAAAGAGCAACCTATTAAAGAATACTCTGGCAACAATCTTTCCAGTAATGACTAAGAGAGATAACCCTCCAGTCCCATCCCATGATTGTCACAGGATAAGCTATGATACAAGTACAAATAATAAAGCAATCCCTATTCACAAAGACCTTACATTCAATTGAGAGAGAAAATATATACATATATATGTGCATATGCATATGTGTAACACATATATATGTTTATAATCATATACATATACATCATAAACATAAATACAAATATTTATGAATTTAATACAAAGTAGTTTGGGAAGGACATGAATATTTGAAGGGATCACATTTTTCTTACACACTGTAATAGCATTCGTATAATAGACTTTTTTATAGTCCTTTCATCCCAGATTGAAAACTGTATCTCTGGCTTTTGGTATGCTCAGGAACTTCCCTAACCCAAATATCCCTCTGTTTCCTAATATATAAATCAATGCAAATGAAACAGGACAGTTAACCAAAGTCTTCAGGATCTTTTTTTTTTTAATTTTATTTATTTATTTATTTTTAAATTTCTTTTTAGTCTTCAGGATCTTACAGAAGTAATAGTTAGGGAAGTACATAGAGTACATGTATTCTTGTCATTAATATTGGAAAAATATTAAAAATAAGTTTTTGAAAACCATTAATGTGAGTTAAATAGATCTCTAAAATATTGGTATTTTAATACTTACTGAGGAACCAAGTAAATGACAAGAACAAAAATTAGGAGAGTAGTAGCTGACTCACCAATTGTCGTGATTCTCATTCTCTTGCCACTCTTATCCCCCAGGGTTGGGGAAACAGTGGAAAAGAGAAGAGGGAGTAAGAAATTGTTTCTATTGTATGAAAAGAACTATGGCCAAAGTAATATACTGATTCATTTTTTACAATGTTTCAATAAGCTTGTTTAACTATGTAAAGGCCTTTTTCCATGGCAGGATTTTATATACCAAAGTGGCTCATGAGAGTTAACTGACATTGGCTAGAAAAGCCAATCTGCTGATAGGACTCAGAGGTCTACTATAGAAGAAATAGTAGAATGGCCTAATAGAGCACAAAATGATGATTTCAAATAGTGTTTTTCAGACCCAAATTCCTATTTTTGCCACTGATAAGCTTTCTTCTGGTGACCTACTGCTGAGTCAATTTCTTCTGTTTTCAGTTTCTCTAGTATATATTCTAGAATGTTATGTATAAAATGAAATCAAATATGTTTCTAGTACTTAGAACTGAAAGGGACCTGAGAGATTATCTAAAGTGACTTTGGTTATTTCACAGATAAAGAAACTGAGGTCTGTGGGTTAATAAATAATTTGCTCAATTATAGTACTATTTATACAGTGCTAAAGTAATGGAGATTATTAGTATTTCTCAGGGGGCTGAAGTGAAAGAAATAATAAATTTAAAATGATTATTTTTTCTTTCAATATAAGTATCATTGTGCTATCACCACACACAGCATAGTCAAATCTCATTAGAATGGAGCCCCTCCCAACCAAGCCACTTTTATTTATTTATTTTTTATCCCTAAAACTCTAGCTATTGGGATTTATTGGTTTTTCACTTTTCTCTGACTCTTACTAGTTACATGGTTTTGGGCAAGTCACTTCATTTTGCTAGGCTCAGAAAATCATAGATTTAGA
Organism: Dromiciops gliroides; assembly: GCF_019393635.1. Taxonomy (NCBI): domain Eukaryota; kingdom Metazoa; phylum Chordata; class Mammalia; order Microbiotheria; family Microbiotheriidae; genus Dromiciops; species Dromiciops gliroides. The sequence goes on from NC_057862.1 coordinate 510,611,111, forward strand.
GCTGAGTGATCTTAAAGATAGTATAGTACAACACCTTTATTTTATAGAAAAGTAAATTGAGTACCAGATAATTTCAATAATTTTCCCAAAGTAATACAGGTAATGAATATCAAAGCTGTGATTTGAGCCCAGATCTTCTGATCCATAATCCTGCATTCTTTTTATAGCACAGAGTTGCCTCATCATTAATAAGTCATTGAATTAAAGAATCTTTAAAATTATCACTAGTTCTAATGTTATATAATAATTACTATAACAGTAATATGATCTGTGATGTGATGTGATATAATTAATATAATGTAAGGCAATGTAAGTAAAGTATGAAAATACTTGTGTACAAATTAAAGTATCCAAAAGACCTTTGATTTAGATTTAACAGCATGGAAGTTCCAGTCACTGATCATAGTCAGTTTTCTTCACATTTCTGAGGCTCAATTTCTTCCTCAGTAAAGTGGAAATAAAAAATATTTGTGCCGAGTTCCTAACTGTTTATGTGCCATGAAGTCCTTTGACAATCTAGTTAAGTCTATAGACTCTTCCTTAGAATGATATTTAAAATGATAAAATAAATTGTATAGGATTTCAAAGAAAAATGAAAGTTAATGAAAATAGAGATGTAATTTTCTCCCATTCAATTTCACAAAACACTTGAAATGTATCCCCAGCTGTCCATGGATATCAACTTAAGAACCCCTAATTAGGACTGTGTAACACATGGTTATTATGAGAAGGATGCTTTGTAAAGTGTGACCTTATTGCCTCTAGTATAAAATATAAAGTATATAAAAATGTGGGGTTTTTATTGTTATTGTCATCCCAACTCAGACATCCCCAAGCAGTAATTTTTTATCCAAAACCCCAAAGTCTTAAAAGATTTGTAAATGACTTGTAACCCTTCCCTACTGCAGTTTTTTTTTTATTCCAAACAGAGAAGGGGATAAGCCCTTGCCATAATTTCATGAGAGCCTTCATGGGCAGTATTTTACATTATTTCTTTCATACCCATAAATACTCAGAGCTGAGAATTTGAAGAATTCCTTCTTTGAAGGTATGCAGAGCTTTCTTTTGGCCTGCTACATTCATTGGGCAGATAAAAAGCTAACAACAACAAGAAATTGAGCAGAAAAAAAAGAGAAAGAATATTGGAGAAGAAACTACTTAATCTAGAGTTGAATGAACATTTGCATATCATCTAGAGAAATGAAGTTCTGTCCCAGAAGGAAAAATCAAACTGGCCTGTATATATCACTTATGTTTTCTACTTCTGTGTTAGCTTGCAAAGTAAAGTCTTCTTAAACCTTTTCTTCAAAGTGCTAAAATATTTGTTACAATTTAAATACACATTTGTTAAGAGTTATTTATAATAGACTCAATCTTCCATTGATCACTATTCTTATGCAGTCCCCTATGAGACATTGTGTGTGTGTATATATGTGCATGTGTGACAGCAGTTATTTTACCTTGTCATTGAGAGTATTTCAAATTAAATTACAAAAAGGCAGTCATAGAATAATTGCATCTACAACTCTTTTAATAGCTCACACAAAGTGCTTAACTAATGAGACAGTGAAATTATTTTCTCCTGATTAAGTCTCATAAAGTCTAAAATGGAGAGAATGTTGATTAATTACCTCTCCTAGTGATGGCAGAAATATGTATTTTCTTTTTTTGCTGTTGTTTTTACTCTAGGGGATGATCACAATTATTTAGGAAAAATACCCTTTTTCAGTTTTGAGTTAGTATTTTATTTGTTTACACTTACGGAGCAAAAGACAACTGTTTAACTTAAGTCTATCCAATTCGACAAATACTTATTAAGCACTTCAATGATAAAGACTTAGCTGAAATATTGCAATGCTCCACTGTGTTGTGTTCATCCTATGTGGAATAATTATGGAAGAATATATGGAAAATGGAGGAACCATTTTAATTTGGATAATTAAGGAAAAAGAAAGTATGTGCTTTTTGTTGAGAAGCATAATACTGATCACAAACCTATTACCTTTAGGTATGTTTGCTTCAGAATTAGAAAGAAAGCTGACCTAAGAATATGATATATAATGAAGTAAGAAGATAGTGATGTGTGAATAATCAAGAGGAATATCTTTCAAGAATTCTGTGTGCCTCTTTTGGAAATGAGAAGAGGTACACACACACACACACACACACACACACACACACACACACACACACGTACATTTATTTATGTGTATCTTTTGTTCTGAGGCTGTCCTTAGTGCCTACCTATTCAGTAGGTTTTCAGTTTGCAAGAAGAAAAATTCTGCAATGATACAGAAATTCCAGTTAGCTTAGTTTTAAATTTGGTGAAATAAAGTTCAAGCTGTGTCTTCTAGGGTCATATATGGAAATCTCAGATTTTATACATTATGAAGAATAAAAATTAAAATGTGGAAAATCTGAGAAGGCTAAGATCTAGAAACAACAACATGTTATCAAAATTAAATAGAAAACTTTAATAAATATACATATTTTAGTATTAGATCCAAAGAAACAATTCTATAGAAAGATAAATTAATCTCTATTTATTTCAAATAAGCATTTTTTGCCACTGTCTTCGGTTTGGGAGGGAGGAGAGAATTTAACAGTGTAGGACAATTTATCACATTGTGAGGTTCCTGAAAGCTAAATTTATATCACAGATGCTGATATTAGCATACGTGTAACCTTGGCATCAAGTATCAATAAAGCATTTATGGATGATACATTTGGTCCTGACAACATGCACTGAGCCAAGTTTTCACAGGTGTCCATTCTATTTGGCACTGCAACAAACAATTATCAGGGGCATGAAGGTTTATAGCAGCCTCACTTGGTGTTTTAGACTATAATGGCACACAGAATCACTGGACCTAGAGATTAATCTGTATCCATAAATTTGGCTGGTAAGCATTCTTCATTATATTTTGAATGGCTTCAACCTTTTTTGTGGCAAATAATACAATGTTTTGTAAATATCTTATAATCAATCAATAAAATTTGAAATAAATTAGAAAGACATCCTTTCATATTCATTAAGCTTTTAAACTTCCTATCTGTTGTTACAAGGTATGTTAGTCAAGTCTGGGATTTCAGAAAATAGAGGCATAACCCTATTACGCAGTTGTTATAACCAACGATGTATTTATTTTCTAGTACAAATGACTGGAAAACCAAGAATAAATAGAGGAAATGCCCAGTACATACTGATAGGTTTCATCAGTGGGATTCTTTTTCATACAAAGATATAAGACACTGTCACTTAACTGCCATGCTGGGTCCCAACTTGGAACTCGTTCTAGGAAATAAAGTCATACATAATTAAAAACAGGTAACTGCTTCTGTCTAACATATAAAATGGTTCTGAATGGCATGTACATGTTAGGAGGCTGTGTAGTTTTATAGCGAGGTAACCAAAAGGAACTTGAGTCAATTACTGTTAATCAGATCATTTGAATATACCAGTCATTAGGAGGTCAGATAAACATAGGAGTTAGTAAAATTCCTTTGGTGTCAGAAATTACATTCATTAATATTGATCAACCATTATAGACTGATACCTGGGAACAGACCTGGTTTAACAGGCCTATGATTGTACCCATTGATAGTGAAGATTGGCATAACCATGGAGGTTTCTTTGAGATATATTGTATTTTTTTTTAAGTCTACCCACCGCTACAAACAAGCAGAAAATCATATTAGGAACTAACAGAATCCAAAGTGAAAGCTTAAGAAAAAATGCTGGAGATATTGATAGAAATCAATGTCTTCAGTGCACCTTGAGTACATTGGTGTGGGAATAGGAGATTCCACTGTTAATAAGAGTCCATAGTTTTTGTTTAGTCCATTCTCATTGATTGTGCCCCTCAGCTTTTGCCACTGTCGAGAGGAACCCCTTCAATCGTTTATTGGTTGGTGATAATGCCACAAATGACTCATCCAAGGGGTCCTCTCAACAAAGAAGAGATAATTTACCTTCAGTCATTTTTCATACTTTAGGGAAGTACTCTCCAGCCAATGGATAAATAGGATCAGTGATGAATTGTACAAATATCTTCTTAATCAGTCAACACCACCCTTCACATGCCAAACCTTGTCTTCTCTTCATTAGATGGTTCTGTTAAAGGCTAAAATTCTAGCTATTCTGAAACGGTTTTTGAAGGACCGCCAGTTTTTGAAGGACCACCTTTTCGGGGAGGAGACCGTGACGAACAGCCGTGTGCCTGCTGCTACCTGGGAGAGCGTGGCCAAGCACACAATTCCGGGACGCAAGCTTAAAAAGCTGAGTAGAGAAGGGAAGCTCTCTATCTTGGCACACACACGCTGGCTCAGGTTTGACTACCTGTTTGGATGATCGGCTCTGGTCCTCAGTGGCAGCACGCGCTTGACTCTTGTTCTCAGCCTCACAGGTAGCTTTGGGATTCAGTGAGTTTTATAAAAGAATATAGAATAAGCTTAGATCTAAGACTATGCATTTGTATTTCTACTTTCCTATTTCCCGAATCAGTATCACCTGTTTCTTGGCTAATTAATTCGCAAATAATAAAAGCTAATTAATCCCCCTCTAATTAAAGCTCAGAGGCTTCTTTCTCTTACTGGTCTGGGAGATATATATATATAAGGGAAAGGTTAAAGGGGAGTTTAATGCTCTTATATCCAATTTTAAATCTCACAGTTCTTATAGCTGTCCTTCCCTGAGGCAGTATTTTATGCCCACAAGGAATGCATCTCTAAAGGGTATGACAGGAAGCTGTGTTACCTGACACACTGGGAGGCTATCCTTGGTCAGCAGTATCCTTCCTTTTTAGGCCCTATGTCTCACCATGGCTCAGGGCTGATAGCTATATCTTCCCAGATGTAAGTTGCCAAGACTGAAACACATAAATATCAATATAGTATTAAGTTCTTCAAACCAGGGCTGGGGGTGGTGTGGAGTAGAAAAGGTAAATCAGTGGAACAAAGGCAAAAGCAAATAACAAAAACAAGTAACAGGTAATATAGAACCACAAAATATTCAAAGTGCTCTATAGAATCTCAAACTAACCATCCTGTAAGGAAGCACCATGACAATTGTTTGTTTTATAGTTGAGGGAACTGAGCTTGAGTAAGGTGAAATGTATTGTTCATATTATTACTGAGCTAAAGAGTTAGGGATTTCAGCTTAGAACTTCTAGCTCAAAACCGATTCTTTTGTTACTATAATACAGCTGCTTTTATTTTTTATATCCCAAGGATCCAACAAAACATCTTTCAAGTAGTATGTACTCAGTAAATGTCTCTTGAATTGGATTACCAGTGCAGTTTTATGTCATTTAAATTCAAATGGGCCCCCAATATAACACAGCAATTCTGTCATTTATCTCTGATATAATCTCTATCATGCTGTACACAGGGACTGTCACTAACCTTGCCTTATTTCATGTTTGTTATTCATACAATTTAAGACTTCTGCCTAGGACCAATTGAGAAAAAATGTAGATATAAAAATTATAAATCCTCATAGACCAATTTCTTATTATAGTACTTTTATAGAAAGAGCTAGCTCTCAGCAAGGTCACAATTTTTTTTTGAAGATACAACTTCCTATCTGATCTGATTTAATTTCTTAGAACCTAAGAAGATTGCTGTTATTAGTATGTCTTATTCTTTTATCACCTTTCTTTCTTTGCCTTAAAGGAAAATGTTCTCATCCTTTTTTTTTTTTTCCATTTTTTGGTCCAAGTACTTGGTGTGTTCATTCAGAGCATGCATGTTTTTTATTTATACTGTTTTATTGTCTATTGGGCTTTTAAACAAAATATATATTTTCTTGCTTATCTCTTTTGACTAGAAAGAAATCATAATTGCAACTCTTGGTTTGGGGAAGTAAAAAGATGAATACTACATTTAATTCTAGCCTATCACTTTATTTTGTTTGTTTTGTAGGGCAATGAGGGTCAAGTGACTTGCCCAGGGTCACACAGCTAGCAAGTGTCAAGTGTCCGAGGCTGGATTTGAACTCAGGTGCTCCTGAATCCAAGGCCAGTGCTTTATCCACTGCGCCATCTAGCTGCCTCCTAGCCTATCACTTTAAATCAGAATGTTCCCCTATGCTCTAGTATGTGTCATATATGCAAGATATTTTGGGATTGTGTTTTTTGAATGAATTCTCCAAGTCTTTGTAACAAATTATTTCTATAGATTTACAATAAATAAAGGTTGTGAATTATAAGCTTGGATTTCCATCTATTTTGTTGAGATACAATTTTCTCATCTATACTAAATATAGTGAGGCAGTACAATCTTTGTGTCAGTATAATCCTTGAATTGTCTTAAACTCTTTTACCCTCATAAAACACAATACATAGGATTCTCCTTTTACTTACTCATTTCTGAACTTTCCAGCCTCTCCATTTTATGCCTTCTCCATTCTAGATAAGTATGTCACTTAGAAAACACCATCTCATTAGCATTCCTTTATTCCTTCAAGTCTCTTTTTATATGGTTCATCATATGTGGTAAGCAAATCCATGATATGGTAAACATCTTCTCTTCTGTCTCATCCTCCCTCTAGTTTCTGTAGCTTTATCTTTTCCCCTTCTGTGGCTTTTCTACTCAATTTCTAGTCATTGTTTCTTCAATATATTTCTCATGAGAAAATATTTCAGAGATAATAATTAGCCTTTCTTCCCTTTATGACATGAAAACACTGTATGTCATCACTTAGTTTTTAAAGTTCTTGAACAATTCACATGATAAAATCCACATTCATAGACCCTTTTGTAGGAGTTTTGGGAAACTTTTTCTTCAAAACCTAATTTTTCTTTTTAAAACTATGACTTGTTTGTGTTAGATAAGTAGTTTTGGGTGAAGAATGATTTTCCTTAATTTTTGTTACATTACACTTTAGATCTACCTGTGATTTCTCATCATCAATGAGAAATTCTGCATTATTTATTCATTTGGTTCTTATTGATAAAATTTTTACTTCTTTCAGATGCATTTAAGTTTATTTTTTGTCACTGAAGTTTGGGAGTTTCATTACTACAGTTTTGGAGAGGTTAAATTTTCAAGTTATTCTTGTATGATATCATGTGAACTGTATTGATATAGACATTTCCCACACTTTTCAATACTTTGAAGAATTAAAACCAAAATTTCCTGAAATGTGCCATTTAGACTCTTTGTTTATTTTTGTTTTCTTTGCTCTTTTTAGGCCAGGCAGAAATTCTCAGATTTTCAAAGGAAAGTCTTCTACCTCAATTTTTCTTTCTATTGTGCTTTTGTTTTTGTTTTTGTTTTTTATTTTTAAGAATACTTGTGAGGGGGGCAGCTAGGTAGCACAGTGGATAAAGCACCAGCCCTGGATTCAGGAGGAACTGAGTTCAAGCTGGGCCTCCGAAACTTGATACTTACTAGCTGTGTGACTGTGTGACTCTGGGCAAGTTACTTAACCCTCATTTACCTCCCCCCCCAAAAAAAAAATACTTGTGAGATACAGTTAAAGTACTGGACTCTTCTCAGTTAGGGAAAAGCATGCCCATATAAGTAATAGCAAGGCAATATTATCTAGTAAACTAAAAATATTATCTAGTCAATTCAAGAGTTTAAGAAAAGTAAGTTTTTCAGGGTTAGAGGAAGAACTGTTAAAAAAACAGTTTGAGCTGATTCTCGCCAGTGCTCTAGTAAAAGTAGGTAAAAGTTCAACGCTAGTCACTACTGTGCTTTCTTAATAGACTTATGAATATTAACTTCTCCCATGCCTAAAATCTTCACCCCATTTTTGTTTATGGGTTGCATGAAGCTGTATTTGGATGGGAGGGGTAATATATAAAGGAGAATTTAGTTAGAACTCTTCCAGAAAGAATGTGAACTTGAGCCTAGCAACCTATAGTGACTCAGGGGAGGGACTTACCAAGTCAGGGTTAAAGATAAATACAGGCTGCGCACTCTTAGCCCTGGCATGCACTAATTGGTTTTACTGTGGGTGTCCATTCTCCTGAGAATACAATAAAGACTTTTGTATACCAAAGTTGCCTCTGAAAGAACTTATTTTGAGGTGGTCACCACCTGTTTCTCAAGGTAATTATTTTGATACCTTGCATTTCATTATTGTGTACCATTCTTATATATAATTTAGGGCATTTTACCCCAGAAAATCTGACAATTAGATTTTTATTTGAGTCTTCAAAGATGTCAAGTCCCTTATGCATCTTTATTTTCTATTCTTGTTTAATGATTTGATTTTAATGTTTGTAGGAAATAAAAGAATGGTTGGTCACAAAAGTGATGCAACAATCTTGTCAGATCTCCCTTCTTTCAGACCCTTTCACTGGCAGAGAAATCCTTACAGAGTGCCTACTAAGGTTTATAGCAGTTATAATCTGTATTGGTAGAAGAAATATTCACATTAATGAAACATGACTTCTTAAATTTGAAGTTCGAGTTAATAAATAGGAGCAAGAGTAACAAAAATAGATGGGAAGAAAAAAAAAGCCTCTAAATTTGCAGAAAGAAGTGACTGGTGGTGAGATAGAAGAGAGAAATCATCCATTTTGTGAGAAGAATGCTGCTAGTGAGATGACTTTTAACAGCTACAACTTAAAACTCTGAACTTGATAGGCAGGTCTTCAAAAGGCTGTTTGATGAAAACAAAAACCTGAGCATACAATTGGAAGAGAGTATTCAAAATAAACATAGGATGGAGCCTATGGGGTTAATGACTTAGAAGGCTTAAGTCATCATAGCCATCATAGGTCATTGACAATCACTTATTGAACAAGATTTATCTTAAGTGTTTACAGTTTGTCAGCCTCTATGCTGTTTTGGGGGATACAGGAAGAAAAGCAAAAACATTCCCAGACCTTAAGGAACTCAGGTAAAAACAGCCAGTAATAGGTACTCAGAGATATAAAGGATTCTTATGAGAAATGGTAATAGTTTGATACATGGTGAAATCTTCTCAGAAATAGCTTGATATGTGAGGAGATCTTCTCAAGGGAAGCATGCCCATATAGGGAACAGCAGGGTAATATTATCTAGTGAATTATATCAACTAAAGAAAGAGAAAAATATTTTTGTGGAGCCAGAGATAGAAACTAATTTGAGCTGGTGTCCTAGAAAAAGTAGTTAAAAGGTTAACCCTAGTGTCTACTTTGCTTGCTCAATAGACTTATTAATATTAACTTCTCCTCCTCTGTCTAAAATCTCCACCCCATTTTTGATTATGGGTCACATGAAGGTGTATGTGTATGGGAGAGGTAACATATCAAGGAGGATTTAGCTAGAATTCTTCCAGTAAGATTGTGAACCTATACCTAGCAACCTAGTGTGGCTCGGGAGGGACTGGTTGCGTCACGGTCTAGGATAAATATAAGGTGCTTGTTTTCAGCATTTGCACTCACTGCATTTCTTTCAGTGCCAATTCTCATGAGAATGCAATAAAGGTCTTTTTGTTATACCAAAGCTACCTCTGAAAGAACTTATCTTGAGAAGGTGGTCTGCACTTCTTTATCAAAATCATAGAGATAAATGGACTCTAAAATAAAATAACAGGAAAACAATAAGTTTAAGCAAGTTAATGTCCAGGCTGTTTATGCTTTCTTCAGGGTTTTGAAATTAAGAAAAAATGGAACAATTGTCATATTGCCAATTTAACAAACAGTATTTTATAAAGCTAGAAAAATAGAATTATATATTATAGTACCTTCCTGTGATAAGTTCTACATAAAGTGTTTTTACCATTTTGATCTTATTTGATTCTCATGATACCTTTTGCCAGGTAGGTGCTCTTCCTACCCCTATTTTACAGTGGGGAAGAGTGAGGCAGAGAGATGAAATGTGGTCATACAGCCCAGGGTCATACAGCCAATAAGTTTCTAAGCCTGGATTTTAATTCAATTCTTCCTGATTGGAGGCCCAGCATTCTATTACTGAGCTGTTGCATAGCTACTTTAAGGAACCCACTAAAAGAAAATCTCTAAAAGTCTCTAAATCAAATGAGAGAAACTTACTAAGTTTTCTGTACTGGAAAAGATAATAGTACTGAGGGGTATTTGGGAAAACCTTCTCTTATTATTGGCAGTTTTTTTTTTTTTTCCTGAGAGAGAGCCAGGGGATTTCCAAGTCATAGTTAAGAGAAAGGAAATCCAGAGACTGTCAGGAAAGAGAATCAAGGAAATCCAGACATGTAAAGTATAACAGCAGTGAAACAGAAATGCCTGGGTTAGTGGTAAGTGTGATCCAGAGAGTGAGTAAACAAGAGTAAAAAACAATAAATTAAACATTGGGTAGCCTTTTACAGTTATATTCAGGACTGGAAAGGGCTCAGAGTGTACTGGAATCCTTTGGTACACAAAGCACATTTTTCATGTACACCTAGGGAAAATGAATAACCAATTGATCAACAAGCATTTACTAATTGCTTGTTATATTCCAGAAGGAGAGAGAATAAGTCCATGCATAAGCATGTGTAGAATAGATATAATGTGAATAAATACAAATAAAAATAGCATAGTTAAATATAAGGTAGTTTGAGGGGGAGAGCACTAGCATTCAAAATATGAAGGAAGGCCTCACACTGAAGATGGCAGTTGAGCTGTATCTTGAGACAATTTTCTCTGAGAAAGGAATTAAGAAGTGCATTGCCGTGGCAGCTAGGTTGTGCAGTAGATAAAGCACCAGCCTTGGATCCAGGAGGACCTGAGTTCAAATATGGCCTCAGACACTTGACACTTACTTGGCCCTCATTGCCTTGCAAAAATAAATAAATAAATAAATAAATAAACAAATGAATGAATGAATGAATGAATGAATGAATAAATAAATAAATAAATAAATAAATAAATAAATAGATAAATAGATAAATAAATACATACATACATACATACATACATACATACATACATACATAAATAAATATAAATAAGTTTATCCCAGGCATGGTGATAGCCACTACACAGTACTTACAATGAAAAGCAAGCAAACCTTTACAAGTAAAGTTCTATTTAAAGTAAATCACCCACAATTTTCTTTGCCCCTAAAATCACATTTGGTTTACACTGACATCAAACTTTGAACAATCCTTTGGGGTAAAGCACCTGCATATAATATATACATTCAATAATAAAAGATTAGTGGAGAAATTAAGTGACAAATCAGTTTTTGGTTTTTAAAACTCATGACCAAATGCCAGGTGCTCCAATTCTATCCCAGGAATTGAAATAAAGGAATGATTAGTGTTTGAAACAGATGTAAAATACATTTTGTTTTTCCTAATGCTGTCACTCTGACTTTAGAATTTTAAACAAGGGCAATAAATATGAATGATGCAATCTGAGAACCAAAGAATTTTTGGAGGAGAAATTAATTTGTTATTGTGAAATACATCTTGAGAAGTAGGTTTCTATGTTTTATGAAAGCCTTTCTATTTACCTATTGAATTCTATAGTGATGGCAATTTATTTTAGTATTTGCTTATATTGTATTAATTATAATCCATGATCAGTATAATAAGACTCTGTCTCCTAGACTTAAAGAACCTGGAACATAATAAATTTAGGAGAATTTTTATGTCTTTATATGGGAACTTCTGTACATGTGAACATCTCAAGTGAAATGGTATTTATAAAGAAATATTTATATGATGATAGTTGCAGATGAAAAGACATTCAAACAGCAGTAGCTTAATTTTTTCTCAGGCAAAATGAATTTTACTCATGGAAATGCATGATAATGCACATTAAGAGAATTGCTTCAGTGGCCTCTGACAGCCTAGAGGAGTCATAAAGTAACCAGGCAACCAATGAAGCTACTGTAGCTTAGGGGGAAGCAGGTGGTGTGTCCAGCTTGACATGGGGGCTACTGGGATACAGTACATCTGCCAACAGTTGGTTTACTTTTATGTCATGGTACATGTGATCAATAAGTCAATGAATATTTCTAAAGAAAGCATATTTACATGAAAATAGGTGCAGATTTCATCTTCTTTGGAAACTATTTAGCACTACATAATAAAGACAAAACATATTTTAAACAATTTCCCTAATGAATATTGATGCAAAAATCTTAAATAAGATATTAGTGGGGGCAGCTAGGTGGCACAGTGAATAAAGCACCGGCCCTGGATTCAGGAGTACCTGAGTTCAAATCCGGCCTCAGACACTTGACACCTACTAGCTGTGTGACCCTGGGCAAGTCACTTAACCCTCATTGCCCCACAAAAAAAAAAAAGATATTAGCAAGGAGATTACATCAAGTGATCATCAGGATAATACTCTATGACCAGGTGGGATTTATACCAGGAATTCAAGGCTGATTCAACATTAGGAAAACTATCAACATAATCGACCATATCAATAACAAAACTAGCCCAAATCATATAATTATCTCAATAGATTCAGAGAAAGCATTTGACAAAATACAACACTCATTCCTTTTAAAAACACTAGAGAGTATAGGAATAGGTGGAACTTTCCTTAAAATAATAAGCAATATCTACCTAAAACTATCAGCAAATATTATATGCAACAGGGATAAGTTAGAGGCATTCGCAAGGAATGGGAAGAAACAGGCAAGAAAGAAACAAAACTTAAACTCTTTGAAGAATATATCATGGTATACTTAGAAAATCCTAGAGAATCAACTAAAAAACTACTTGAAACAATTAACAACTTTAGAAAAATTGCACAATATGATATGAATCCACATAAATAATCAGCATTTCTGTACATGACCAACAAAGCTCAGCAGCAAGGGATAGAAAGAGAAATTCCATTTAAAGTAATGGTAGACAATAGAAAATACTTGGGAGTCTACCTGCCAAGACAACAATTACAAAACATTTTCCACACAAATAAAATCAGATCTAAATAATTGAAAAATATCAATTGCTTGTGGATAGGCTAAGTTAATATAATAAAAATGACAATTCTACCTAAATTAATTTACCTATTCAGTGCCATACAAATCAGACTACCTAAACATTATTTTATGTAGTTAGAAAAAATAATAGCAAAATTCATCTGAAAGAACAAAAAGTCAAGAGTATCAAGGGAAATAATGAAAAAGAAAATGCCCAGGAAGGCGGGCTGGCTGTACCAAATTTGAAGCTATACTATAAAGCAGCAGTCATCAAAACTATTTGATACTGGCTAAGAAATAGAGTGGTGGATCGATAGAATAGGTTAGGCACAGGAGACACAGTAGTAAATGACTATAATAATGTACTGTTTGATAAACCCAAAGACTCCAGCTTCTGGGATAGGAACTCAGTATTTGATAAAAACTGCTGGGAAAACTGGAAGATAATATGGCAGAAACTAGGCATAGACCAACATCTTACACCTTATACTAAAATAATGTCAAAATGGATTCAAGATTTAGACATAAAGAGTGATAAATTAGGAGAGGAAGAAGTAGTTTATCTCTCAGACCTATGGAAAGGAAAACAACTTATGTCCAAAAAGAGATAGAGACTATTATGAAATGCAAGATGGAAGACTTTGATTATATTAAATTAAATAGGGTTTGTACAAACAGAAGTAATGCAGCCAAAATTAGAAGGGAGGCAGAGCTGGGAAACAATTTTTACAGCCAGTATTCCTAGTAAAGGCCTAATTTCTAAAATATATTGGGAACTAAATTGAATTTATAAGAATCCAAGTCATTCCCCAATTGAAAAATGGTCAAAGGATATGAACAGGCAGTTTTCTGATGAAGAAATCAAATCTATTGCCATATGAAAAAATGCTCTAAATCACTATTGGTTAGAGAAATGCAAATTAAAACAACTCTGAGGTACCTCCTGACACCTATCAGATTGACTAATATGACAAAAAATGAAAATAATAAATGTTGTAGAAGCTGTGGAAAAATTGGAACACTAATGCATTGTTGGTGGAGCTGTGAACTGATCCAACCATTCTGGAGAGCAATTTGGAACTATGCCCAAAAGGCTATGTGACTGTTTATACTCTTTGATCCAGTGGTACCACTGCTGTGTCTGTATCCCAAAGAGACCATAGAAAATGGAAAAGGACCTACGTGTACAAAAATATTTATAGCAGCTCTCTTTGTGGTGGCAAAGAATTGGAAATCAAGGGAATGCCCATCAATTGGGGAATGGCTAACCAAGTTGTGGTATATGAATGTAATGGAATACTATTGTGTTGTAAAAACCAATGAGCAGGAGGAGTTGAGAGAAACCTGGGAGAACTTACATGTACTGATGATGAGTGAGATGAGCAGAACCAGGAGAACATTGCACACAGTAACAGCAACATTGTGTGGTGAACAATTGTGATAGACTTGGCTCCTCTCAGCAGTGCAATGATCCAAGACAATTTCAAAGAACTCATGATAGAGAGTGTTCTCAACATCCAGAAAAAAGACCTGTGGATTATGAATGCAGATTGAACCATACTGTTTTTGATTTGGGGCTGGTTTTTTCCTTCTTTTTTAAGGTTTTTCCCTTGTGCTCTGATTCTTCTTTTAAAAGATGACTAATGCAGAAATAAATTACATGTACGTAACCTATATCAGATTGCTTTCTGTCTTGGGGAAGGGGAGGGAAGGGAGAGTGGGTGAAAAATTTGGAACTAAACATTCTTCAAAAACATATGTTGAAAACTCTCCTTAGATGTAACTGGAAAATGATAAAATACTTTAAAAAACAGAAAATAATCCCAAAAAACATATTTTAGATATTTGTGGGAGGATCTGAACACTAATCCCTCCAAAGACAGGATTTGCAATATGTTTGTGTTTGTATGTGTGTTTAACGACATCTCCATGCCTAGGGCTCTATAAACTTTTCTTAGGCACTTGTTTATGAGTCCAACATTGTCTTTCTGTTTATATAAATTATTATTATTATTCTTGAATTCCTATTCAGACTGACCAATCAGGGTAGTCCATGCATGTCCATCTAGATGCAGGTCTTCTAGTAAAATCCATTAATTTGTATTTGTCCATGTGAAAAGGGGAGGAAGTCAGAAGAGCTGATCCTTGGACATGTTGCATCATAGACACTTCGATGGGGGCTTCAAATAAGGAATTCTAGGAGACAATGGCTTAGTTGCATTCTGTGATACCTTTATCTTCCCTCCCCAGATCTAAATAATGGCATTTCATAGAATATTTTGGGGATATAAATAGTAACAGAACAATCAATCAATAATTATTGTGTCTGTATGTCAGGCACTGTGCCAAGCAGTAGGAACACAAAGGCAAAAGGAAATTCCTTCCCTCAAAGAGTTCTAATACAGGAAGTTAACATATAAAAGAGGCTGAAAAGGGGTGGGGAAGGGTACTGGGTATGAGATCATGATGAAGATAAAAGGAGTACAACTGTGTGGTAAATGAAGAAAAAGCTGTCTGGGGACCTTACTTAATTGAGAGATCCGGGAAGACCTCTCCACTGTCCACTTTCCACCCTTTTCAGAGAACGGGAGGGACCCTAGGGTTGGGGATATTTACTAAATGTGAGTACACTAAGTAGCATGGTAACTATTTTGAGAAACCTGAGGTAAAATAATATTTTTAAAAAGTTCATTAGAGTGTGCAATGGGAACAATTTCAAGGTATAGTGGATAGTGAACTAGCCAGAAAGATCTGGGTTCAAGTGTAGCTTCTGAGAAATAGACAATAGTCTGTGAGACCATAGATAAGTCACTCAACATCACATTTTTTCAGGCAGCTCTCTAAGAATATGAATTGTAGAGAAGCTGCTGAGGAGGATTGAAAGGAGTTTCCTCACCTGGGAGTTCCCAACAATAACCACCAATTGCCAGCTATCCTTTATATAACTCTTCTAAATTTGCAAAGCCATGTTAACTTATTTAAACTTCATAGCAGCCTTGTCATATAGGTTTTATTATTCAGTTCTTATAGATGAATATAAGGAGGCTGAGATGTTAAAGGAATTGCTCAGGGTCACATAGTAAGTATGTAAAACAGCATTCAAATTTTGGTTTCTTTGATATGAAATCTTGGGCTCACTGTATCCCCTAAAGCTGCTTCCAGAATCTTGAACCTGTCCTTCTCGACCACTACTTTAGTTATTATTTGCTTTTTCTTCCACTTAAAAGGTAACTGGGTCATAATATTCAGTGATGTTTTTCTTTCCAATTAGCTGAAATGGGCTGAAAGTATCTCCTATAATTTTTTTGTAGACTTGAGTATTGTAAATGTATTAAGAGTGGATTATAGGGGGCAGCTAGGTGGTGCAGTGGATGGAGCACTGGCCCCAGGTTCAGGAAGACCTGAGTTTAAATCCAGCCACAGACACTTGAAACTTACTAGCTGTGTGACCCTGGGCAAGTCACTTAACCCCCTTTGCTCTGCAAAAAAAAAAAAAAAAAAGTGGATTATAGCACTTCTTGTGTATTCTTGCAACTTTTGATTGGCTCTTTTCTGGATATTCTCCTCTTACTTATAATTGCATTTCAATTTGAATTTTTCCCCTGAAATATTCAAGAGTTTTCAGATATTTGGATACCCAGAGGCAAGAATTGTGTAGTATGGGTTAGTGGAAAACCATTGTATTTGGACTCAAAGAACCTAGGTTTCAATTCTTATTTGGCATCACCCCTTGTATGATCTGGGACAGATTGCTTCACATTTTTGTGAATCAGTTTTCTCATCTTAAAAAAAAAAAAAAAAACAAGTTTGCTTGTGTTATATAGAATGTAGGGGATAATTGAGAAGGTTGGAAATTATAAGGCTAAAATAATACATGTCTAGGTTCCAATAGAATGTTAGCTCCCAAAGGGAATTTAGATTAATTAGTTCAACCCTTCATTTATGGATAAGGAAACTAATTCTTTGATAGTGACTTATAGTAATTTTATCATTCTAGGTCTCAAAGTTCTAAACTATAGTGACATTAGTGATCATCACTTCTAGACCTCTTGAAGTGAAATAGTATGCCCAAATTCAAATCAGACTAGAGAAACGAGTACACTTGACTTCCTGGTATTTCTAGCTGAAATGAACACTCCTTCCTCCTTAGAGTAGTGTACCAGACTTCTGGATCTTATTGGTTTTCCTATCCCTCCCTCCTGAATGTTTTCTAGACCCCCCCCTCCCCCCAGACACTTTTTTAATTACTTACAAGATAATCTGATAAATCATGGGAAGATATGGGTGTGAATGGGTAGTAATGGCCTCATGTGTCAACTTTTCTTTGTAACATTTGCATTTTTAAAGAAATTCCCAAGTCAAGTCCATTCAATATGGCAAGTAGGATTGTACAGTGGAAAGATCATTGGCTCATTAGTCAAAGCAAATAAGTTCAAATCTCACTTCTATTACTGCCTGTGTAACCTTAATTTATATGAATCTCAGTTTTATACTAGAGAGTTTCCAAGGTCCCTTATATTTTCCTTCCAATTAAGAAAAAAATGTCTAAAATGCATGCTTTATTCAAGATTTTATATGCTAGATGCCAGTGATAAAAAGAGAAATAGGACACAAAGTCTGTCCTTAAAAAAGTACAGTTTAATGAGATTAAGAACAGAAGGCAGGAAAATATAAGATAAAGCTCAGGAAAGCCAGATATGACTTCATGAATGCCATGGCATTTGAATTGGCCTTTGAAATAATCACAATAATAATAGCTGACATTAATATAGCACTTTAATAATTGCAAAGTACATGATTTATTTGATCCTCAAAACAACCTTCTAAAGTAGGTATTATTATTATTTCAATTTTGCAGATGAGCAATCTGAAGCATAGGGAGGTTAAGTGGTTTTCCCAGGGGTAGATAGCTAGTACATATCTGAGAAAGGGTAAGATAATGTTCAGTACTCTAGCCTCTACACCATTTAGCTTGTGTTGGAGGAATCCATTGCCACAGGCTGCTCAGGCCCTTCACAGTAGTAGCTCTTCTTTACAGAAGGGAGTGATTTCAACAGATGAGATTAGGGGTGCCCTGTATTCCAGGCAGAGGAATAGTGCTGTCAAAGCCAAGAATATTGTAGAGGGCTAGACAAGAAGGTGGGGCTAAAAATAATACAGCTTGGAGAGAACTTGAAATATGTGTAGAGCAGGAGGATAAAAATTAGATTAGATTGTTAAATTTGAAGCTTGTTGTAGGGGGCCTTTAATACCAGAGTGAGAAGTTTTATTCAGGAGACAATGAGAATCCTTTGCATGTCTTTGAGTAGAGGTAGGATGTGATCTTTGTGCTTCGTTAAGAAGTTGGAATGAATGGTTGTGTGGATGATGGATTGGAGAGGACATAGACCAGAGGAAAAGGAGACCAACTGAACGCTATACAAATAGTCTACATGAGAAGAGATGAGGCACTGAAGTAGGGATGTTGCAGTATAATATTTTACCACAAATAATTGACTGATGTTGGGGAGTTTCAGGTTCCTTGGCCAATAAGAATATATTTTTGAGTAGACTCTTTGACATCCCATGAATGCCACCATGGAAATGATCCCTTCCTTCTCTGTGCTTCAGCTCTCCTTTCCCTTCAACATTAGAAAGAAATTATCTTCAAGACATGCTGCCAGGTGAAGCACTAGTGTAGTATCATATACTGATGCCTTTCCCGCCATGATTCCCTCTATGAAACACCCTGAAATTCCTGGAGGTCCTGCAATGGGTGACTCCTAGAATATGATATTATTTCACAAAACTGTATTTCTCTATCCATCCAAAATTTCTTTGTATGGTCTTGAAACATAGGTTTAGGTAATTTGCTAACCTCCACAATACAATTTTTCTGAGGATCACCTAAGTAGTTTGTGTAATTGGCTTGCTGATGTGTAGCTGCTAAGATGTAGGATGTGTCCTTGGAGCTCATTATCTAGAAATGGTGGCAGAATGGAATGAAAGGGTAAGCACAGGACTTAGAGTCAGAAGACTTCTGTTATTTACTAGCAGGTATCCTTTGGCAAATCATTTCATCCCACTGAGGTTTTCTCATCTGTAAAGTGAGGGAGTAGAACAAGACAACCTCTAAGGTCCTCCAGGTGATAACATTCTACTTATCTGGGATTCTGATTTATGCTGATTCATCCCCTCCCTCACCAGTGATCCCTCAAGGCCAAAAGCAGACATTTACAAGAGAACTGGCCAGTGGCCATAACTCACAGGTCTTCTCTCAGCAAAACTAATAGGCCTATGTGGGCACTAACCCTGTGACCTTGATCCCTCCACTGCTTACTTAGCAGTCTATGACTAGCTGCCTGTACTTGACTGAAACCAGTGGGGAGTCTGCTTTTGAATTTGATTTTAACAGTTACTTTTTACAACTTGGTGAGGTGAGTTGTTCAAAGTTCTTTATGTCAGAAGAAGCCTGAAGCTTCATATTTCTTTTTAGTGTATTTTGATGGAACTTTAACTTTTCTGATACTATAGACATTCCATTCAAAATTAAGTTTAGAAATATCTTTCTACAGCCAATTGAATTAAAAAAAAATATTAAGCACCTTATATATGCTAGGCAGTGTGCTTGGTGCTAGAGATATGAAGACAAAATGAAAAACATACCCTGACTTCAAGAAGCTTACATTCATTGGGGGAATAGATTGTAGAAAAAATAAATTCAAGACCAATCGAGGAGGGAGGGATTATGAGCATTTAGCCAGATTAGCAAAGTCTTCTATAGTAGGAAGCATCTCAACTGCATTTAAAGGAAGCTAAAGATTCTATGATTTGAGATATTTCTTGGTTACTTCTCTTACATTAGGGGCCTCAAAACTCCAATATATTTGAGCAAAGATACACAGTTGAAGATTCTACTGGGTCTTGGACCATGTGGTTTTTTTGTTTTTTGTTCTTTTTAATGCTGTTTACACAGTTTCATATGTGTTTGTGTCTAATATATGTATAAAACTACATCAGACCAATCCCATGCAGCGGTGGATACTAAAAATGTAGAGCCATTAATGTAATCTTCATTATCTGGCATTCCAATAATACAAATACTGGGGTTATGCCTAAAGAACATCATAGCATCCCCGAACCATTTTAATATACTGAAATCATATTCAAATTGTGGATGAGAGATTAAAATGCAATCATTTAGTATGAATAAATTCACTTAAAAAAAACCCCAAAACACTATTTTAAGAGTGTACTTTATGCAAGGCTCTATACTTATTGCTGGATTTGCAGATCCCAGGATTATGGATTTTTTGAGTTGGAAGGGGCTTCAGCATTCATATAGTCTACCCATACCTGAAAAACAGCAACTATTAAAATATACCTGTCAAAAGTCATCCAGCCTCCAAATAAAGAGCTCCAATGAGTAAGAATCCATTATCTTCTTAGCAACCTGTTTTATTTATGGAGAGCTTTCATTATTTGAAAGTTTTTCCCCTCTAAGAATTAATTCCTATTTATCTTTTTTTTTTTAATGAGGCAATTGGGGTTAAGCGACTTGTCCAGGGTCACACAGCTAGTAAGTATTAAGTGTCTGAGGCTGGATTTGAACTCAGGTGCTCCTGAATCCAGGGCTGGTGCTCTATCCACTGCACCATCTAGCTGCCCTATTTCCTATTTATCTTATAGGATAGTTATGGATATAGATGATATAGATATAGATTATAGACAGATTATATAGAGGTAGAGATATATGTATATTATATACAGATATATATGGAGGCATAGATTTATGTATATGTGCATATGCATATACATATGCATGTGCATATATACACATGCACATATGCATACATATCTATGTTTTTATACCACCTTCATTATAAAAAATGTATCTCCCTCCACTATCCAATAAACCATCATCCCTTATTTAAAAAAAAAATTAAAAGGAGAAAAAAAATTCAGCAAAACTAAACATTCCAATCAAACATGACAGTATTTAAGATGTTCCATACCCATATTCCCATACCTCTGTAAAAATGGAGGGTTCATTTGAAACAGTTTTCTTCATGGAATTATTATTATTTTTTTTACAGGGCAATGGGGGTTAAGTGACTTGCCCAGAGCCACACAGCTAGTAAGTGTCAAGTGTCTGAGGCCGGATTTGAACTCAGGTACTCCTGAATTCAGGGCCAGTGCTTTATCCACTGCGCCACCTAGCCGCCCTCCATGGAATTCTAATTTACCTTTTTTCAAGTCTATTGAAATATATCACACCACAATTTATGGTGTATATATAGATGTTTACCTTTTCATCTTTATCAAAATCTGTAGTAGGAATTGGTCACTTACCTGCAAGTTTTCCATCAGTTCCATTCTTAGGTACTAATCAGTCCCTATTTACCTTTCTGATTCCTTTGACAATGGGAAGATTCAATGATCAAGTAAAGAAGTGCTTAGCATCCTTGCTCTTAGTAGTAATAGAGTTCTAATAGACATCAGTACTGTTGAAATCTTTATCATTGTTGTATTCTACTTCTCAGCCAGCTTCTTTTGTTTGCTAAACTCCTTATCTATTCCCTTTATATATCCAGGTGGTCTTTAGTATTCTATGATAATAAAATTGCATTTCTATCCAAATGCTGGCTACTCTATTTCCCCCTCAAATTCCTGGATTTCCCTATAGGAATATATCCTCTGGTTGTGGAATGATGGACCCAAATCCCCAAGGAATCCTTGAACTTTCCCAGGGGAGGGGCAGCTCTGTCTCCCACCTCAGAAATGGGTGTTGCCCAGAATGACCCTGCTATGCTGATAAGTAATACCAAGGTCTGCAGGATATGGATGGATGCAGCTCATCCTACTGAAACCCCACCTAGTTATCTTGCCCTTCCTAGTTTTTGCATTTCTTCTTGCTTTGTAATTCCTTCCCCTTTTTTGTAAGCATACAAAAGACCAGGTCTTCTATCACTCAAGTGGGGCAGCTTTCCATAGTGATCTGTTCCCAGTCATGTATACCTCTCTCCTAATAAATTTTTTTTTATTTTACAGAATTAGTGATAAGCCTCCAATTCTTTGGGTGAGCAATCCCCATTCCCGCAATCCAGGTCTCAAATCCCCCCAATAGTAGTAGTAGGCCTCCACCAGTCTCGGACGACCATGGATCAGTGTCTTGAAGAGCCACAGGCCACAGTGTGGCTATGCAGTCCGATATGGGAGCCGCAGCTCCTGAGTGACTTATAACCAGTAACTGCCGCATCCCATGTTGTAGCTACCCCTTGAGGAATAGCTGGAGTGTCCTCTCCAGGGTGATGGCCTGGGCGGATCAGTATAAATATAAATATATAAGCTAGAATTTACATGGTGTTTTAAGACTTGTAAAACACTTACATTTGTTACCACATTGACCCTTACAAGAATCCTGTGAGTTAGTGTGTTATCCTCCCTATCTTATAGATCAGGAAAATGGGACTGAGAAAGATTGAGTGGTATGTCCAGGAGCACAGAGGGGTACTTAGATACTCCTCTTTAAAGAATTTCACCTCTTGCACACAATCTAATTAGAATAAAATGATCTTTTATTTGGGTGCTTAGAGAAAATTACCAAGAGGGAAATCAAAGGTGACTTAAAGACAACATGATTCTCTGAATCACCCTTCTTGTCCAATAGAAGAAGGGCAAAAGTTTTTATAGACAGTAGATGCGGTGACCAGCTGACAATGGAAAAGTTCCCTTTTGGGGGTAGGGAAAGCTTCCTGAGAGTCAGGGGGATTTTCTTTTTTTATGATAATCCTGACCTCTGGAGTTATCTCTGTCTCCTAGCTCAGATAGTAGCCATACCTAACTGACTTTCTTGCTATAGAATTTAATCTCCTCCTACTTCTTAGTGAAATGGGGGAGAAACTGATAGGATAAAGCACGTGGGTCCTTAGGATTCCTCTGTAAAGAATTATACTCTCGCACAAGACCTAATCAGGAATAAGAGAACAGGTTTATTGGGGTACAAGAGAAACTGGCCAGGAGGAAGGTTTTGCCAGAACAAAACGCTTTCCCCTCAGCTAACTTGTGGGGTGCCATTTTATAGGGTTTAGATGGGGGTGGGTAAGAGTCTCTTATTGAGTGAGGGGCTGGTGGTCTTCCCGAGTTGCACTGCGGTAGGAAGAATCCCTCGTGAGAGATCTGGTGGTGGGTGTCAACTTTGTCCTGATGGGTCTAAGCAGTCTGCTGATGGGCAGTTCCAGGTGGTCTTCTCCTGGATTACCTCATCCAGGTGCTTAGGATGACTGGAATGTAGGGTGATGGTCCTGGAGCATGCTCAGTTCGATCTGTGCCACTTATCTCCGTTAGGTGTGTGTGTGTGTGTGTGTGTGTGTGTGTGTGTGTGTGTCCTTGATTGTGTTCAAGGAGAGGCCTACTTGATTTCAAGGGAAAAACCCCTGAGGTTTCAAGGAAAAGTTCCTTGAACCCCCCAGAGAATTGTTGGGGTGAATGGGGCCTATAATCCTCCCATGGCATTAGGTATGCCCATCCTGATAGCTAGTTGGCCAGTTTAAACTTTAGTAGTCCCAACCCCTATGACAAGGCAGGATCTGAACTCAATCTTCCTGATTTACAATCCAGGACTGTTAACACTGATGTAGGAGGCAAAAAAAAAAAAATAAAAGGTTAAGAGAAAAACCTAAGACCCAAGCTCTAATTCAGATATGAGCTCTAAGAGGTATTCAGACCCCAGTTAATAGATAACTTACAAGTCAGGATGCTAAATTCTCTTACCCATAGAAATCAGTACCTTGGACTATAACAATGAAAAAAATGACAGGCTACAGAAACTCAAACTATGAATAAATAATAAATGAAGATGTTTTGAAACTAAGCATGGGAACCAGAATGAGACATGCACAGAAAAGGCCAAATTCGTCCCCAGCTTCACCTTATGACATGTAAACCCCCAAAACACACCTCCACAGAAAAATGTACCCACCTCAGGGGTTGGCTCAGGGACTCCAAATTAGGAAAGGCCCTCCCCTGTACCTCCTAAAGTTAGAGATTATTATAATGAGAAGGACAGGCCCTACCCTATACCTCCCCAAGGTAGAGATTATTATAATGACTGATAATCAATTTATCTATACCATAAATAGTATACTGTCTTTTCTTTAACTATTTGAGAGATACCTTTCTAATTTTCTGGTTCTCTCCCTGTGGTCACTCACAGTATTGCAATAAAATTTGGGAAACTGAGTCACTGAGTCTTGTATTTCTTTCGGCATGACTCATGATCAATTTGACCCTAATTCCATCCCACATCAAACACCACCCAGGCACCATTCTCCTTTTTATCTACATTTCTGTTTTTGTTTTTCTTTTTAAACTCATTCATTTGATGTGGGAAAATATGGGTAGGGTAGAGTTTTGGGGTAAGGGTCCTTAAGAATTCCTCTTTAAAGAATTACACCCTCTTGCACACAAAACCAATAGAATAAGATAATAGTTTATTCAGGGACAGGGGAAGGGAAATCAAGAGAGAAATCCTTGGACTTCTTCTCATGGTGAGAAAGGCATTGCACAGAGCATGGCTCTGAGATACCAATCTCCTCAAGCAGGAGACAGGCAGATACTTTTATAGAGGACTGATGGGGGTGATCATCTGACTGTGGAAAGTTCCTTTAGAGAGAGAGGACCCTCCCCCACTAGTGGTGGCTGGAGGAGTTGGGTGAAGGGTGACTGCAGATCTCTCAAGTCATCTCTCCTCAGGACACAAAGGCAGCAGCCACACCTAATGTTATCTCCCCAGGGGTGAGGGAGACTAGAATGAAGGGTGGGGGTCCTGGAGCTACCTTCTCTGTGGATCACACTTATCTCATTAGGTGTGTCTGTCCTTTGGATTAGCTTCTCAAGGAGAAGGTTCCTTGATATACCCCAGAGAACTTCTTGGGTGCTCTGGGCCCATAACACATCCATTCATTTTACTAAAATATATTCTTCTGAAAGCATATTCTAGTCATAAGTTTCATTGTATCACCTCTAAGTAAAACTTTTCATGTCATTTTTTTTTTTACTTCTTTGCATAGGAAGCTCTAGTTCATTTTATCAAAGATCAATATAAGGAGTATGGCAAGAATACAAGGCACTGTGATATGAGGATATTCAAAATAAATTCAAAGGTTCAGCAGAGTACTATGGTAATTTGAGAAGGGAGAGATGCTTTTTACCTGGAGAAAGGGTGTGGTGAAGGTAGGGGAAGCTTTGACTAGGACAGCAAGATAGACTGCAATTAAAAAGCCCAGTTAGAAGATCATTACAATAAGAATGATGATAATTGGTAACATTTACATATGTCTTTGACATTTGCAAATCATTTGGATATACTCTCTCATTTGATCCTAAAAAAACACCAATTGAAGAAGGTGTCTTATTAATAGGAAAGCTCCATTGACAAGTTGGCATCTTAATTGAACTTTAAAGGAAGACAGATTTTAAAAAAAGATAAAAGTTGCACAAAGGAAAAGTCCATTCCAGAGGGTGAGGAAAGAATGTGGACAAAGTTATTGAGGGCAGGATGCAAATGAGCCATAAATAATAGAACATTTTAAATAAAACATAGAAGCATATGAAAAGAAGTAACATAAGTAAAGCTGAACAAGTAGGCTGGAGCCAGAACAGAAAGGATTTTTAATGCTATTTAGTGGTTAAATAAAGTAATCAATAGTAAGCCAATAAATCTTTGAGATGAGGGACATAATCAAAGTAGTGAATTTAGAGAGTTGCTAGGGCTCTGGCATGGACAAGGAGATAGACTTTAATTAATTAGCCCTGATTGGAGGTAGTTGTCATCATTATCATCATCATTATCATCAATAAAATTTATGTCAATTATCATTTACTAATTATTATGCAAATAATTATTATTTACATAATAGCTCAAAAGAAATGTGAGATTTGCAAATTTAAAGATATCTCTACTTCAAATGTTCATATGGACTATTTGTGCCAGACTGGTGGTTGAGTCTTCTGAGCTCATGCTGGTGTGATCAGGCTCAAATCAGACACACTGAAACTTCACTTTGACATAGTAGTTTCATTTTGGTCCACTTGAAGGACAAAGGACAACAACCAAACAACCAGCTTTGCATATAGTTTCTCATTTGATTCTCAAAACAATTGAATGAGGTACTATTATTATTTTCAATTTACAAATGAAATTGAGGAAGAGAGAGTTGAGTGATTTGCCCAGGGTCACAAAGCTAGTATATATCTGAGGCTGGATTTAGATTCTGATCTTCCTCTATTCCAGTTAAGCACTCTAACAATTATAGCATCTATTTCTATCTCACAGGTACAGAGAAGAATAGATGACCACTTTAACTGAAGTAATGATCATGGGAGTAAGCATATTTTATCATATACAATTGTGAGATTTAAAATTGGATATTAGATCATAAATCTCCCCTACTTAACCTTTCCCTTACTTTATCTCCCAAACTAGTAAATGGAAGAAGCTTTTGGTTTTTTATATTTTTAAAATTTGGCAGTAGGAGCAGCTAGATGGCGAAGTGGATAGAGCACTAGCCCTGGAATCAGGAGTATCTGAGTTCAAATCTGGCGTCAGACACTTAACACTTACTAGCCATGTTTGACCCTGGGCAAGTCACTTAACCCCAATTGCCTCACTAAAAAAAAAAAAAAAATTGGCAGTATGTGTTTGATATAGTATGTGACTATAAAGTAATGAAGTTGCTTCTCTTTCCTTTTTTTCTAATCCTAGCATCTTTTAATAGCATTTTATTTTGTACAATTACATGTAAAGACAATTTTAACATTTGCTTTAAAAAAAAATTCATTTCCAAATTTTCTCCCTCACCTCCCCCATCCCTAAGATGGTAAGTATTTTCAATGTAGATTATACATGTGTAATCATGTAAAACATATTTCCATATTAGTCATGTTGCAAAAGAAAACACAGATCAGAAGGAAAAAAAAGGTGCAAAAAATAAAGGAAAACTAGTATGCCCCAATCTGTATTCAGACTCCATAATTTTTTTCTCCAAATGTGGATAGCATTTTTCCTCATAAGTCCTTTGAAATTGTCTTGGAACATTGTATTGCCGATAATATCTAAGTCATTCATACTTGATCATCATAGAATGTCGCTATTAATATATACAATGTTCTGGTTCTGCATAGCACTTTGTATCAGATCATGTATGTAAATCCAGGTTTTCTGCCTAGTATCTCTCATAGCACAATAGTATTTCATTACATTCATATGCCACAACTTGTTTAGCCATTCCCCAGTTAAAGGCATCCCCTCAGTTTCCAGTTCTTTGTCACCACAAAAAAAGATACTGTAAAATTATTTACACAACTAGGTCTCCCCACCCATTTAAAAGAAGTCTCTTTGGGATACAAACATAGTAGTGATATTGTAGGATCAAAGGTTATGCACAGTTTGAATGCTCTTTGGGTGTACTTCCAAATTGCTCTCTAGAATGGTTAGATCAGTTATCAACTCCACCAGAAATGCATTAGGGTCCTAATTGTACTCACATTCCCTCCAGTATTTATCATTTTCCTTTTTTATCATATTAACCACTCTAATATATATATGAGGTAGTATCCCAGAGTTGTTTTAGTTTTCATTTTTCTAATCAATAGTCATTTAGAGCATTTTTATATAAATATTGATAGCTTTTATTTCTTCATCTCAAAACTACCTATTAATATCATCTGACCATTTATCAACTGAGGAATGACTTGAATTTTTTATAAATTTGATCAGCTATCTATTTTTTTACTATATTTAAAATTTTTATTTTATTTACTATCTATTGATTTACTATTTGCTATAAAATCATTTCAAGGCTTTCTGCTTTCTGATCTTGGTTGCATTGGTTTTGATTGTGCAAAACCTTTTTAATTTAATATAATCAAAATTATCCATTTTATATCTTGTAATGCTATCTCTTATTTGGTCATGCATTCTTTCCTTCTTCTCCATAGATCTGACAGGTAAACTATTATTTGCTCTCCTAATTTACTTTTGATATTACCCTTTATGTCTAAACAATGTAACCATTTTGACCTTATCTTGATTTACTATGGAAAATGTCCAACCCTAGAATCTTAAGGAAAAGACATAACCAATTTTGATTAGGGAGAGAGAAGACACAGAATACTTGTTACAACAGGAATGGGGAAAAGTCAGAAAAGTGGTATGGAAGTGGGAAATGAAGTGTTATGTCTAGGGAACAGTAAGAAATCCAAATCGACAGCATTTTATAGTTCACAAAAAGGAATATGTAATGAGCCTGAAAAGGTAGGTTAGAACCAGAATGTTAAGGTCTTTAAATGCCTAAGAGGAATTACTATATAATTCTAGAAGCAATTGGGAATATTGCATTTTATTGAGAAGAAGGGTGATATAGTCAGACCTGGACTTTGGGAAAATAACATTGTCAGCTATGTGGAGAAGGGATAGAAGTGGAGAGTGATTAGGAACAGTAAAGTCTATTAGGGAGCTATCGTGTACCCCAGAAAAGGGGATGAAAGTCTAGATGAGAATGATGTCTGTGTGAGTGAAGAGAAGGGGACAAATGTAAGACATTCTATGGAGGTAGATATGACTGGATTTGGCAGTTTATTGGACTAGGTTAATATATAGGGGCATTCCCTTTTTTAACAGTGGATATACCCAGATAACATAGCATATGTACTTTCAAGAATGATTAAATCCTCAGTCCCTATTATCATGTTTACTTTTATTAGAAAGCCAGAGGATATGATTAATTAAAATCAAAGGCATTTACTGAAAAACCTTAGTAAAATAAGTAGCATTAGAACTTTTTCCCCATGTACAATCAGCAGACTTGCACATAAAAATACACATTATCATTTGGAAGAATAGATTCATATAGATACATGATGGACATGCATAGGAAAAATGAGGGGCCAGGGCCCATAAATTGAAAGATAAATTGTATCAAAGACAATCAAGGAAACCTGTGCCTTTTGGTGATGTCACTGTAGTGCTTTCACTAATCTTATGTGATGTGTAATCTGTGGCTGGACTGCATGCTCTGCCAGATGATACTCCCTGCTGTTCTCTTATGCTTACTATTGACCTATATTCCAATGATATTGGATCACTACCAGTTAGTGTCTTGATGGACATATGGTTACAAAAATTCATTCTGCTCCTTGCTTTAACTAGAGTTCCAAGCAGAAATGCTACATTGTCCTCAAAAGAGGGAGAGTAGTCTCTACCACTTCTTTTTTAATTTAGAGATCAGAAGTTTAAACTTCAGTTATTTTATTGAGGCTTCACCATCATATATTCAGTAATAGATTGGAGGGAAGGGGTGGCCTCAGCTTTCTTAAAATATAATTTTTCCACTCTCAGAGTCTTGGCTGTGATAGCTTTTCTTCTCTGGCAAAATAACTTTGTCTTCCACTCAGTTATATAGACACCCAGCTTAATGCCCACCACAGACATTGAATCGAACTTTTAATCTTTTTCACTGTGGATAAAGGTGCTGTGATGAGCTTTTATCTGACTTAGAGTTAGAAATCCCCTATACTGCTTGCTTATATGTTAAATAGCTGTAGCTCTTTAGAATGATTTTAGGTGGCAGTTCTTTCAACAAATTGTCTCCTGAGAATACTTCTTTTTTGTTCAGCCCTGATTACGTTTATAGGATCTCACATAAATAAAAAGAAGAAGAAAAGAAAAGAAAAATAGCATTAATAAGCCTAGCTAGAAATTTTGGAGTTACTGCTTCTATCTCAATTGTTTGTTACAAACTGCTTCCTTTATAAATTTGGAAAAGCATCATGGCTGCTTTTGTCTGTCCCATTGAGATTATATTTGTGCCTATCAATCTACCTAGATATGATTTACAGGAAACAGGAACAGATCATCTCTAGTGTCACCTTTCCCCTATGTCTAAAGAAAACATTTGATTTCTTTCAGGGGAAGCAAGAGGATGAGTCCAGGGGTTGGCCAATTATCACTTTTGAGAGAGAGAGAGAGAGAGAGAGAGAGAGAGAGAGAGAGAGAGAGAAGGAGAAGGAGAAGAGGAGATACCAGGCTAGAAATATATCTATCTGCCCCCTTAAATATTATTAGTCCATGGGATTTATTTTCTTTTTTAAGTTCAAGCCACAGCTCCTGATGACTATTTCTTTTTATTTCTTGTTTTCTTTCTCTCTTTCTTTCTTTTTTTTTTTTTTGGTGAGGCAATGAGCGTTAAGTGACTTGCCCAGGGTCACACAGCTAGAAAGTATCAAGTGTCTGAGGCCAGATTTGAACTCAGATCCTCCTGAATCCAGGACCAGTGCTTTATCTACTGTTCCACCTAGCTGCCCCTGATGACTATTTCTTCTAAGAATATTTAATTTTCTCCAGTTACATATAAAATATTTATGACATTCATTTTTGTAAAATTTTGAGTTCCAAATTTACTACCTTCCTGCCATCCCTCCTGAGACAATAAGTAGCTTTGTATAGATTATACATGTGCAGTCATGAAAATCGTATTTCGATATTAGTCATGGTGGGAAAGAAGGCACAGACCAAAAACAAAACAAAAAATCCAAATTGAAAAATAGTATGTTTTGATATGCATTTATATTCCATCAATTCTTTCTCTGAATGTAGATAGCTTTTTCACCTTAAGTCCTTTGGAATTGTCTTAGATCATTGAATTGTTGAGAATTGCTAAGTCATTCACAGTTGTTCATCATACAATATCACTGTTATTGTATTCAGTGTTCCACTTATTTCACTTTGCATCAGTTCATGTAAATCTTTTCAGGTTTTTCTGAAAACATACAGCTCATAATTTCTTTTTTCTTTTTGAAAATACTTAGCATTTTATTTTTTCCAACAATATGTAAAAAAAAATTTTAACATTCATTTTAAAAACTTTGAGTTGTAAATTCTTTCCCTTTCTCCTTCCCTTCTCCCATGAGAAGGCAAGAGATTTGTTATAGGTTTTACATGTGTAGTCATGGAGAACATTTTCCTCTTAGTCATGTTATGAAAGAAAACATAGACAAAAAAAATCCTCAAGAAAAATAAAGTTAAAGAAAAAGTATGCTTAAATATGTATCCAGACA
The DNA here is from genome assembly GCF_019393635.1 of Dromiciops gliroides. Taxonomy (NCBI): domain Eukaryota; kingdom Metazoa; phylum Chordata; class Mammalia; order Microbiotheria; family Microbiotheriidae; genus Dromiciops; species Dromiciops gliroides. The sequence continues at coordinate 510,642,044 of NC_057862.1, forward strand.
CCATCAGTTCTTTCTCTGGGGTCGGATAGGATTTGTCATCATAAGTACTTCAGAGTTGTCTTGGATTATTGTATTGCTGAGCATAGCTAAGTCATTCATAGCTGATCATCTTACAATATTGCTGTTACTTTGTACATAGTACATTTCACTTGGAATCAGCTCATGCATATCTTTCCAGATTTTTCTGAGAGCATCCTAATTATCATTTGTTATAATACAATTGTATTTCATCAAAATCATATATCTGAATGTGATGGAATTGTATTATAACAAATGATGAGCAGGTGGATTTCAAAAAAACCTGGAAAGACTTACATGAACTGATGCCTAGTGAAGTGAGCAGAATCAAGAGAATAGTGTACACAGTAATAGCAACATTGATTATCAACCATGATAGACTTAGCTCTTCTCAGCAATGAAATGATCCAGGGCAGTTCCAAAAGGTTTATGATGAAAAATGCTCTCCACATTCAGAAAAAGAATTATGGAGTCTGAATCTGAATGCAGATTGGAGTACACTATTTTTATTTTATTAGCTGTTATTTTTCTTTACTGTGGTTTTTCTCTTTTGTTCAAATTCTTCTTTTACAGTATGAGTAATATGGAAATATGTATAACATGATTGTACATATATAACCTATATCTGATTGCTTGCTATCTTAGGCTGGGGAGAGGGGAGAGAGAGGGAGAAAAAATTGGAACTCAAAATCCTACAAAAATGAATGTTGAAAACAAACTTTACATGTAATTGTAAAATGAAATAAAATACTACCAAAAAGTCACATACTTCAATTTGCTTCACCATTCCTCTATGGATGGACATACCCTTAATTTCCAATTCTTTGCCACCACAAAAAGAACTGCTATAAATATTTTTGTACATTAGGTATATTTCCTCACCTTTTAAAAAAAATCTCTTTGGGATACAGACTTAGGAGTGATATTGCCTGGTCAAAGGCTATGCACAGTTTGATTGCCCTTTGGGCAGAGTTCCAAATTGCTTTCTAGAATGTTGGATCAGTTCACAACTCTATCAACAGTGAATTATTATTCTAATTTCCCACATCCCCTCCAACATTTATCACTTTTCTTTTCTGTCATATTCGCCAATCTGATAGATGTGAGATGGTACCTCACAGTTGTTTTAATTTGCATTTCTCTGATCAATAGTATTTTAGAGCATTTTTCATATGAATATTGATAACTCTGATTTCATCATCTGAAAACTACCTGTTCTTATAAATTTGACTCAATTCTCTAAACATTTGAGAAATGAGGCTTTTATCAGAGACACTTGCTATAAAGATTGTTTTCCAGCTTTCTGCTTTCCTTCTAATCTTGGTTGCATTGGTTTTATTTGTGCAAACCTTTTTTTAATTTGATAAAATCAAAATTATCTATTTGACATCTTGTAATATTCTAATTTCTTTTTTGTTATGACTATTCAACTTCTCTATCTATTGACTTCTCCCTGGAGACTTTCTCTCCTTTCAGTAATTTCAAGCAAGGTTAAAATTGTACATCTTCTCTGAAAAAAACAAAATAAAACCTAATTATTAAAATAGAGAGCTCATTGAGGCAGGGAGATTTAAGAAAAAATGACTTTTTTTAAAGGCAAAAAATAAAACTTGTAAAACAAGTAAATAATAAATCATATCACAAGTATCTACCTGTCAGGCGAGTGAGAGGAGAAATGGAGATTAATGATTTCAAAAATATAAATGTTATTGGCACTCATTTCTAAATTGTTATGTGATTAAAGAAAACAATAAATTAATACAATATTAATTGCTGCATTATTCTTGTGAAAAATAAATAATTTGATTACTTCTTCTTATACTACTGTATTATTTAAAACTATATCTTTATTTTCTTGCACAGAACAAGATTTCTGCCGCAATTTCCAAAGAAGAAAGCAGTCCATAGTTCAGTTTTTTACATATCCATCCTATAATTGCATCAATCACTGAAACCTGCTCAAAATAGCAGAAAGGGAGACAAAATAAATTGATTCTTGTCAAAAAATAAACAGCAAAGGGGCTTTACAATGTCATCTGAAGTAATTTTAAAAACTGCCACTTGGTGAAAGATTGAAAATGAGGCTATAATTACTATGACAATGTCAAGAAAAGAGCCATAAGCTGTCAAGATAATGCTGAAAGATATGTGTTGTAATTGATTGCAACAACATTGTATATTCTGCTAACAGGTTATTGACTTGTTCACAGGCTTGGGATGAAGAGTTTTGTGTTGACTTAAGGGAGGCAATGGAGATATGACCCTGACAGATAAATGGGCAAATTATTCTTCTTTAGCAGAATTCCACTGGGTTTAGGACTTAAGGAAAAAAAAAAAGATGGATTTTTATTAATTCTGGCTGCTGTCTTCTCTTTAGTATATTCTGTGTGTCTAGAAGTTAATTTTCATAGCAAGATACCAGTAAATCAGAATTGAGATTAATACCAGATTTCCTTAGAGTGGCAAAATGGCATCTGATTATTTCCAGATACATAAACATTTTACAGCAAATACAATTAACAATTTTGTGAGATCATGGCCTTAATCTGGTAACCAAATTTATACTAAATATAATTAACTGTAATTGATGCTTTTTGCCATCAAACAATATAATGTAAGCTTTGAAGGAGTTTCATTTGGCATTATGAAGTAATACTTTCCTGATACCACAATATTTACTAGATAACAGAGGAGGGCTGAAATTCAAGGAAAGTGCTACAATTTAGTTGACGAGTTAACATTAAAAATTTTGACTTTGAGACCCTTAGGAGACTTTGTAGTGACTTTAGAAGCCATCTAAAACAACCTGTAGCTGAACAAGAATCCCTTTCCTGACATAGCTAGTCATAGATTTTTGTCAGTCTCCAATGAGTTCAGTTCCATTATTTTCCAAAACAATGCATTCTATTTTTTGAAAGCTCTAGTAATTAGGAAGTTTTTTTCCTTATTTCAATCTTAAATGTGTCATTATGTAGTGCCCTTTGCTGTTCAGTCATTGTCATTTCTCATTGTTCATGACCCAAGGACCAATTGTCCATGGAAATTTCTTGGCAAAGATACTGGAGTGGTTTTTCCTTTATTTCTCCAAAATTTATCATTTCTCAATGTCAACCCATTTTCCCTACCTTAAATCATTGCATGGAAACATAAAGGATAGCATAACTTTTTTTTCACTACTTCCTTCTTGTGGTATGGAGATGATCCCAAGTTCATGAAGGTTAATTCAAGCAAAGCATTCATTGTAGAAGCTTTAATGACATTAGAATGATTTGGAGTTTGGGCTCAGCAATGACTGTTTTCTAAAGAACCACCTACTTTAGTTGAGAGTGACTGATCATTAGAAGCATGACCACTATTTTAAAATAGTTTATGTATTTATAAATCTATTTTTGTCCAAAGCAACTTTCTGTACACCTGGTAGAGAAAATCTTAGCTCTTGAACTATTAACTGTATAATTGCTTAGGTTTATATAGTTGTTGTTTTTCAACATAAATGACCACATCTGGAACTAAAAACAATCCTAGAACATAGCTAACTCAAATATTAAAATTGTTTTTAATCTATGGAATAAAACAAGCATTTCCAAAACATAGTACAATAAAAATATGATTTTATTTGAAACTACAAATCTACTATGCACAAGTTTGTATTCCTTTCAAATATACAAAAAATTATGCAAATTTCTTATTTTCTTACCTATACTCTGCCCTAGAAATGGCTACCATTAGACACAAATAGGTGTATATCTATATATAATATGTATGTAAACCTATTCTATACATACTGCTATTTGTCAGTTCTTTCTCTGAATTCAGATAGCAATTTTCTTCATATGTCCTTTATAGTTAATTTTATATTTATAATAGTCCAATTAATTGTTTCTAGTAGTCCAATTATTTTAATTCTTATTTTACAAATGAGGAAAAATGAGACCAAAATAAATTAAATGAGTGGATAAGTACTATAGAGCTGCCTGAGATATGTAAAGGTTATAGAACCTACCCAAATTCAAGAGACTAGTATGAATCATAGGGATAATCAGAACTTGGTTTTTCCTTGCTCCACAGACAGTATTCTATTGAGTAGACCACAACACCTTTGCATAGAAAATATTAGATAATCAATGGAAAGTATCCTAGGATTGTAACCTATAAGCTATCTTAAATATCATCTAGTTCAACCCATTCATTCTATAGAAACTGAGACTCAGAAAGAACTGACTTGCTCAATTTTACAGTGGTAATATTTTTTGGTTGATAATAACAAAGATAATACTTATTCTCTAACTAATATATGGACACAGATTCTGTTATGAGCAAGAAGATACTTAAGGTACTTTTTCTGAGCCATAAGGGAAGGAGAAAAAAAATCTTCCAATATATTATTATATAGTTCATTGGGTAAAAGGTGATTGAATTATGATGAACTGAGCACATGTATGGTTTGAATTTCACAAATTTATTTTTCCATGTAATTGATTTGTTTAAATTAAATTATTTCAGAGTCCAAAGACAGTGTATGGCCTAAATAATCTGTCAAAGTATGCTTCTTTTTTATATTTGTTCTGACATGTTTTCCTGTCCTAACTTATGGCTATCTATCATAGATAGGAAAAACTGAGCACATATTGCCTATGCAGTGTCAAAATACTCATTTCTTATTTTAACTTAGTTATGAACAACTTATAGGAAGATTTTGGAACTCTTGAAGAGCTCATATGATGTTTTTGTTTTCACTTAGATATTGCAACGTGATTGGTGTTTTGAATATACTCACAATGGATTTCTGTTTTATGGTAATTAAAAGTTTTCATTTTAAACCTGTTTAAAATGCCTATTACATAAGAAGGTTATACTTGTACATGTAATATGCATGCAGTAATTGTTCAAGCAGATAAGGAAGCTTGAAGGTACACATATAATTCAGAAAATCAGGTTATATTTTTAGAATGAATAGTGAATTAGAACTGATGACCAAGAATAGACTTGTGGGAATCTTGCTCATAATGCTTATTAAATCTTTTTTAGAATAGAGAAACTACATTTTCTTCTGTCATTCAGAAATTTCATTTATTAGGTGAATTAAATTGGGTTATTTCAATTGTGTCAAAATCCATATTCCAAATTTTTTGGGGGGAGGTAATAGTTGAAATTCAGTGTTTTGCCCTTGTGAAGGTCTGTCCCTGTGCAAACTATAGAGGGCTACTATAGGCAATGTAATCTGGGTGAACAGTTGTCAATGATACTAACACAATTACATATTCAATCGTCTCTAATGTTTTATATTTCTATTACTTGGAAATTAATGGAAGGAGATCTTTTTATGAAGCCCATATCATTGCAAAATGAAACTTTTTATCTTTGATTTAGCTATGGACTAAATATGTCTGTTGAGTTTCACAGCTGTCAGACACCCACACCCTACTTCCCTCTAGTCTGCAAATATCTGACCTCCAAAACTCACCAGCTCAGAAAAGATTATGTAGGTATTAAAAGATTTGTTGGCTCCTTTAAAAAGGTCTATTTCTTCTCCCTACTACATCTATCAGACTTTTAAATAAGGATTTTATAGCTTCTGCAGCTCTCTGACCTATACCCTTTTCTTCTGCCCCCATAATTGGGGAGTATGGGGGGGAATGGCCCCATTACATAGAAAAACTACCACAGGAACTGGACCAAGAAGGTCAGCTGCCTGTCCTTCTATCCTAAACTTATTTTGCTGTATCAGTTGTAGTTAAATTCCGTTGCAGTAAATCTTGGATTAAACTACTGTGAGAATTAATAGGTTGCACTTTATATTAAGGGGAAGAAGTCAGTCTGGGACCCGAATGTTTGGAATATAGCTGATAAAAAAAGCCACACACTGAGCAAGATGAACCTCTAAAGTCAGAATTTGCCCTGTCTTCTTTGTTTTCATGCAAATTTCATAGGAACCAGTAGAATGAGTATTTTAAATATTTTTCCTGTGTTCCAAAGAATAAAAAATTTCACAATCTCAGAAAGTCAATAATTATTTTCTCTTTAGAAAGGACCTCAAATAAAATATTAACTGAATTAATATGGAGGAGCCTAATGAATTGTCCTGCTTCTCATCAGAAATACAGATAATTCACTTTGGTGCAGGAAAACAGGATGGGGGAAGTATTCCCTGACTTAACTGTATGACTCAGCAAAAGATTTAAAAGGAGAGAAGTCTTGTGAACTCTACTCCAAATATGACTTCATTAATTTTTCAATTAGCAGCTACTCTATGAAGTATCATGATCAATAATTGAGATTAACCTATACTTTCAAAGCAAATACAGAGCAAATATCAATTTAACTAAGCTGCTGTCTAAAAGGCACATAGACAAATGCCAGAAACTATGAAATATAATCAAGGTCAAATGTCTAATAGCTATAAGAACAAAATAATTTAACAGAGGAAGATTAGTATGATGTAATCAGTTCTTTCCTCCAAAAAACTGTAGTGCCTACAATTGAGGAATAAGTCCCCTCCAAATATCACCAAAGTTTGGAGTCAGAATTTACCAGTGTCATAAATAACTGAAGTATGCTGAGGAATTATTCCACCTAAAAATGTCATATTGGATAATTTTTTAAAAAGCAACACTGAATATAATAATGGAGAAGAGTGTCCAGAGTGAAGAAATGCCTTGGTTCTATACCATATGAGAATCAGAATCAGATGGTGGGAATGGGCTTATTTGCTTGGAGAAGGGAAGAATGAGGGTAAGGAGTAAGCTGTCTCAAGTTTGAAGGATTGACATGTGTAAGAAGTGCTCAAATTGTCCTGCTTGGCCTAAATGAGAAGAAATGGGAGAAATGGGTAGAAGTTACAAAGAAACAAATTTATGTTTGGTGTCCGGGGTGGGGCATCAAAAATAAATAGCTCACAGGTGTAATGGATTGCTTAAGTGAAATAGTGGGTTCCCTCTAATGGAAGGTCTTCAAACAGAAGTTGCTTGACCACTTGTCAGGTATAGTATAGTAAAAAACACTTTCAGGTGTGGGTTAAATCAAATGAGATTCTTTCTAGCTCCACAACTCTTATGTATAGTTTGAAGCATAGTACAATATTAGGCACACACTAATATTCTTTAGCTATTTCAACTATTTGCCTTGTCGAAATGGCTGCTAAGTTCCTCAGGGGTAGCAATTATGAATTTTAACTCTTTAGTAACTTCAATGGTCCCTAAGACAATGCTAGGTGGCTCAGTGGATGGAGCACCAGCCCTGGATTCAGGAGGACCTGAGTTCAAATCCGGCCTCAGACACTCAACATTTACTAGCTGTGTAGCCCTGGGCCAGTCACTTAACCCCAATTGCCTCCCCCGCAAAAAAAAAAAAGAGAGGAAAGGAAAGGAAGGAAAGAAATACAGAAAGAAGCAAAGGAGGGAATAAGGAAAGGACAGAGGGAGGAAGCGAAAAAAGAAGGGAGGGAGGAATAAGCATTTATATAGCATCTACAAAGTATTAGGCACTGTGCTGTCTTTTACAAATATTATCTCATTTGAAGGAAAGAAAGGAAGGAAAGGAGAGAGGGAAAGAAGAAAAGGAAGGATGAAGGGAGAGAGGGAAGAATGGAGGAAAGAAAGGAGTAGAAGGATGGAGAGGGGAAGAAAAGAAAGGAAGAGAAGCATGGAGGGAAAGAAGGAAGGGAAAGATGGAAGGATGGAAAGAGGAGGAGAAAGAAGGAAGAAGGAAGGAACAAATGAAGGAAAGTTAACTGACTCTGAAGAGTTATGAATATTTTTTTAAGAGGTTGAAAGTACTATGAAAATGTCAGGTATTGGTCACTTTGCTGGCACTGAAGCAAGACTCAGTTGTTTTGCCTGAGTTAGGACCCAGGTCACAGTCCTAAGGGGGTGGCCCAGGTGGGCGGGGGCAGGCACACCAGAGCCTGCAGTCACAGTGGAACAGGATTCTCTTCCAGATTAGAGGGCAAGCAGGGCTGTGGTTGCTTGCAGACCAGAGCACAGGCCAGGGAAGTGGTGAATGTGCTTCTCCTTAAATTGCACTACCTGGGACTCCCTGAACCTTGGGACAGTGTGCCCTGGAAGAAGTGCCCGACTTTAAGAAGTTAACTAGTTGTGTGACCCTGGGCAAGTCACAAGCCCAATTGCCTCAAAGAAAAAGTTAAAAGTTAAGAAATAGGCTGGCAAAATGAGCAAACAGAAAACAAAAATGCTGACCTTAGAAAGTATCTTTGGTGACAAAGAAGATGAAAATACACACTAAGAAGAAGATAACAAAGTCAAAGCTCCTAGATCCAAAGGTTCCAAGAAAAATATAAGTTTGTCTCAGGCCATAGAAGTGCTCAAAAAGGACTTTGAATATAAAGAGAAGTAGAGGAAAAAATGGAAAGAGAAATGAGAGTGATGCAGGAAGTGCATGAAAAAGTCAACAGCTTGAAAAGCCAAATTGACCAAATGGAAAAGGAGGTTCTAATGCTCTCTGAAGAAAATAATTGCTTAAGAATTAGGATTGAGCACAAGGAAGCTAATGACTTTATGATAAAACAAGACAGTGGAGGTTCTAATGCTCTCTGAAGAAAATAATTGCTTAAGAATTAGGATTGAGCACAAGGAAGCTAATGACTTTATGATAAAACAAGACAGTAAAAAAACCAAAAGAACGAAAAAATAGATGGCAATGTGAAATATCTCCTTGGAAAAACAAGTGACCTGGAAAATAGTTATAGGAAATATAATTTGAAAATTATTAGACTACCTGAAAGCCATGATCAAAAAACAAACAAACAACCAAACCAAAACACACACACACACACACACACACACACACACACACACACACACACAGAGCCTAGGCATCATCTTCCAAGAAATTGTCAGGGAAAATTTCCCTGATATCCTAGAACCATAAAGTAAAATAGAAATTGAAATAATCCACTGATCAACTCCTGAGATCGTAAAATGAAAACCTATGGGAATATTATAGCCAAATTCCAGAGCTCCCAGGTCAAGGAGACAATATTGCAAGCAGTCAGAAAGAAATAATTCAAGTATGGTGGAGCCACAGTCAGGATAACACAAGATCTATCAGCTTCTACCTTAAAGGATTGGAGGGCTTGGAATATGATATTCCAGAGGGCAAAGGAACTGGGATTGCAACTAAGAATCACCTACCCAGCAAAACTGAGTATCATCTTTCAGGGGAAAAATGGGAACTCAGTGAAAGAGAAGACTCTTCATGCCTTCTTGATGAAAAGATGTGACCTGAATAGAAAATTTGACTTTCAAATACAAGACCCTAGAGAGACATAAGCAGGCAAACAGGAAAAATAAAAATAAGGGATATTAAAAGATTGAGCTGTTTGCATTCATACATGAGATCTTATGGACTGGAGGGGAAGATGGGGGAGGTGCAGGGCAGTGAGTGAGCCTTACTCTTACAAGAATTGGCTCAAAGAGGGAAAAACATACATGCTCAATTGGGTATAATAATATATTTTGCCCTGCAGGAAAGTAGGAGGGGAAGACAATACAATGATCCAAGACAACTCTGAAGGACTTATGAAAAATGTAGTCCATCTACAGAGAAAGAACTGATGGTATCTGAACCCATATTGAAGCACAATTTTTTTTTTTGTTAGTTCCTTTTTCTAAAGTTTTTTTGTCTGTTTTCTTTCACAACCTGACTAATGTGGAAATGTTTTGCAGGACTACCTATGTATAACTTATATTGAATTTCTTGACTTCTTAAGGGGGGGTAGAGAGGGAGGGAGAGAATTTAGAACAAGAATTTGAAAAAATGATGTTAAAATTATTTTTACATGTAATTTGGGAAAAATAACATTCTAAATAAAAGGAAAAAAGCAAATGTTGGGTATTATTATATTTGAATTTTACAACTGTATAAAGGTGCCTAGTAGATAAAGTGCTGGGCTTGGACTTGGGAAGCCCTGTGTTTGAATATCCTTGGCCTAATTCTTATTGGCTGTATGATCCTGGATAAGTCATTGATCTCTGTGTACTTCAGGTAATATCCTAGGACTTTTATAGGAAGTCATGGACTGCTTGTGATATGTGTTGGTGAAGAAAGTTCTCACTTAGGCAGTTTTCCACTCTGATGAAATAATATACTTCACATAGTATCATATTATGGACTAGACAATAATATTGAATAATACTATGGTAATTAGAAGTCTGTCAAAATGGATTTTGAAAGAATAGATCACGTATGGATTTATGATACTGACACATAGGCCTTATGTCTCTAATGCATTATGCAATGTTATTAAAGTACATTTCTATTTCTTTTTATTGTAAAGGTCATTGGGTAGATAGTGTTAGTACTCTGATGAGACATATTTCTTTAAAGACTAAGAGATTATCATGAAAAAAGACTTAAGAGAGTCCTCAAGTCAGTTTGAGATAAGAAACAAAGACATCAATAGCGACTCTAATTAATATTCATAATGGGGCTTATTTTGTTAGAGGAACTTTATTAATGATAATAAAATTGAGACCAGAATTTTAACAAGGTTATAACCAAGATTGTGAAAGGGACTTGAAGGTGGGGAGGGGAAGCAAAGGTAAATGCTTTTATACATGAAATCAAGTGATTCACCTATTATTCTCATGGACTGTCAAAGATTTCTATTCTAGACAAATTTGCTTATTTAAAAAAATGAACAAGGGGAGGAAGTGTTTTTCAGGTATGGAGAAACATGTGGAAAATTAGTCATTCTATGGTAGGTGGGAAATTCCTTGCCCCATTGTTATTTCAGGAAGAGATTTTTTTTTTTTATCAATTAAGGTAGTATTTGATTTATTGTGATATAGAGGAAAGATTTTGATAATATACCATGAAAAAAGAATTCTTTTCCAGGCCAGGATTTGCTAATAACTAGCCATGTGACCTTAGACTTTGCAGCTCATTTTTTCCAAGACTTATTTTTCCATGATTATATATGGCTAAAAATTTTGTAATTCAGAGTCAGAAGACTCAGAATTTCATGTGACTTAAAGAACAATATAATAGTTCATGGTGGGTATACAGAAACTACAAGATATTACCAGCAATAACTTACACCAATGAAGTGATTTACAAGATATCATGAGGACATGTATGACTGGAAAATGGGGTGGGCTATTCATGTAGTAAGGAGAGACTGGTGAAATATAGCTACACGTGCAATATTAAAAGAAATGGGAAGAATGAGAGGACTACAATGCTTTGCTTAGGTCCTCTACAGTGAATTTAGGAGAATAAATGGTGAATGATTTTGACAAACACTGGTAGATGAAATAGTTAGGACCGTAGCTATAAAATGGGAAGGGACCTTGGAAGAGATCAGGTCCAACTCTTTAATTTTACATATGAGTAAACTAAGGCAGGTGGAGATTAAGTGTCTTGCCAGGGAGTAAATAGTTAATAAATATATAAAGTAGGATTTGAATTTTGTTTTCCCTGAAACCAAGTTCAGAATTGCTATCCACTGGAAAAACCAACTCCCTCAATGAAATTACAGGTCAGTTTAAAGTATACTGCTGGATATGTATTTAATGATTTCTTTTTCAAAGGAAATCACATTTAATGGAAAAATCCATTAACCATAATTTATTTTGCACCTACTGTGTGCTAGGAATCATGCACACAAAATACAAAGATACAAAGACAGAATTGAAACAATACCTACTCTCAAGGGACTTACATTTTATCTAGAAAAATAACATGTGTATGTAAAAGTATATACAAAAATATAAAGAGAATAAATACAAAATGAATATAATGTAATTAAATATAGTTAATAAGTGAGGGACAGCATTAGTAATTGGGAGGATTGGTGAAAGATTTCTATAGAAGATGATGCTTAAGATGAATCTTAAAGCAAATGATATGTACTTTGAAATCTAGAGGAGGAAGAAATAAGTTGTGGTTGGCAATCAGCGCAAAGGCAAGGAGATAGAAGATGGAGTCCTGTGCATGAGGAACAGAGAGAGCCAAATTATCAGACTTGTAGATTCAAGGAAGGTAAGCAATGTATAATGAAATACAAAATGTATGTTTAGGCCAAAATTACTTAAATCTTTAGAAGGTGAAAAAGAATGGCTTCTATTTGCTCCAATAGGAAATAAAGAGCCAGTGGAGTTTGAGTGAAAAGAGATATGGTCAGAACTGAGTTTCAGAAAACCCACTTTGGCACATGTGAAGGATGGTATGGAGACTCATTAGGTGGTCATAGCAACAGTCTAGGAGAGAAATGAACACCAGGCTCTAGTGTTTAGATAGTTTCTAGAATTTGGAGTCTTTAGTCTCTAGAAAGAGTCTTTTACTTGAGTATCAGGTCTGCTGTTAATTATATCACTTTGGGGACTCCCCTTCCTTGCTTTGCACTTCAGTTTCCTCATATTAAAATGCAGGGGATGGGAGGAGTAAATGATATTAAAGGTTCCTGCCATAATTACATAAAATTTTACTCTAGAAGCCTCTTCCACTAATCTGAAAGGTGGAATGAATAGTGAAGGTGTTGGGTCATACAATGCTCACAAAGGAACTTATTTTAAAACTCTTCAAATGCTTCATTTTATTTTATTTTATTTTTTTTTAGTGAGACAATTGGGGTTAAGTGACTTGCCCAAGATCACACAGCTAGTAAGTGTTAAGTGTCTGAGGCCGGATTTGAACTCAGGTACTCCTGACTCCAGGGCCAGTGCTCTATCCACTGTGCCACCTAGCTGCCCCTAAATGCTTCATTTTAAAAATGAAAATTAAAAATTTCATCTAATTCATAGGGTTGTTGTGAAGATCAAGGAGATGTATATGCAAAACTATGCTATTCTTAACGTGCTACATAAAAGACAAAGATTTATTATTTTGATTCTAAGTACTTAATTACTTATCTTTGAAAATAATAGGGGGCAGCTAGGTGGCACAGTGGATAAAGCACTGGCCCTGTAGTCAGGAGGACCTGAGTTCAAATCCAGCCTCAGACACTTGACACTATCTGTGTGACCCTGGGCAAGTCACTTAGCCCCTATTGCGCTGCAAAAAAAAAAAAAAAAAAGAAAAGAAAAAGAAAAAAAAGAAAATAATAGGCAATTTTTATATTGTAAATGTTTTTGAAGTCAATGAAAATTGGCTGTGAACTAATAATTTAAATTCTACTTTATTCTCATTCATGATATATAACTGTTTAATGAAGAATGCTTATCAAATTTTCAACCCTCTGCCCAATAAGACTTATTGCTTTAAATTTTGAGAGAAATATGAATTTGTAATTAGGACACACACAAACACAAAATCACCATCCAAAACCAAAACTTATAATTCTACAGTATAAATCATTGAAAATAACATTATTAAGGAACAATGTGCTCATTCATTTCTTTGCCGGTCATGTTTTATTTGTCTGTTATATATTGATGATATATTTCAGGAGACTTGATTTTACTGATGTTGTATCTGAAGTCACATAACAACAAAAATGAATATATTTGTTATTGGATTTAGATTTTAAGTTATTTGAAATAAGGGTCCATGATTTCTTTAAAATCTGTATTTCCCCCAACTCAAGAAGAATGCTTTGGACATTGTTTAGACCTATGATTGCAGAGGGGTAGGAAATGTCTAGTGATTAAATTCCCTCTAGCAGTGCTATTATGCAGCTCTTATGTAACTTATAATATTATTACCTAGGGTACTGAGTGTTTAAGTTACTTGTCTAGGATCACACAGCCAGTGATATATCAGAGGCAGGTCTTAAACTTTCCCACTCTAAGAACATTTCTTTATCCATTATGGAATACTGCCTTTACTTTGCACATACTAGGCCCTTAATAGATATGTGTTGGATGAATGAAGAAAAATGAGTTTTCACTCAATTAATGGATTTTTAATGTAAACTAGGTCCAGTAATAGTTTATAAAGCTATTCCAGTTAGTATAGAAAAAATGTTTCAGTATATCTATGGGGATGCATGATCATAATGTGTATTTTTAGTGATAAAGAATTAAGACCGTGTTGGGGATTTGAATTTGAAGAGTTCATTCCAAAGAAGATTAGTGAGGAATAAAATCACCAAGACCTAGGAATAAAATTAAGAAATGGTCATTTTGCTTCACCAGAAAAGGAATTGGGTTGAAGTGATGATAATGACTACAGTGTAATTAGAGAAGGAAATGCAGGCAGAGGATCACAGAGAACATAAAATTAAAGGACTCAAATAAAACATTTAACTTAATTTTAGATTCTATGGGATGTTTTGCCTATGCCTGTCTCCTGGGCATGGAGGGATGTCCGTGCCTTTTTGATGCTCAGGATTCTTATTATAATGAGGGTCAATGTGATTTGAAAAATACCTGAAACACTAGTCCACCCCAAAATACTTCTGCAGTTGTCACATTATCAGTTTGAGGTGAAATACTAACCTTTTAGTATTCCCCTAATGAAATGCAAAATGCCACATAGTAATATTTCAAAATTAAATAAGAAGAAGCTAGAATAAGAGGTACAGTGGTGTGTAGCTGATCAAGTGTTGAATGTGAAACCTGGGTCCTAATCCAGCTTTTAACACTAGTTATATGACACTGAGCAAGCCACTTTTCACTAAAACCTTTTAAACCTTTGTTATCAACTGAAGGAGTAAGATAAGATGAGATGTAAATTTACTTCCAGATAAAGATCTATGAGCCTATGTAACTAATATTTAATTTATCACAGTAGTTCCCTTTGAGGCTTGCAGGAACAGGATAGTAAAATTATAAATTTTAATATGTGAAGGTGGGGGTGGGGGAAGTCACAGTGTGGAGCCTATCCTAGAGAGAGTAGATTCAGGTTGGCTGCTGCAATGAGGGTCTTTGGATAGCTAAAAGAGCTATAGGAGAGTATTATATACCTGGATCAAGAGAGACAAAATACATATTTGGAGAAACAGGAGAATGAAGCCAATCTTCACATTTCCTTGTCAAAGAAAAATAGAATTTATGGAGACCCTGAGAGTTTATCCTGTCCATTTTTAAAAGGCTTATCATCTTATGATAGTACTAGAGCTATAAATAGGAAATTTTCCAATGCTGGTAGAGTAAGTGGTGGTTTAGACTATATTTTTTCCATAGAATACATATTCTGCTGACATAATGCTAGCAGAGGGGCTACCTTGCCCCTAAAAGACATCCTCCTATACCCAGACTGGGCCCAAAGAGCCCCTGCAGGCTAATGGAGGAACAGGATATCCAAGGACAGTGATACCCTCAATAAACAAGTTGGGAGATGAGGATGGGATTGATTTGAGAAATAATGGAGGTTTCCATTTTGTGGCATGGAAAAAATAGAAAGCACATTCAATTAACTACCCTACTCCAAGTCACTAAGCTAGGGCATAGGCCACATTTTCAACCCTACCCACGATTTATAGGTCTGTATGGAACAGATGTCTAGTAAATAAATGATAGCATTGAACTTGAGGGTTATTTTTTGTTGTTTTGTTTTTTACTTTTGCTCTGAAGATGAGCATTAATTTTAGAAATCATTCCTCTGGTATACTAAAATCTCCTAAAGAAACACTTGGTTTTACTTATGTGAAAAATGATTCTATTTATTTTGACCAGAATATGAACAGAGCCTGAAATTATCATATCAAAGGCATGACAAGTCATTGGCACTTTCAGATACTGAAACACTTTGGTATATCAAAAAGAGCCAGGCATAGATTGTTATCTGGACCTGTTCTTGACTTGTCCATGTATTGTCTTAATCATAGTCAAGACTTAGGCAAGGTACTATTGCCTGGTTTAACCTTCTGTTAGCCCTGGCAAGTTCTGTGGGGGCATCTATTGGAAATTAATTGGAATTTCAAGATTCTATGTTACAAAGGATGTCATATATGGAATACATGGACTTCAGAGGGAGACAGAGAAAATAAGAGAGACCTAGAGAGACTGACAGAGACAGAGGCACAGAAAGGAAGATATAGACAGACTGACAGACAGACAGACACATACACAGAAGTAGAGAAACAGAGACAGACTGGGAGAGAGTCTAATGAATTACTTAAGGTTACATAGCCACCATATGACAGAGAGAAGCATGGTGGTATAGTATTATAGTGGATAGAAAGTCAACATTGAACACAAAATCTGGGCTCAAGTTTCATCATTGACAATCAATCAGTAAACATTTATTATATACTATGCATCAGGCATTGTACATTGGGTCTACAAATGCAAAGAAATAAATACCTTTGGGGGAGGGGAAAATAAATGCTGTATAAAACATTTATGTAACACCTACTGTATGTCAGGTACTGTGGTAAATGCTTTGCAAATATTATCTCATTTGCTTTGCACAACAATGGTGAGAAGTGGCTACTGTTATTATTTCCATTTTATAGTTGAGGAAACCAGGGTAAGCAGAAGTAAAGTGACTTGCCTTAGGTCAAACATCTAGTAAGTGTCTGGGGTAGGATCTGAACCAAGGTTTTCCTGGCTCTGTGTCTAACCTTCCTTTAAGGAAAGAGCTCAACTAAGAACTTCATTTCTCCCCTGGTTATACTATTTTGGGATTTCTCTTCTCTTTTCACCATGCCCTTAGGGATATCATTAAAGAAAACCTCACCATCCTACAAGATCCCTTTAGCCTTGATAGGGCAGCTAGGTGGTGAAGTAGATAGAGCACAGACCCTGAAGTTGGGAGGACCTGAGTTAAAATCTCACCTCAGACACTTACTAGTGGTGTGACCTTGGGCATGTCACTTAACCCCAATTGTCTTAAACATCTGGGAACATCTCCAGTTGTCCTGATTTGTATCTTGTCACTGGATGCAGATGGCTCTGGAGGAGAGAGTGAGACTGGTGACTTTGCACAGCCCTCCCTCACTTAAATCCAATTCACTGCAAGTCATGATGTCACCCTGATGTCACGGTCCAACAATGTCTGGATATTTATTGCATCACTACTTTCTGCCTTTCTAATTAAAGGGTGGAACATGAACTTCAAAACTTCCATTTAAGAAGGGAACTCAGCTCTGAACTGCTCCTCTTTTCTCACCTGACTGCACTACTCTGGGAAATCTCTGATTTCTCCCTGATTCCCCTACTGATTCCCCTCATGAGGTATCTTCCCTATCCCCCTGCTTTTCAGGTTCCTTTTGTTTACTTTTCTCCATTAGCTTGTAAGCTTCCTGAGGGCAAGGGCCGTTTTTTTTTTTTTTTTTACTTTTATGTCCCCAGTGCTTAGTACAGGGCCTGAGGTATATTTATTGACTATCATCTCTATATCATCTACATTTATATCAATTTTTATAATTATACATCTAAACTATCCCCTCTATTTCTATCTAAATAGATATAAATATATGTAAAGTTTACCAGAGGGAAGAATTAATATAGAGAATGTGTGAGAGAGGCAATTGAAGTCCATAGATACATTTTTGTCTTTTTATCTCTAGGACCTATCATTTTGACTTGTATATTATTAGTTAGAACTACTGTGATTTCATCATCATAAGGAATTCCTATAGACAAATCTCCAACTACTGATAACCTGCATCTGCTCTGGAACTTACATTCTTAGAAAGGACAGGGACACCAAGAGGCTAAATGACTTTTCCAGGGTCATACAAACCTCATTTGGCAAAGGCAGATCCTCTTCCTTTCTCCAAGGCTGTCACTTTGTACCCTATTCCATGCCATCTCTCTCATCTTATACATAGTAAGCACTCTGCAAATTTGTTGAAATTGGGAACATTAATGAAAATAGCAAAGGAGAAGAAAGGAAGGAAATCAGCATTTATTAAGCACCTAATTCTACCAGCCACTCTAAGTGCTTTGCAAGTACTAAGTCATTTGATCTTCACAATGACCGTGAAAATTAGTTACTATTATTATCCCAATTTTATAGTTGTATAAAGAAACATAGTTTAGGGAACTTGCCCAGAGTCACACAGCTAGTCAATGTCTGAGGCTTATTTGAACTCTGATCTCTCTGAATCCAGGCCCAACACTCTTCTTCTAGATATGCTCTACTGGTGATAGAGCCTGCTTCAATGAAAAAATGGTCCTAATGGAGTATCAAATTGTTCAAGGTTGAAATATATTTTTATATTTCTACTTTGAGAGGTAAGGCACATTATACCTATTTTATTTTTATGTTTTAATAAACATTTTTAAAGAGTTTTGAGTTCCAAATTCTATCCCTCCCACCCTCCTTTCCCTCCCCACTCCCTGAAGCAGTAAGCAATAAATTATAGGTTATACATGTACAATTATGTACAACTACCATGTTAGACATTTTGTATAAAAGGCAGGAATAAAAGAAAAAAATGAAAGAAAGTTAAAGATGGCATGCTTCAGTCTGTGTTCAATCAATATCAGTTCTTTCTTTAGAGGTGGATAGTATACTTGATTATTAGTCCTTTGGGATTGTCTTGGATCATTGTATTGCTGAGAATAGCTGGGCCATTTGCAATTCTTCATCAAACAATATTGCTTTCACTGTGCACAAAGTTCTCCTTGTTCTGCTCACTTCATTATACATCAGTTTATATAAATCTTTCCAGGCTTTATGAAATCATCGTGCTTGTCATTTCTTATAGCACAATAATATTCCATCAGGATCATATAACGCAATGTCTTTAGCCATTCCCCAATTGATGGGCATTTCTTTGATTTCTAATTCTTAGCCACCACAAAAATAGCTGCTATAAATACTTTTGTAAAAATAGGCCTTTTTCTCTTTTATTGGGTGTTTTTTGGATACAAATCTATCAGTGGCATTGCTGTATCAAAAAGTATGTACAGTTTTATAGCCCTTTGGGCATACTTCCAAGTTGTTCTCCATAATGGTTGGATCAGTTCACAACTCCACCAAACATGGATTAGCATCCTAGTTTTCCATTTTATACATAATGAAACTGAAGCCAAAAAAGAGAACTGACTAAGAAATGCTAAGGACTGAAGAAGAGAACTGGTCTTATAAAATTGTAGACTTGGAATAAAACTCAGAGAACATATATTCCTATTCTTTCCCTTTCTCCTGATGCAGCTGATCCCAAATTATGCCTCCTTACTCTAACATGTAGCAGAGACAGTAACTGTTTTCAGGTTTCATCACATCTGTGGCTCATTTATGGAAGTATCAAGAGTACTTCCTTACCCTTTGAAAGGACCTTGTTAGTTTCTAGAGAAATTAATTAGACAGTGCAATCCAATTAATGGCCATAAGGCTGGGTAGTTCCAGGAAACAATACATTGCCATGTTTGCATAGTGAGTCCCTTCAGAAAATTTGACAGTCATTTTAGGGGACTATGCATTCTCACTGGGCACTGCTACTTAGCCCAATGCCTAGCACAGTAGCTGTCATGTCATGGGTGCTTAATAAATGTTTATTGATTGACTGCTAGACATATTCTCTTTTTCTAATCTAGCATAGCCCTGTACTTTTATTTTCATAAATTTAAACTGATCTCCAATACTATTGTTAAAAATTCAGATTGGAAAGATGAACTAATTATATTTGCTTCTTATCACATTTTCAGAAATGATTTTTGCCTTAATAGGAACTAGTTTCTGAGTGGAAAATCATATTCTATTAAAAATTGTGAAGTAGAAGAAAAAGAGAGAAAATTGGACTACCAAATATGCTTTGCAGTATAAATTATTCTTTTATATATTTTTAGTCATGGAAAACATTTTCGCTCATTGTCACTGAAGATAATACAATACCCTTTGTTATTTGTTCTAGGAGCTAAGAATCTTTGAGTATATTTAACATTAAATGGGTATCTTTATAATGAAGGTAAATGTTGAATATTTTTATAATTGATATTGGAAGTATCTCAGAATAAGACAAATTTTTCACAGTAGGGAATGCTAAAGTATAACAGATGAACAATTCAGTAATTGAAGACTAATTTATTATGGAAAATATTCATAAAAGTTGTATAATAATTAAAACAATTAACTGGATCTTATCTTTAGGAAACTTGGGGACAGAAGGGTTAAGGAAGCATTGGGAAAGAAAAGTCATAAACACCATTGAAAAATGTGTGTTTTTTCTAAGAACTTAGTCTAGATAAGACAGTCTCCCTACTAGAAAAGTAACCATCTTGAAATTTAGAACATTTACTCAATTACTTCAAAAGAATGTCTGCCAAAGTCTCTATCTTAGTGGAATTTAAGTTCTGAAGGAGAGAGTATTCATTCTGTTGAAGCCATGTCCTCCTGCAAATTCTTCATGAGGTTTCCCTACAACATGATATGAACTATCCACTAAGATGTTAGGTTTTTTGTTTTGTTTTTATTTTTTATTATAAAGGTATGAATATAGAATCTGTCATCATGCTTTTATATGACTTGTCTGTACTATATTTATAAGAATAAATTTTTTTTCTAATTTCTGTTTTAACTTTACTTAGGATATACTGTTATTGCGTTGTATAGAATAAAAATTAAAAATAAAGAAAAACACTCAACTTGTATACATACATGCATGCACATATACACCTATATGTATATATAAATGCACAGTATACATACACATATGTGTGTATGTATCTATATGTGTATTTATATACACACATATACATAGGTTGAAGAGGAGGTCTGAAACTCCCATTTGATTAAAGAATTCCTTGTTTCTAAATCCCTGTATCAAAGCATATTGCCAACTAATCTATCACTTAGTGTTGTTAGAGAAATGCCTAAGGACACAGAGAGGGTAAGTGGTTTTCCTACAGTTACAGCATTAATAAGCATCCTTGGTTGAAATATAAATTTAGGTCTTCCTGACTCTAAGTCTCAATTTGTCCACTGTACCATGCTTCCTATCAATGTTGAAAGTAATGAATTTAGATAGGCTAAATCTTTGACTATGTCTTAGTGGGAGGGCACCTGAGCTCACAGGGAACTCAATGCCATATAACAAGGAAACAGGGTTTTCTGGAGAATATCAACATCCCACTCCTTGGAAGGAAACTTAATGAACCATCATATGACTTGATCTCTTATTCTTCTGCCAAATCCAGTTGCCTTTTGGCAATCCTTTTTCTCTTCCTCTCTGCAGCCTTTGACACTGTTTATCATTCTCTGCTTCTTGATGTTTTCTTCTTTTTGTTTAGAGGATACTACTCTCTCCTGATTGTCCTACTACTACAAGACCACTCCTTCTCTGTCTCCTTTGCGAGATCTTCATCCAGATCATACCTGCTAACCATAGGTGTTGATCAGGGTTCTTATATACTTCATTTGGTGATCTTATTAGCTTCCATGGATTTAAATACTATCTGTGTGCTGATGATTCTCAAATCTACCTAACCTGTGCTAACTTCTCTGCTAACCTCCAGCCTTGAATCACCATACTGAATGTGCAGTAGACATTTGAAATTGAATATGTTCCCAAAATAACTTTATTCTCCCCTCCCCCCTGTGCCATCCCATCCTGCCTTCCCTATCACTGTACAGGGTAACACCATCCTCCTTTGCTCACAGGCTAACAACCTAGGCATTATCCTCAACTCCTCAGTATCTATATCCATTCTATTGTCAAGGCCTATTAATTTCATCTTTGTAACATCTCTCAAATGTGTCCTCTTCTTTCCTCTGACATTGCCACTATTCTAGTATAGTTCCTTATTACCTCACACCTGCACTATTGTAATATCCTGCTATTGCGTTTAACTGCCTAAGTTTCTCCCCAGTTCACTTCATCTTCCAGCTAAAAAAGTGATTTTCCTCAAGCACAAATCTGATCATTTCCAAATACCTAATAAACTCTAGTAGCTCCCTATCACTTTAGGATCAAATATAAAATGTTTTTGTGGCATTCAAATCTCTTCATAACCTAGGCCTTCCTATCTTTCCAGTCTTCTTATACTTTACTTCACCACCCCTACTCTTTGATTCAATGACACTGGCCTCCTGGATGTTCTAAGAAAAAGACAAATGAAATCTCTCCATTCCAGGCATTTTGTCTGCCTCATACCCATGCCTGGAACACTTTTAGTTTTCAACTTCACCCACTCACTTTTCTGACTTTCTTTAAATTTCACCTAAAATCCTATGTATTAAAGGAATCCTTTTCCAATCCCTCTTAATTCTAGTGTATCTTCTCTCTTAATGATTGTCCCTTTATCCTGTATATGCTATTTTTATATATCTGTTTGCATGTTAGCTCTCCTTTTAGATTGTAAGCACCTTGACAGTAAGGACTGTCTTTTAACTTTTTGTATTCCAAGTACTTAGGACAGTGCCTGGCACGTAGTAGGTACTTAATAAATGCTTATTGATTTTTATTCTTGCAGTATTCAAATGAAGGTAATTTTTACTCAGCATTTCACAGTGTAAAAAAGTTTCTTCCTTTTTGTCAAACATTAGTTTCCAACAATAGAACATCAGGATATATTTGCCTCTGGGTTGATTTGTTCCGTAAGTACATTGGATTATACATGAATGCAGTGCATCATTTTTTGCGTGTCTTATGTGGAACTGTGCTCAATGAAAGAAATAATACACATATGCCTTAAGCTAGTACAAATGGCAAAGGGAAAATGATTCAATTATATTTTTATGACATTGTATGAATTCACTTTTAAGAAATGCACTGTTTTCATCTAAGTATCTAAGTTACTCTGGCATCTAATGGAGATTGGGACTTCATTAATAGATTGCAACTTAACCATCTACTCTCTCAGCATTCTTGTCTATATCATCCCAGAAATCCTCCAAAGGTTAATAGATATAGTATTTACATAGTTCATAGAAGTGACTCTGAGTAAATCCACATGAATACAGCGTCTAGGAGTATGGGTCAAGAGACCTGAATTTCAGTATTGTCTCAACTGCTTGTTAACTGCATGGTATTATGAAAATATTTCACCTTTTTAGGGATAATTTTTTTCTCCTTCACTTGCAGTGTTTGATGAAGATTATTTCATTCATAATAAAGAATATTCAGGGGCTCCATATTGCTTCTAAGATAAGATACAATTTCTTGAGTAGGCATTTAAAGCTCTTCACAATCTAACTCCAGACTTGCTTTATAATATTATTTGAAATGAATTCCCTTCATTTATTCTATACCTCAGGTATACTCTTTACTTGGTCATCTCTGAATTTGGCATGCCACCTCCTCCCATAGCACAGATTATTTATTCTCCATGTCTGGAAGGCATTCCCACCTCACCTCTGTACCCCAGAGTCCCTAAATTCTTTCAATACTTAGTTCATGTGCAATCTCCTCCAGGGAATTTCCTTTGCTCATTGACCCTCTTCTTCTTTTTCTTCTTTTTTATGAGGCAATTGGGTTTAAGTGACTTGCCCAGGGTCAAACAGCTAGTCAGTGATAAGTGTCTGAGGCCAGATTTAAACTCTGGTCCTCCTGAATCTAAGGCCCATGCTCTATCCATTGTGCCACCTAGCTGCCCCGTTGCCCCTCTTCTTGACAATTATCTTTTGTATTCTGATTTATTTACATGGTGTATCCCTAACTGCCAAGAAAATTTGAACTCCCCAAAGGAATAGACTGTTTAACATTTTCACTTTGCTTTTTTAGTACTAGCACAATGTCTTGAATCTAATTCGTTGCATTGAAATTATTTTGTGTAGATTTCTAAGTACCCTTCCAGTATGGTGATCCTATTTTGAACACTTAAACCTTAAAATGAAATTTCATTAAAAATTATAGCAAGATTGTATAATAATCCTGAAATAGAACATATGATATTAAAAGGAAACTGAAAATTATTCAAGTGGATGTTCCAAAAATAGGATAGTAGACTGAAGGATGAAAGACAAAAGAGAGGAGATATTGTCCAGAATAAAAGGCATACTCAAATTATGATGTAAAGAAGCTATAATGCTGAGGAAATCACAAGAGCATGCATCTCTATTCATCCTTTACTATCTACATAAAATGCAGTGGATAAAGCACCAGCCCTGAATTCAGGAGTACATGAGTTCAAATCCAGCCTCAGACACTTGACACTTACTAGCTGTGTGACCCTGGGCAAGTCACTTAACCCCTCATTGTCTTGCAAAAAACAAAACAAAACAAAAACTATCTACATAAAAAGCAAATTGTTTGAGAAAGGTCTATACAAAGCAGATAATATTATATAGTTATTATTTGGCCCAAGCAAATGAAATGAGGAGAAATGTATGGTGCAGAAGCATAGTTAGCATTGATGTCAAGGAAGAAAAAACAACAGCTGCCTCATTAGCTAGGGGATTCTCCTTCCCTTGAAGTCTTTAAACAATGGCTAAATGACCAATTAATCAATCCAAAATATTCATTAAGCATCTACTATGTGCAAGACATTGTTTGAAGCAATGGGGATTCAAAGATGAAAGCAAAAGAATTTTTGTACTCAAAGAATATTTATTTGAGTAGAGGATAAAAATATTGATATTGACAGGTATAGACATAGACACAGTTATAGAGATAAAAACATGACAAAGATAGAGTTAGAGACATAGTCTTGAAGAGTAGATAGAAAGGCAGAAAAGAAAGGAAGTAGTAGAAGCTAAAGAAATAGGGAAGGCTTCCTGTAGAATGTGATACTTGATCTGAGGTCTGAAGAAGTGCTAAAATTCTAGGAGGAGGTGAGAAGAAATGAAAAGAATGAGGGAAAGTCAGTACAAAGGCAAAGAGATAGAAGATGAAGAATACATATAAGGAGAAGAATATATGAAACCTTATAACTGAAGCTTAAATGTAATATAGAGATGTTTTCTTCATCCTATAGGTAATTTGTGAGTCCTTAGAGTTTGTTGAGTGGAGTCAAGGATGAATTTCAGTGGGGAGACATTTGAGGCACCATATAGTTTAGCTAATTAGAAAAATATTACAATATACAACAAAAAACCCAGAAGCAAGAGATAGAGAAATTCTATTTAAAATAACTGCAGACAGTATAAAATACTTGGGAATCTACCTGTCAAGAAAACCTTTGCATTATATGAACCCAGCATACAGATAAAGACACATCAAAATAATTGGAGAAATATTAATTGCTCATGGGTAGGTTAAGCCAACATAATAAAAATGGCAGTTCTACCTAACTTAGTTTACTCATTCATGTCATAGCAATCAAACTACCAAAATTATTTTATAGACCTAGAAAAATAATAATAAAAAATAATCTGAAAGAAGCAAAAATCAATAATACTGAGGAAATTAGTGAAAAACATGTTCAAGAAGGTGGCTAAGAATTTCCAGATTTCAAACTATATTACAAAAGAGTAATCATGAAAACAGTCAGGTAATGGCTAAGAAATAAAGTTGTGGATGAGTGGAATAGGTTAAGTACACAATCCACAATTGTAAATGACCATAGTAATCGACTGTTTCATAAGCCCAAAGATCCAAGATTTTGAGGTAAAAATACAAAAATTTAACAAAAATTTCTGGGAAGACTAGAGAGCAGCTTGGTACAAACTAGAAATAGGTCAATATTTCATACAGTTTACTAAGAAGAGGTTAAATGTATAAATTAATTAGACATAAAGGGTGCTAACATAAGTAAATTAGAGAAACATGGAAAAATGTACCTGTCTAATCAATGGACAAGGGAAGAATTAAGATCAGGCAAGACAGAGAGGATTATGGGAAGTAATATATGTATGTATGTATATATATATATATACATACATATATATATACATATATATATATATATTGATTACTGTTAAGGGTTAAAATTCTAGCTAGTCTGTCTAAAATATCTAATGAGTGGTCGCCAATAAATTATAAGCTTTAGCAAGAGTTAGACTTTTAAGCATTTATTAAGGAGAATAAGAGTTTGGTAAAGAGAGAGAAAAAGGCCTAGATTCCTATCTATTAAAGGGAGAGCACATTTCTAGCTCCCTTCTCCGCCAGCGTCCTCAGGAAAAAGAGCGCGAGACTGAGCGCCAGTCTCTTCCTTCCTCCTCCCACTAGCCCGCGTCACTTCCTGACTCCTGGTCTTGCCCTCAAAGACCTTCGCTTCATGGGCAGAACTCTTCTACAGTAAGTCTCCAGCAGGTGGCGTCATTCCAATCGTTACATTACATAAAATTAAAAAATCTTTTGCACAAACAAAATTAATGCAACTAAAATTAGAAAGAAAACAGGAAAATGGGAAGTTATTTTTCATGGTTAGTTTCTCTGATAACGACTTTATTTTTCAATAGGGAGTCAAATTAAGAATTGAAGTTACCAATAGATTTGAGTTTAATGAAAAGCATGAAAAATGCTCTAAATCATTGTTGATTAGAGAAATGCAAATAAAAGCAACTCTGAAATACCTCCTCAGGTTGGATGACATGACAGAAAAGGAAAATGGCAAGTGTTGGAGAGAATATATAAATATTGGAATACTAATGCACAGTTAGTAGAGTTGTGAACTAGCCTAACCATGCAACCATGCAAAAAGGACTATAAGACTACATACCTTTTGACCTAGCAGTACCACTACTAAGTAATTATTCCAGAGATCAAAGAATAGGGGAAATGACTTAGTGTGTATAATGTGGAAATATGTTTTCATGACTCCACATGTATATCAATATGTTGAAGAGGTGGGAGGGGGAGAATTTGAAACTCAAAAACTTTTATATGTATATATATGTATGTATGTATGTATGTATGTGTGTGTATAAGTTGTGTATACACACATAGATAGATAGATAGATAGATAGATAGATAGATAGATAGATAGATAGATAGATAGATTTAGTTAGTTAAATTTTCTTTTACATGGTACTTATAGTGCCAGGATGGTGGAGTGAGGCAGGAACTCCCCACAGCCCTACCAAATTCCCTTACAAAAACCTTGAAAAATGCCTCAGAGATTAATTTAGGAGCAGGGAACAAAACAACATTAGCCAAGAAAAACTTGGAGGCTCAGTAGGAAAGGTCTGTCTCACTGGAATTAGATGGGAGCACCATCAGTGAGCAGTAGCAGGCCATGCTTTCTTTATTTCCTTCCTTCCTTCACTTCCTCCTCTGTTCTTTCTCTCTCTTTCCTTTCTTTCTTTGAGTTTTCCTGCATGAAATGACTAATATGGAATTGTTTTACATGGTTGCATGTGTATAACCTCTATCAGATTGCTTACCATTTCAGGGAGGTAGAGGAAAGAGAGAGGTAGAACTTGGAATTCAAAATGTAAAGAAAAAAATGTTAAAATTGTTTTTACATGTAATTGGAGAAAATAAAGTATAAAGTATTTTATATGTCATTGAGGAATATTTTTAAAATAAATATAAATAAATAATTTAAAAGAAAAATATTATAACCATCTAGAAAATAGATGACAGTTATGAAGTAGGATGGTAGCTGTGTGAGTAGAGGGAAAGAGAAATATGTCATAAATGTTGAGGAGATAAAAAGAAGACATGGTGATTGGTTGGATATGTAAGATGAATGAAGTGACTTGGAAGACTGGTGTATCCTTGACAGTAAAGAACATTCAGAAAGATATGGGTTATGAAAGCATATAATGAACTCTCTTTTGTACATGTTTAATTTAAGATACTATAGTACAATCATTTTGAGAGGATCAAGAGGATGTTTGTGCTGCTTAGAGATTAGGAAACTAGGGTTGGATATAGATTTAGGATTTTTTTGCGTATAGTTCATAGGGTGAGAAATTTAAATTTGGCATGTATCCTTGAGAGCTAGAGAGCCTAAACCCCTAATTTTAAAAATTAGAAATCTGAGGCAACTTACGTAACTTGTTAAGAACCACATAACTAATGTGTCTAAAGTAAGATTTAAACTGAGTTCTGAGAACTGGGAATTGACTCCAAGACCAGTTCACTATCCCAAGGAAGATGATGATGACACCAAATGAGAATATGAAGAGAAATGAGAAAAGAACCAAGAAAATTCTCCTGTGGCTATACCTATATTTTATGTGCATGCCAGGGATACAGATACGGATAAAGTGAATGGGCAAAAGTAGTCAAACAGATATGAGCAAAACCAAAATTGAGCAGTGCCAAGGGAACTCAGATAGGAAAGAACATTCAGGAATTGAATTTTAAATGCTGCAGTAAGTCCAAATATGATAAATCCTGAGAACAGATCTCTAGATTTGGCAAGTAAGAGGTCATTGTTACTTTGGAGAAATCAGTTTCAGTAGAGAGATGAAGGTGAAAATCAGATATACTTACAGGAGATTATTAATTGTGTTATAGTAGGAATTAACGTACTCTTGTGGATTAGAATAAGTGGCCAATGAGAACAATTCTGAATAATGTTTCTATTAGTTATAAGATTATTGTTAGGGTCCTATGGGTTAAGAGAGAACACAATGTCTTTAGGGTTCTTTCTTAAAGACAATATAGTACAGGATTTCCAGGTTCCCTGAAGTCAGGGGAGGAGGCTGATGGCAGCTCAAGGTATTCCTACCCTTCAATTCCTTCTCTTCCCCTCTCCTCATCTTTTGTGCCCCATCCCCTCCCTTACTAAACTTCCTAGCCCTTACCCAGCCTACCATCCCTTTCCTCCTTTACACTCCTCCCCTCACGTGACAGATTTCTGAGGATGCTGCATGAACCTTAGTGTGTTTGTGTGTGTGTGTGTGTATGTGGAGGGGGGGAGTCAGCCCAACTAATAGTTGTATTCAGAAAGCATGTGCAAGTTGTAACACCTAGGGACTTCTCACCTCCAGGAAAGGGGAGCAAAAAATGTCATCTCAACTCTATAAAATTCAGAGGACAAGATATTTGTGGCAAGAGACATTTCTTTCTGAGAACATTCCTTTTACTTCATGCTTGTTCTCTGTGGAAACACATCTATTCTCAGAATACTCAGAGAATAAAATACTTCTGGCAGGAGACAGTCTCTCTGTGAACAGTGCTGTTACTACATACAGCCCTGCCCTCTGTAGAAACACATCTGGTTTCAGAACACTAAGACAAGATACTTGTAGCATAATTCATGGTATTTGATAACATTTCCCTTGTCTCAAAGTTAATCTCTGCAAAATATTATCTAGGTCATGCTCTGTGAGAAATAAAGGTAATCTGAGGCATGAAAAACACACATGCATATGTGCATATACATAAACACATGTGTATATGCATCTATGCAAGTATGTGTGTACACATATATATTTATACACATGTATGTTTATACATACATATACAACTTCTGGGGGTGAAGCCAAGATGGTGGAGTAGAGAAAGCACTCCATTGAACTCTTCCAACATTCTCCCTCTAAACAATTTTTATTCAGGTGACAGAAACAGCAGCAACTTTAGAAGCTCTCAATCCAGAGATTATAAATGGATCTGGCAACTGGTCAGAAAGAGAGTACAGGGTACTCCTTTGGCAGCACTGGATGCAATACCAAACACAGTTCGATAAGCCTGTTACTTATATCCACTTCTAGGTCACAGTTCAATAATGGAGAGGAGTAATTTCAGTGGGCACAGGGGATCAAAGTTTGTGAGGAATAGTATCACTTCAAGTACCAAGGGAGCAGGGGCATTAAGGAACAGTACTGATCGCAAACCCAAGGGATCAGGGGCCCT
The DNA here is from genome assembly GCF_019393635.1 of Dromiciops gliroides. NCBI lineage: Eukaryota > Metazoa > Chordata > Mammalia > Microbiotheria > Microbiotheriidae > Dromiciops > Dromiciops gliroides. Next base: position 510,671,544 of record NC_057862.1, read on the forward strand.
CCCTGGATTAAGACCAGAGACTAGTGACCACACACAGATCACATCACTTTGGAAGTACTGACAACTTCCCAACCCCCAGAACTAGCACTGAAAACAGCAATGTAAAAAAGCCTGAAGGTTGAGAGGGGTTTCCTCCCTCCACCTCTATGGAAGGAGAAGAGAATAAATTTAATATAAAATTCAAAACCAAGAAATAGGCAGGAAAAGTGACCAAAAAAATAAAAGAAAAAGAAAGATACTTGAGCATAACAAATTACTATGGTGACAAGGAAGATCAAGATATAAACTCATAAAAAGACAATGAGGTCAAAACAGCAAAAAAGCTTTAAAGTTATATATGTATATATTTATATATATATATATATATACATACATACTTACATATTACATACACATACACACACACACACACACATATATAAATGAGAAATGGAGAGAAACCCCCAAAAGAATTCCTAGACGATAGAAAAAAAAAACTCTCAAAGAAAAACAAAACCCAAACTGTTTTCAAAGCCAAGTAAGAGTGGTAGAAGAAAAAAAATAGATAAGGAAATGAGTAATGGAAGATAATTATTAAAAGACAATTTAAAAAAATGATCCCTTGAAAAAGAGATTTAGCCAAGTGGAAAATGAGATATAAAACTTCACTCATGAAAATACCTCCTTAAAAAAGCAGCATTAGCCAAATGGGAAAAAAATAAAAACCTCACAGAAGAAAATATTCCATAAAAGTTAGAATTGGACAAAGGGAAGCTAATATGACTCCATGAAATATCAAGAAACAATAAAACAAAGTGAAAAGAATGAAACATAAAAGAAAATATGAAGTATCTCAATGGGGAAAAAAAGATACTATTCACCTGGAAAATATATCAAAGAGGGATAATTTAAGCATTATTGGACTACCTAAAAATCAAGATTAAAGAAAAAATATAAATATCACATTTAAGAAATTATTAATGAAAACTGCTCCAATAGTGCTGAAGCAGAGGGAAAAATATAAATTAAAAAAATTCACTGATCACTGCCTGAAAGAGATCCCAAAATGAAAACTCTCATGAATAGTATAGCCAAATTCCAGAGCTCCTAGGTCAAGTAGAAAATATTGTAAGCAGCCAAAAGGATTCAATTCCAATATCATAGAGTCAAAGCCAGTATCACACAAGATTTAGCGGCTAACAAATTCACTAAGTAGAGGGCTTAGAATATGATATTCTGGAAGGCAAAATAGCTGAAATTGCAACCAAGAATCACCTACACAGCATAATTGTGTATAATCATTCAAGAGAAAATGGATATTTAATGAAACAGAGGACTTACAAGCTTTTTAAAATGAAAGGACCATAGTTGAACAGAAAAATTGACTTTCAAATAGAAGACTCAAGAGAAGTATAAAAAAGGTACACATGAAAGAGAAATCATGAGGGACTTAATAAGGTCAAACTGTTTACATTTCTTATATAGGAAGATGCATGAAACTTTTAAGAACTTTATCATTATCAGGGCAATTATAAGGATTCTGAATGGAAAGAGGGTGTATGAGTGTGAATCAATTATATTGGAATGATGTACCAAAAAAATGGAGAGGAGAGAAAAAGAGATGACCTGGGAAAGGGAGGGAAAGAAGAGGAAGAATGGGGGGAATTATCTCACATAAAAGAGGTATAGAAGGAAGAGGTTTTATAGGGGAAGGGAAAAAGGAGGGACAAGAAATATTTGAATCTCACAGCTAAATTGGTTCAAAGAAGGAAATATGTACATGCTCATTTTGTAACAGAAATTTATCTTGGCCAAAATGCAAATAGAATGGGAAAGAGATGAGAAAGGTAGGGAAGTGATAAAAAGGATAACAGAAGGAGTGTTCAAAATCAAACATTAAATATACTAAAAATATTAAAAGAAGGGGGGAAAGAGGGAGAGAGAGAGAAGAAAATAGAATGAAAAAAATGAACAGTTGGTGATCATAACTATGAATGTGAATAGGATGAACTCAATCATAAAACAGAAACAGAATGGATTAGAAACCAGAATCCAACAATATGTTGTTTGCAAAAAACATAGCTGAAATAAAGAGATGTACATAGAGTTAAATTAAAGGGCTGGAACATAATATATTATGGTTCAGCTGAAGCCAAAGAAAACAGGCCAGGGTAGGAATCATGATCCCAGAGAAAGCAAAAGCAATGCCGACCTAATTAAAAGAGATATTCAACGAAACTATACCTTGCTAAAAGGCACCATAGACAATAAAGTAATATCAGTGCTAAACATATATGCACCAAATGGCAGAACATCCATGTTCTTGAAAGAATAGTTAGGACAGAGCACCAGCCCTGGATTCAGGAGGACCTGAGTTCAAATCTGGATTCAGACACTTGACACTTACTAGCTGTGTGACCCTGGGTAAGTCACTTAACTCTCACTGTCCTACAACCCCCCCCCAAACAAAAAAAAAAAACTAACAAAAAAGAAAAGTTAAAAAAAATTGCAGGAGGAAATAGATAGCAAATGTATACTAGTGGGGGACACCAACTTTCCCCTTTAAAAAACTGGATAAATGTCACCATAAAATAAATAAGAAATAAATTAAGTAGATGAATCAAATCTTAGAAAAATTAGATATGGTAGATCTCTGGAGAAAACTGAATGGGATTAAAAAAAGAATATCCTTTTTTTCTACCTATATATGGTACCTTCACAAAAGTTGACTATATTAGGACATAAAATCCTCACAGCCAAATGCAGAAAAGCCAACAAAATAAATCAATCCTTTGCAGACCATAATGCAAAAGCCATGGAAGCAGAGGTTAAAAATTAATCAGAAACTAAATAATCTAGCCCTAAAGAATGAATGGTTCAAAGAACAAATCATAGAAACAATCGATTGTTCTATCAAAGGGAATGACAACAATGAAGCAACATTCCAAACTTTGTGAAAAATACAACCTACTTTGAGGAGCAGTACTTTGGGGAAAAATTATATCTTCAAATTATATTTTTGGTTCTTTAAATTTAGTTTAGATGAGTTTGGAGATGGTCATCATCAATTCTCCCAGAGCATCAGGAAGATTTGTTCAAAACAACTCTTGATGACCATCTTTTAGAACCCTTAGTCTGCCTTGGTAGATAGCACCTATATTTATGCATCATCAACTATGAGGAAAAAATCAAGGCACTAGAAGTTTCTAGAAAGGGGATTAATTATTTTAGCAATATGAGTGAAGCTTTTTTATTATTATCAGTCCTTCTTACTCTAGGTCATGGTCATCTGTACTTTTATTTTATTTATTTATTTATTTATTTATTTTTAGTGAGGCAATTGGGGTTAAGTGATTTGCCTAGGGTCATACAGCTAGTAAATCTTAAGTGTCTGGTGCCAGATTTGAACTCAGGTCCTCCTGACTCCAGGGCCTGTGCTCTATCCACTGTTCCACCTAGCTGCCCCTCATATGTACTTTTAAATAGCCAGGCAAAATTGACAAATATTTCTTTTTTCATTTGACTCCTATTCAGTATTCATTAAAATATTTATTGTAATATTTTAACAAAATAATAATGTTTTTAATTATTTTGCTCAAATCTTTAAATTCTTTTTTATTTATTGTTCTATTAGATATGCCTAAGTCTGAAAGAGGCATATTGAGGTCCTTATCTGAGCCAGAATTTCTTCATTTTTAAATTTGGAGATTGAATTGATAGTCTTTACTAGCTCTAGTTTGATAAACTCAGGATCATGAGTCTATGATACTCAATTTTCCTTTCTACTTCTTGCTCAAAAAATTACTTTTTTCCCCCCTTATTTTTTGGATAACCTGATCCCTGAGGTTTGAATTTTTATTTATCACCATCCATAGAAATGCAGGATTATGAAAAAACATGGTAGTTGCTGGATTGGATTGAATAATTAGGTGCTTACAGTTTAAGGCATTATGTTAGGTAATGGGGCAACAAACATTAAAAGAGAAACAAACACCCTGCTCTCATAGAGGTAATTCCCTACTAATTCATGTATTCTGTTTGTATCAATTGGTCCTCTTGTGTTGTTCAAATGTGTATACCTAAGGTTTCTTTTACCAATATAATTATCCTTTTGAAGATACTTCCCTATGCTAGTTTTTTTTTTTTAATAGGAAGACTTCTAAGTGATAAATTTTGTTAAAAGTCAATTTTTCTCTTTTAGGATTTTGCTCAATTTTGTAGGATAATTTATTTTTGAGTTTATTTTTTTATTGGCCTGTTAACCAATATTTTATTTCTTTTCTTTTATATGTAGTGTCTCATTTGAGTTTGGTAATGGGCTAATTTCCCCTTCTGTAAAGAATTAATTGGGATTTGAGGTTTCTATGACCCCATCATTTGCCTAAAATTAGAAGCCCCACTGCATGCCCTGGCCGGCCTTAGGTGTTGCCACTGCCTCCACAATGACACAGTGCTCCACCCACCATGATTAGAAGCCTGGTGAGAGCAGTCTGGTGACCTCCAACATCTGGAAGCTGAAGTGGGGCTAGCAGTTGTAGAGCTGCTTGTTAATTCTGTCATCAGGGCTGCCAGCCAATTAACTTGGGGCTGCATGTGGACAGCCTGGGGTTTCATGTTGGGAGGGGGTTTTCTGGGAAGGGGAAGGGGAGAGATTCACCATTCTGGTGTGTGAGAGGGAGAGAGATGGAGTGCAGACATTTTGCTCTTTGGGAACAGCTGAGTCCGGTTGGCGTGATTTCAGGTTCTATTATTTTCCTTCCCCTATTCCCTTTTTCTTTTGTGCCTAGTTCTACTAACCTTCCATGTGTTTTAAATTTATTCCTGTTGGGGCAGTTAGGTGGCACAGTAGATAGAGCACCGGCCCTGGAGTCAGGAGTACCTGAGTTCAAATCCGGCCTCAGACACTTAACACTTACTAGCTGTGTGACCCTGGGCAAGTCACTTAACCGCAATTGCCTCACTAAAAAAACCAAACAAACAAACAAACAAACAAACAAATTTATTCCTGTTAATAAACCCTGTTTGCTTTTTGAAAGAGGCTGTTAATCTCCTTCCTTAACCCAATATTATGGCAAGCTGCCCAATTAACTTTCCTCATATTGAATTTGGCCTTACATTTCTTGCCCATATGAAACATTTTTCTTTTATTTTGGAGCTTTGGAGTATAAGAGTTTTATTTATGGGTATGTTATAGATGATATTTCTCCCTGGTGGTGACATATTGTTTCTATTTTTAACTTTGATTTCTACTTCTAGTACTCATAGGCAATTTTCCTTTGTCATTTCTTAAATTATGGTATTCAGGTTTTCTTTTATTTGTATGTATTTTGAGAAAAATCTTTCTTGATGTCATTTGTCTGGCTGAACTGTTACTTAGCTACTGAGAGCACTGGTCCTGAAGTTGGGAGTATCTGAGTATAAATATGACCACAGACACTTAATAGCTATATGACCCTGGGCAAATCTCTTAAGCCCAATTGCCTTAAACAGCCAGGACCATCTCCAGTCATCCTGATATATATCTTGCCACCTATGGAGGAGAGAGTGAGATTAATAACTTTGCACAACCCTCCCTCACTTAAATGTAATTCACTACAAGTCATGACATCACCCTGATGTCATGGTCTTCTTTGAGAATGGAGGACAAACAAGAAGGACTCTGTATAGATCACTTAACCTCTTCCCTATAAAATGAGGGAGTTGGACTACCCAACTTCCAAGGGCTCTTCTCAACTTCTCAAAGTAATATAACTTCTCAAAGGTCAACCTATTTTCCATGTTGTAGTAGGGGAAGGAGAAGAAGATAAAATAGCTAGGGAATCCTAGCCAGAGTGTTATACTATATATTCTGATAGATATTATTGCTATAAAAACCTATCAGGGATTTTTAAACATTTCCTAGTCAGATTTTGGTGATAATAGGGATTGTTTTAGTGTGATACAACACTCTTATTAATCTAAGCAATAGATGTAGTGGCATAGAGTAATAAGAATTAAGGGGTCTTTATACTACTGTAACAATTGGAGTGACGCCACCTGCTGGAGAGTTACTGTAGGAAAGCTCAGTCATGAGGAGAAGGCATCTGAGGGCAAGCCATGCGGTCAGGTCCTTGGTGTAAGGAAGTGACGTTTGCTCGTGGGTACTATCTATCAAAGCTATCAGCCTATTAGCTTGGACCTGTGTGTGTGCATGTGGATGGGATGTTCCCAGTTTTACAGGAGGCATCTGGAAAGAAGAAGGAAGCATTGGGTCCTTTTTGTTCCTGACTTCGCCATGGCAGGTCGGAAGATGGGGTCTCTTAGAAATAGTTAGATTTTTACCTATCTCTGAGATCATTAGATCCTAATGCTCTTTAATAAATATTTAAAAGTCTAAACTCTTGCTAAAGCTTCTAATTTATTGGTGACCACTCATTAGATATTTTAGACAGTATAGCTAAATAGCAACTTTATACTACCTGCCAATAAAGGCTTACCTTTCTCAATATAATGATTATCCACATGGAAGACAGCAGAGTGGTACTCCATGTTCTGATACCACAAGAAGATACTACATATCAAAACAACTCAGGTGTAATGATAACTAACCTGCTGGGAATACTTCTCTGAAGAACACATTAGAAATGCATTGATGGAGGCTGCTAGGTGGTTCAGTGGATAAAGCACCTGCCCTGGATTCAGGAGGACCTGAGTTCAAATATGGCCTCAGACTTTTGACACTTACTAGCTGTGTGACCTTGGCAAGTGACTTAACCCCAATTGCCTCACCAAAAAAAGAAAAAAAAAAGAAAAAAAGAAAGCTGAAATGTATTGATGGTGTTAATGCTTTAGCTATATGCAACCAGTATAACAAAACAAGGTTAGAAACAGATTACCTGACCTATAGCAACCATTTGGGCATTACTTTTGGAGTCCCTCAAATCAACAAATATATTTCAACCAGTTAAGTCAAAAGCTAAACTGCAGAGGGTGTTTCAGGACCTTATAATCCCAAGAATAATTTAATACCTAGAGTTAGTAAAGTGTAATTGAAAGTATATTAGAGAGGCAGATGATTTTGGTTTTTATCCTGTTTTTAGGATTTGGGGACTATATTGCTAACAAAATAGAAGAGCATGCATTTTATCTGATCATTATATCCTCTCAAAGCTCTCAAAAATAGGAATTACTTCAAGAGATAAAGCAATTAAAACTCTCACCAAGATATAGGACAACAAGAACTCAAATGAGGTAATAATTCAATAAGCTCATAAGGAAGGCTTCTACTTAGCCCCTTATTTGATCTCTCAAGATACTCTTTCTTACTGCCCACCACATTCCAGCAACAGGGCTGCCGGAAATGACTCACATGGTTACAAAGAACTCAATTCTAAAAAATTAACCCCCTCCTACACCCCCCACACACACACCCAAAATAAGCAAAAGGTTATAAGTTTGTCCAGGCTATGGCAGCAGTGTTCAGTGTGGTAGTACTCAGGACCTCTACAGAGCTTTAGCCAAAGAATTGAAGAACAGAGGAATCTTGGGAAGGACAGGTGTGGATGGATTTTTAGCACTTTAAAAGCCCTGAGGTTGAGTCTAGCATCCAACTTAGGCCAGTTCTCTTCCCCCTCTTCCCTCCCCGCCACCAAAGTCACTCAGAGCAGAGATCGAAGCTGGTGAACCATGACTTGTCATTTATGAAAGGAGGCTGAGAAGGCTTTGTGTTTCAACTCCCCAGGAAAAATCACTCAAAAGGGAAGGAGTCAGAAAGAGAACAGTTAGGAGATATAAGAAAAAAAAAGAAGACAGAAATATAAAAAATATCAGCAGAAAGTGAACTCAATTAAATATCTTGAACATAAGCAGAAAAACAGGGACAATACTGATAACAGAAGGTATTATGGCCTACACATCCGAGTTAATGAATTCAGATGTCCTTGCAAGATAAATTAAAAGGACACATAGAGGATCCTCTAGATTGCCAAGATATTATGACACTGCAGCAGGACCTTTCCAAGATGTTTAAAAGAGAAGTAAGTAGTGCGAAAGTACAATTTATGGCCTCAGAATTAGAAATAATTCTATAGTTGTTAGCTGGTTAGACTCCAGCCTCACCGATGCAATTTGACTGGATCTATTCATACAATTTCTAGTGTGACTTTTTTTCTGCTGTGCAAGACTACATTATTCTTCTTGATGAACCCCAAACATGGGTTATGTTTGGTAATATGTGTTTGCTAGAAACTATAGTAACACAGAAACCGATTTAGAGCTACAATGGGCTTTAGAAATCACATTCAACTCTATCATTTCATAGGTGATAAAATTGAAGGGCAAAGATGAAATGTAACTTGTTCATTGTGATACAAGTTGTTAATAGGGAACTCTGGATTCAAATACTTATCAATGAACTTGAAATCCAGAATTTCTGCCAGTATATCACATGACATTTAGAAATGAGAAGGCCCTGGGCAAGTCACTTAACCCGCTTTGCCCTGGGGGAAAAAAAGGGGGAAAAAAAGGAAATGAGAAGGGATCAGACAAATTTAGAGATCATATAGATGTCATTACAAAATATGGAGCTTCTATCATAAAATGTCCTTATTCTATTCATCATTGACAAATTCAGCTTCCTCATTTAATTAAACTCATTCTCATCACATTAACTTATCATTTTGATCTATAATATGGCTACCAGATTGCTCCAGAAAAGCATCACTGCCATGTGTCCTCTCAATGGCTTCACTTTAACTCAAATCTTGTTCTCTTTCTATTTTAAACTTCATTCTCCAGCTGGTAGCTCCTATCAAGTTTCAGGATCACTGTTTTCAGGTGCCATCTGTCTTCCACATGACCAAAGTTCCACCCATTTTGATGAGTAATGATACATATTTATCCCATCCCTTCCTAAATGGCCCTTGTTAACTAAGTTTATACTCACAAGTACATAGTGATTTATAATCCTACGATCACAGAATGTCAAATTTGGATATAACTTTAGAGACTATCTAGTCCAATCTGCTGTTTTCTTAGATGATGGAATGAAAAATTGATTAAAGTATCTTTCCCAAAGTCACACAGGTGGTAAGTGGCAAAGTTGGAAGCAGATGTGAACATTCTCCTTTATCCTCCTGCAGTATTTTATACCAATTTGGTTCAGACAGATGACTCCTTTTCTGAAACAGGCACCCTATTGTCCCTGGAGAGAAATCCCAGCTGCATCTGAACCCTTAGGAGACTCTCTGGATGGTAGCAGCCCACATGGCAAGAGGACTTCACAATGAAAAGCTCTGCATTGGTGCTGGCTATTAAGTTTTATGGGGAACAATTCATGAATCTACATAAAGATTACTGTCATGAATTTGACAGCAGAGGAGGAGATAACAAGACAGCTGACTTGAAATGCCCCAAGCGACTGGAACTTAAGCTTTTAAAGAGCTATTTAAATCTTCTTTCTTTCTCAGCTTTGGCACTGTGCATTTCAAATTTTTCATGGCTATGATATATCCTATGTGGTTTTAACTAATGTGTTGGATAGAATAAAACTCTTTAAATTAATTTAGTTGAAAACATTTCAACTTCATTCCAGGAACTTGCTGAAAAGATCTCTTTCCTGCCTCTTTCCACATATAATCATTTCATAAATTCTTAAACTATTTTATGAGGGGACCTGCAGTACAAATCAAACATTCTTGATAATTTCAAAACCTCTCAGTTCTTTTTGGCCAAAACCTGAATGCATGTAGCATGGTCCATGTTAGTGGACTTATGTGGGTTTGGCATAACCCCCTTTGTGATTTTACCTAAGGATAATTTATAGCTTTTGGTTGATTAAATTATCTGTAATCAAAACTGGTTGCTTCTTTTTGTCATCTACAGAACATCAAGACTCGAACAAATTTGAATTGATGTCATCGAATTTTATTCATTTTTTAACACTGGTATATTTGGAGCAGAGTTATTCTTTTTAGGATATTAAAATATGTCATGTATGCTGAGATACATTTATGGTGATATGATGTGATAGAAAGTACATGACCTCTCTTGCTAGGGGAATCTGAGTTTTAATCCTGTCTCTTCCACTTAGAACTATGTGACTTTGGCTAAGTTATTTAACTTATCTGACCTTGATTTGTGATAGAAATGTAATAATCCTTTACCTGAATGCCTAAAAAGTAGGCTATTTGTAAAATAGTATAAAATATAAATCTCTAAGCAGTTTTAAATTGTTTCTATTGCTTTTATTCCATCTAAGGAGGGAATTCCATAAATTCAGTGGGATAGCTGGAGTACACCTTCACAAATTTTCTTCTCTTGAATTGCTCGACTCTTAGATTTCAATGAATACCTCTCTGATTTCACTATTATCATTATTTTCTTTGCATGTCATATTTCATACTTGACTCTATGGTTCATGAAAAAATAGACAGAGTTTTATATTAATGAATAAATTTGTTTAAAAAATTAAAGGTGCTTACTATAAGACAAGTCCTTTACTAAGTATTGTGGATATGATAGAAGGAGAAGGGAAATGTAAAGGAATGGTAACTATTGAATTATGGTTTGTTCTGAGAAGGCCAAGAGATATTAAACAGAACTATAGGTAAGTTCATTGACATGCCCTTTCCAGAGATAGTAAGTAGAGAAAGAGATGGGATATGCACAAATGACAAAGGTGAAGATGATAATACATGAACACAATGGCATCCAGAATTTTCTGAACATGATTACTAGATATTGAGTTTTGGAAGGTAAAACTATATGAGAGGCACTTTGTTCTATAAGAAGTGAATATTTGATGAATGTACATTACTTGAGTTGAATTAATTGGATAAATTTTTTAAAAAGTTTTTTCTTTTTCATAAATGACCTAAATAAATGTGCTGCAGGTTCCTGGAATGGTAGATTGACTACTATATACTTTATGAGTGAATGAAGCAATAAATTAGGTCAACAATTATTTTTTTTATTAAATGGCCAAAGTTGACTTAAAATATCTTCTTCATTGGCATAATTAATCACAAATTTATTCTCAGAAGTAATTGTTAGATTATGTGGAGACATACATTTTGTAACCAAATGAGAGGAAAATTGTATGAACCAGATGGAAGAGGTTTGTACCTAATAATCTCTACTTATTGTCCTGCTTTGGAACTTTGAATCATTTGAAAGAAGTCTTATTAATAGGAAAGCTTCAATTGCCATATTCCAGATAAAAAATTGTCATTTTACAATTTGGAAATTTAATGTCAAAAGTATAGGCAGCTATTTCAAGATAATAAATGAAGAACATGGATTCAGTTGTGAAGTAAACTCAGTACAGCAGATGGTATCTAAAGAGTCATTGGATTCTAGAGTTGAAAGGGAGTAGGGCTACCCCTTCAATTAAAGCTGAGGAAACTGAGGTTCAGAGCTTATAATTTGCCCAAAGTCACATGTGTTAAATAATAGAGCCAGAATTCAAACCTAGTGTCAAGTATATGAGGCCAAATTTGAACTCAGGTCCTCCTAAATCCAGGGCTAGTGCTATATCCACTGTGCTACCTAATTGGCCCCTAAGATTAGGAGTTTTAAAAGATCACAATAAACAATTTGTTCAATCCTATAACTTTGAAATAGTGTGATATATGACTTGGAGCCCCAGACTTTGAGTTAGGAAGACTTGGGTTTAAATCTCATTTCATTTCTCAGCTTCAATTTCCTCATCTTTACAATAGGAAATGAAAATAGCACCTATTTTATATTGTAAGTTATTTTGAGGATCAGCTTGAAATAAATGGTAGCTGTTATAAATTCTCTCTCTCTCTCTGTCTCCCTCTTCCTCTCTCCCTTCTTCTCTCTCCTTTACTTCCTCCTTCTTTCTCTCTCTCCCTCTCGCTTCCCCTCTCCCTCTCCCTTGTCTCTCTCTCCTTCCTTCCTTCCTTCCTTCCTTCCTTCCTTCCTTCCTTCCTTCCTTCCTTCCTTCCTTCCTTCCTTCCTTCCTGTCTTCCTTTCTTTCTCTTTTGTCAAAATATGCCTCTCTCACAAAGGTTTTGTGTAGATCAAATTTGTAAAGTGCTTAGCATGGTCTGGCATGTAATAGTCATTTAATAAATCTTTATTCTCTGTTAGCCAACCTCCCAATCCATCTATGATTCCTATTTGTGTGTTCTAATGTCAAGTAAAATAATTCTAATTCTTCTACATGACATGCTTTAATAAATACTTGAAGAGGGTTATTAATTCTTCTCCCTAAAAATTATCTTCTCCAGCATAAACATTTTCTTTCTTTCTTTTTTCTTTTTAGTGAGGCAATTGGGGTTAAGTGACTTGCCCAGGGTCACACAGCTAGTAAGTATTAAGTGTCTGAGGCCGGATTTGAACTCAGGTACTCCTGACTCCAGGGCTGGTGCTCTATCAACTGTGCCACCTAGCTGCACAAACATTTTCTTTCAATTAACATACAGATGGCAAGGTCTCAAGTCCTCTTTCAGTTCTAGTTGCCCTCTGGAAGCAATTTGGCTTTCCAAGTTTTTGCTAAGTTGTGTCACCTAGAATTATATATAACATTCCAGATGAGGTTTGACTAAAGTACAGTAGAGTTATCACTATCATGATTCTGAATACCATACTTCTGTTAATTGAGAATAATATTTCACTAACTTTTTAGGCCGTGATTTCATATTGGCATCCCTTTGAGCTTTTTGGGAAACAGACTTGGTATAAACATAAGGATTAATTTCCCTTCAAGTAGAGCTGTCCCAAATTGGAAATAACTCCTGCTGGAGGATAATGAGTTTTGCTTAAAAGATAGTAGAATTATTCAAGTGAAGGATTATTAGGGAGGTTATGAAGAGAATTCATGCTATGGGTGAAAGTTGAACTCCACAATTCTATAATATCACATATAAGAAGGCATAGTTTTAACTCTGACTTCAAAACTTACAAATTTCATGTCTATTGTCTTATCACTTTATTGTGTTTAGTCATATTCTCCTTGTCAGTAACGTGAATTTCATAATATTCATTATACCTATCTCACAGAGTTTTTGTTGGGAAAGTACTTTGTAAAATGGAAAAGGTTAAATATATATGAACTATCTTTTTTTCTTTTTGATATTAGTACTGTTCTTACTATTAATATAATATAGTTCTGACAACAGGATATGCCTAAATTTGGAGTATCAGCCTCAAAAAAAGAAATGAAGTATACTATAAGTGTACTGACAACTTAGCAAATATATCTTTAGCCATAGCAATCTATGAAACAAAGGCAATCACAAATTGTCCACCAGTCCTATGAAGTCCTCTTTGGTTTCTCTCACAAAAGTATGAAAGTAGTTAGTGCCTTTACAATTATAAACATAATTGTTGACCTTTTACGTACGAGTTCCTTGTCTAATAGTCAACATATGGATATACTAGTAAAAGAAATGTTATATGAATTTTAACTTCCTTAAATTAAATGAAGCCAGAAAACAAAAGCCAGTTTCAGCTAAATGAAAGGATGCTTCTTTATCAGGGCAAATAATGGATTTGTGGAGTTGTTTTATCATGTAGCTAAGGGTAACAAGAAATATTACTTCATGGGACATTTGGATATCTTAATGTTCATGATAAGCATGTATAAAATGACTTGGATGAATGAATGAGTGGATGAAAAGGCATTAATAGCTTTGCTGTGTGTCAGGTGTTGTGCCAAACACATTCATTGTGTGACACTGACCCTGATTCATTTAATAGGTATGTACTTGTGTATATGTTTGTGGGTTATGTGAAAAATACTCTACTATAATGAATTAGATATAAAATTTAGATAAAATTCTGTCCTTGTCCTCATATAGCTTCCATTTTAGTGTCAAGAAAGCAGACATCTCAGAGGAAGGACAGAGCATCATAATGACATAGGTTGGTTATAAGTGGATACATGGAAATAATCAGTCTACATTTATTCAAGGGCCCATGATATATCAAGCATTGACCTATGTGCCAAGTGTACAAGTACAAATAATTAAATAATTTGAACTAATAAAGAGCTTACAGTCTAATGGGGAATATTTCAAGTTCATATATAGCATAAATATATAGTGAAATATTAGAATATATATTAAATAGTTATGAGATAATTTAAGAGAAAGACACTAGGGTTTATTGAGGGTGATAAAAAAAGTCTTCATGTGGAACATGATATTTCATAAATAGGAAATACATTCTAGGCATATGAATGCCTAGTCAAAATACTAAGTCACAGAAATAGGAAATGGAGTGTTTTGTGTGAGCAACAAAGAGGAAAGTTCAATGAGGCTGGAAAGATAGGTTGGGGCTAGATTATGAGGAGCTTTGAAAACCAAACAAAGGAGTTGAATTTTATCCTACAAGTTCCATGGAACCATTAGAGCTAATTGATCAGGGCAGTGATATGGTCATCTATGACCTTAAGGAAAATTATTTTGTCAGCATTATATAGAATGGTCAGAAATGTTTAGAATCTTGAGGTAGACAGGGATAACAATTTGGTGACAACAATAATCTGTGTGAGAAGTGATTAGAACATGACCAAAAATATGTGTGTATGTATATGTACAAAAAAGGGAGAGGATGGGAGATGTGTTGTTGAAGCAGAAATGTCAAAATATGGAAACATTAACTATGTAGCATGAGATTAGATATGTATTTGATAATGATACCAAAATCACAAAATAAGACACTAGAAGAAGGATGACACCTTTGACAAAAAGGGTGAATTTAAGAAGATGTTGGAGTTTAAGGAGAATGATAATTAGTTAAGTTTTGGACATGTTGAGTTTTAGATATCTCTGGAGCATCTAGTTTCAAATGTTGAATTGTCAATTGCTGATACAGAATTAAGGATAATGTCAGAGACAATTGTGAGTCATATGTATAGAGATGAGAGTTAAGCCCATTGAAGCTTATGGGGTTATCAAGAAAGAAAGTTTATAAAGGGAAGAGAGTATGATATGAATAATGAGCCAGAAAATAAGATGGAGGAGTGCTCAGGGATGGAAGAGCAGAACCAGGAGAAAGAATATCTCAAATAAATGGTGGTCAATAGTATAAAAAATGTTGGAATGGATGAAGACTTAGATATGACAATCAGATTTGGCATTTAAGAGATCACTGGTAACTTTCGAGAATTGGGATTAGGAACCAGATTACAGGAAGCTTAGGATTTAGAGTAGGTGAAGTGGAGTGAGCAAATGTAGCCACTTTTTCAAGGAGTTTGATAAAGGGAAAAATATATATATAAAATTATAGCTTTGAGGGTACAATAGGGCCTTCCAGATCCTTAACTATAATATTGGCATGAAGATAAAATACAGGTGACTCCCCCAAGTTCCCATCCATTCACCCCAAAATATGGCATAAGACAACTCCTGGAGCAGCCTAACCTACAAAAGAACAGAGTAAGACTATTTTCTAGCCAAAGACAGCAATTGGAATCACTTGCCATGCAGACTGAGTGAGGAACTCAGCATGCAGTGAGGAACAGACTGCTCCTCCAGGGACCCCAAGCCTTCAACACCAGTGGCTTCTTCTGAGGCTCAGCTCACAGACCACTGAGGGGGTTCTGTGGTTGGCTGGGGTGAGGGGGCTGCGATCCCTGCTGGAGTTGGGGCAGAGCACCCTGTTTCTAAACCAGTGGGCTGAATTGAGTGGTGGTGGCCCAGTGGGAGGAGGGGCACAGGCATGCCAAGCTTCCAACCATAGAGAATCAGATTTCAATCAGACATCTGCTTCAGGGCCAAGATGAGTAAGCAGAGAAAGCAGCAGACTATATAAAAAAAACTTTTTGGGGGCGAAAAGTAAATGAGAATACACCCTCAGAAGAAAATAATAACAAAGTCAAAGCTCCAAAATCCAAAGCTTCCAAGAAAGATATGAATTGGTCTCAGTTCAAGGAAGCTCTCAAAAGGGACTTTGAAGAGAAAGTAGGAGATATAGAAGGAAGAATTAGAGAGGTGGAGGATAGAGAAATGAGAGTGATGCAGGAGAGTCATAATAAAAATGTTGACAGCTTGAAAAGCCTAATGGAAAAGGAGATACAAAAGCTCTCAGAATAAAATCATTGCCTAAGAATTAGAATTGAACAAATGGAAGCCAGTGACTTAATGAGAAACTAAGACACAGTAAAACAAATCCAACTGAATAAAAAAAATAAAGGGCAATATTAAATATCCCCTTGGAAAAACAGCTGACCTGGAAAATTGATCCTGGAGAGATAATTTGAAAATCACTGGACTATCATGCCAAAATAAGAGTTTAGACAGCATCTTCCAAGAAATTGTCAGGGAAAATTGCCCTGAAATTCTAGAAGCAGAAGCTAAAATAGAAATTGAAAGAATCCACCGATCACCTCCTGAAAGAGATCCCAAAAAGAAAACTCCTAGGAATATTATAGCCAAATTCCAGAGCTCCTAGGTCAAGGAGAAAATATTGCAAGCATCTAGAAAAAAGGAATTCAAATACTGTGGAGCTACAGTAAGGATAACAGAAGATCTAGAAGCATCTACATTAAAGGACCAGAGAACATGGATTATGATATTCTGAAGGGCAGAGGAAATGGGACTACAGCCAAGAAGCACGTACCCAGGTTCAGTTGGCTCCACGCAGCAGTGGTGAAGGAGCGACTCCCTCTTCTCCTGTGGCCCTTGTTTCCTCCCTCACCCTCGCTCCCTCGCTCTCTCACTCCATTCCAGAACCATGGCCTCTGGGGTGGCTGTCTCAGATGGGGTGATTAAGGTGTTCAATGGCATGAAGGTTCGTAAGTCCTCAACACCTGAGGAGGTGAGGAAGCTCAAGAAGCCTGTGCTGTTCTGCCTGAGTGAAGATAAGAAGAATATCATGCTGGACGAGGGCAAGGAGATTGTGGTGGGTGACATGGGGCAGACTGTAAATGACCCCTATACTACCTTTGTGAAGATGCTGCCAGACAAGGACTGCTGCTACTCCCTCTATGATGCCACCTACAAGACCTAGGAGAGCAAGAAGGAGGACCTGGTGTTCATTTTCTGGGCCCCCAAGTGTGCCCCTCTCGAGAGCAAAATGATCTATGCAAGCTCCAAGGGTGCCATCAAGAAGAAACCAACAGGAATCAAACATGAATTACAAGCCAACTGTTATGAGGAAGTGAAGGACCACTGTACCCTGGCTGAGAAACTGGGAGGCAATGTCGTGATTTCCCTGGAGGGGAAGCCCTTGTGAGTCTCCCCCCTCCAGCTCCCCTGCTGGGGCCACCCAAGCCCAGTTGGGGAGCAGGCTGCCTCCTTCCTGCCAGACCTGAGGGGCTGGGGGGATCCTAGCAGGAACAGGGGGATCCTAGCAGGAGCAGGGCGATCCCTTCACCCATTTGCTAAACCACCCCAGCCTCCCTCACTTCAACCTAATGGCTCTGGCCTTCCCCAACTGCCTTTGATATTCTCATTCCTCCTGAGTTGTAGCAGACCAAGCCCCCTGGGGATGCCCAGATGGGGGGGAGGCCAGTATTTTCCAGTATTTTTTTAAACTGACACCCCCAGTTTTCCCCCTTCCCCGGTGCTGCCAACTTCTAACTGTGATTGTGGCTTTGTGCTGGTTGTTTAGTTTTGTGTATAAATGGAATGCTGTGGAGACCCCTACCCAACACAGCTGGCTCCCCTTCCCCTTTCCCCCTCCAGTTACTCATGTGGTCAGTATAAAGGAAAGTTACAGCACCAGTAAAAGGAAAGTTCAATTACAAAAAAAGACAAATAAATAAAAGGTGAGCTGCTCTGAAAAAAAAAAAAAGCAGCACCTACCCAGCAAAACTGAGCATAATCTTTTAGAAGAAAAAAGGTGGGACTTCAATGAAGAAGAAGAATTTCAGGCATTTGTGATGAAAAGAACTAAGTGGAATAGAAAATTTGACTTTCAAATACAAGACCCTAGAGAAGCATAAAAAGGTAAACAAGAAAAAGAAATCATGAGGGATATTAACAGATTGAACTGTTTACATTCCTATATGGGAAGATAATACTTCACACTCATAAGAACTTTCTCAGTATTAGGGCAGTTGAAAGTAATATTCTTAGACAGAGGTGTGAATTGAGTATGAAAGGATGATATCTATAAAGCATTTTTTTTTTGCTTATCCTTGTTTTTTGTCAGACAAGCAGGGTGTTGTGGCTTATGTCTGGGGCCAGATATGGGCTTGTGGCATCCTGGGTCCAGGGCTGGTGCTTTGTCCACTGTGTCACCTAGCTCACCCATGATGACATCTTTAAAATAAAGTTAAGGGGCAAGAGGAATGCACTGGAGTAAAAGGAAAGGGAGAGTTGGACTGGGGAAAATTATCTCACTTAAAAGAAGCAAATAAATGTTTATGGAGTGGAGGGGAAGATGGGCAAGAAATGGGGGAGTAAGTGAACCTTACTCTCATCAGAATTGGCTCAAAGAGGGAATACCATAAACACTTAAGAGAGTATAGTAATATATTGTGCCCTGAGGGAAAGTGGGAGGGAAAGGAGATGGGGGTGGGGAGAGGCAAAGGAAGAAAGGGAAGATTGGGGGAGGGGGCAGTAAAAAGCAAAACACTTTCAAAGAGAAATGGTGGAAAGAAGATAGAAAATAGAGTAACTATTAAGGGGAGGGAATAAGATAGAGGGTAATAGAGTTAGCAATAGTAACTGTGAAAGAAATGTTGAGCAGGATGATATCAGAAGGAGGTATGAAAAATGCAAACCATCAACAGAGAAAGAACTGATGTTATCTGAATACAGATTGAAGTATAATTTATTTGTTAGTTTCTAAAGGTATTTTGTCTATTTTCCTTCACAACCTGACTAATGAGAAGATGTTTTGCATAACCACACATGTATGACTTATATTGAATTGCTTGATTTCATATGGAGGGTCAAAGTGGGAGGGAGGAAGAAAATTTAGAACACAAAATTTGAAAAAAATCAATATGAAAAGTAATGATGTGCAGGAGGAGTTCAGAGAAACCTGGAAGGACTTACATGAACTGATGTTGATTGAGAAGAGCAGAACCAGGAATATATTGTACACAGTGATTGCAACATTGTGAGATTAACAATGGTGATAGGCTTGGCTCTTTTTAGCAATGCAATGGTCCAAAACAATTTCAAAGAACTTCATGATAGGAAGTGTTCTCAAAATCCAGAAAAAAAAGAACTATGGTTTATGAATGCAGATTGAACCATATTGTTTCTACTTTTGGACAGTTTTTTTTCTTTATTTCCTTCTTTATTGACAGTTTTCCCTTGTGCTCCAATTCTTCTTTCACAATATGACTAATGCAGAAATATGTTTAATGTGATGGCACATATATAGCCTATATCAGATTGCTTTCTGTCTTGGGGAAAATTGGAAAAAAATTGGAACTAAAAATACTATGAAAACAAATGTTGAAAACTATCCTTACATATAACTGGGAAATAATAAAATTACAAAAAATAAAAACATAAAAAACATTAGAAAGCATAAAAAAATTTAAAATACAGTTGACCTGGGAACTGAGGTATAGAGGATGGTCTACCTCATTCTAATGCAAATATGCTAGTTAAAGGAGAAGTCCATGCCATAAAGAGCACAACCCCATAAAAGAAGAAGTATATGGTATAAGGTCTAGGACTTAGCAGATAGAGAAATTCTGAAAGAGGGACAGAGCCATTGGAAGATGTGTCTGTGCCAGTCAAAAGACCATGACATGCATGGAAAGTAGGCTAGAGGCAGGTAGGTGGCTCAGTGGATAAAACATCATCCCTGGATTCAGGAGAACCTCCATTCAAGTCCAGCCTCGGACACTTGACACTTACTAGCTGTGTGACCTTGGGCAAGTCATTTAATCCTCATTATCCCACAAAAAACCAAACAAATAAGCCAAAAAAGGAAATACAGAGAAAGAAAAAATAGGGGCAGCTAGGTTGCACAGTGGATAGAGCACTGGCTGTGGAGTCAGGAGGACCTGAGTTCAAATCCAGTCTCAGACACTTGACACTTACTAGTTATGTGACCCTGGGCAAGTCATTTAACCCTTATTGCCCTGATACATACATACATACACACATACATACATACATACTTTGGGCAGCTAAGTGGCACAGTAGATAAAGCACCAGCCCTGGATTCGGGAGGACCTGACTTCTAATCTGGCCTCAGACACTTGATACTTACCAGATGTGTGACCCTGGGCAAGTCACTTGCTCCACCAAAAAAAAAGTCCTGGGAAAGTAGGCTATAATATTTCAACAATGAGGATATCTATTCCTGCCATGTTAGCAGTCTGGATGACATCTTTGATCACCACACCTCTTCCTAGATAACTTACTGACAGGTTATGAAGGTGAGACTGTAAAAGCAGGAATTAGCGATAGTTTTTGAGTAGGAATACCTAGTACAGTTCTAGTCTCAACTTTCACAGGCCAGCTAGCTTTGTGAGAAAGTTATACTTGATGGTGTTTTCTAGTCTAAAATTGAAGTCATAATCTGTCCTCTGTGAAGTTCAGAAGGCTATTGTGAGGAACAAATGAGATAGTCTATTCTTGTAAACTATTAAATTCTATACAGATATAAGCAGGGAATTGATATGAGTCCCAGGCAGAAGTATCAAGATGACTTTCCCTAGAAATTTAAAACACGATTTTCTAGAGCCTATTTACTTTCTGTCAGCAGATTCTAATCCTTGGCTTCAGAACCTGGTTAGAAGGAATAGTAAAACTTCAACAATGCTTTTTGAAACTTTTTAAATGTCTGGGCTTTGCGAAATTAATACTCTTTCCTCTCCCCAAAATCCCTCAAAGCTTGTCCAGAAATCATCTTCATCATTGATGTACTGAGAGCTAAATATTTGCAGCAAAGGAGGAAAATGGCGAGAAGGCAAACCTTACCCCTTCAGCCTTAGTGTCTCCATCCTAGGGCTGGCACCCAGATTAGCACAACCGAGCACCTAAGCAGAGAATTTCTTATCCAACCTTGCATTTTCCAGAGTTATCTGTAAAATATATAAATATGTTTCCAGTTTTTTTTCTATTCAGGAACATAGTGTAGAGTATCTGTGGAGAAGAATCCCTTAAATTTCAAAAATTAGTCCCCACAGTTGCTGAGATCTAACTGGCTTTCCTAGTCAAATTGTAAAGAATAGACCTTGGGCAGTGTTAGAACATTAGAAATCCAGCTCATACTCTTGCCTCCTGGAAGGACTGTGCACCTTACCCTGTGACTGCAACTGCTGAATAAGTGATGATTACTGAATAAAAAGAGATCTTTTAAAACATATCTGCAAATCTGCCAAATGAGCCTGAGAAATAGCCTGAGTGTCTAGATTTGATTTATTTGAAGTCAAGAGAAGTGAAGCATTTAGCTATCTCTCCTGATATTTATTCCACTATCTTTCCCACCTAGACTTGACCTTAGCCCTGATATTTCAGGAGGTACTGACTTCATGCAGTGTCTATGTTCCAGAATTTCCTACTGGTTTCTATATCATATCTTTAAGGCCAGTACACCGCAGAACATAGAGCCTTTGGGATGATCATTCTATAAAAGTATGAATTGAGGGAATGAAGTATGTAAAGTCTAAGAAAGTAGAGATTTGAGGCAGAGAAGATATATTCAACTTTTTGAAGAGCCAATTATAAAACAGACAAGAATTCTTTTGCCTGGATGCAGAGGGCAGAATATGGAGTGAGTCATGGAAATAGGTTTAGCCATGAATTAAGAAAAACAATTGGTCAAACAGTTATTGTTGTTGTTAAGTTGTTCAGTGGTCTCAGACTCTTCATGACACCATAGACCATACCACAGCATGCCCTTTTATTGTCTACTATCTCTCAAAGTCTGTTTAAGCTCATTTTTATTGCTTCCTTGACACTATCTATCCATTCCATCCTCTATTGTCATCTTTCCCTTTTCCATTTAATCTTTCCCAACATCTGGGTCTTTTACAATGAGTCCTGTCTTCTCATTAGGTGACCAATATATTTAAGCTTCAGCTTCAGTATTTGGCCTTTTAAGGAATAGTCTGAGAATTAATTTCTTTAAGTATTAACTGATTTGATTTCTTTGCTAAAGAACTTTCAAAAGTTTTCACCAGCACCACGATTTAAAACAAAACAAAACATCAGTTCTATGGTTCTCAGAATTCCATATAGTCCAACTCTCACAGTCATCCATTAATACTGGAAAAACTATCACGTTGCCTATGTAGACCTTTGTCAGCATGATGATGTTTCTGCTTTTTAGTATGCTATTCATATTTGTCATAGTTTTCCTTCTAAGAAGCAAGTGTCTTTTAATTTCATGGCTCCAGGCACCAATCTACAATTATTGTTGAGCCCTAGAATAAAATCTGACACTCCTTCTATTTCGTTTCCCTCTATTTGCCAGGAAGTGATGGAATCAGTTGACATAATCTTAGGCTTTTTGTTTTTTTTTTTATGAAATATTTTATTTTATCTGTTACATGTAAAGATAGTTCTCAACTTTTGTTTATACATGCTTTACAATTTCAGATTTTTCTCCCTCCCTCCCCTCCCTCCCCTCCCTCCCCCCCTCCCCTAGACAGCAGGTAATCTGATATAGGTTATATCTATATATCTCTATACATATACATATAGATATATATATACACACACATATATATATATATACACATAATAACATTAATCCTATTTCTGCATTAATCCTGTTACAAGAGAAAGAATCAGAGCAGTGATGCAAAACCTCAAAATAGAAAAAAAAAAACAACAGCACCCAAAACAAAAGAAATAATATGGTTCAATCAGCATCTATACTCCACAGTTCTTTCTTTCTTTTTTTTTCTTGGATTTGGAGATCCTCTTCTATCATGAGTTCCCTGGAATTCTTCTGTACCATTGCATTGGTGAGAAGAATATAGTCCATCACAGTAGGTCAACACTCAATGTTGATGATACTGTGTACAATGTTCTTCTGGTTCTGCTCATCTCACTCATCATCAGCTCACGTAAGACCCTCCAGGTTTCTCTGAACTCTTCCTGCTCATCATTTCTTACAGCACAATAGTATTCCATTGTATTCATATACCACAACTTGTCCAGCCATTCCCCAATTGATGGGCACCCCCTCAACTTCCAATTCCTTGCTACCACGTAAAGAGCAGCTATAAATATTTTTGTACATGTGGGTCCCTTTCCCCCTTCCATGATTTCTTTGGGCAAAAGACCTAAAAGTGGGATTGCTGGGTCAAAGGGTATGCACAGCTTTATCGCCCTTTGGGCATAATTCCAAATTGCTCTCCAGAATGGTTGGATCAGCTCACAGCTCCACCAACAATGCATTAGTGTTCCAATTTTCCCACAGCCTCTCCAACATTTATTATCTTCCTTTTTTGTCATTTTAGCCAATCTGATAGGTGTCAGGTGGTACCTCAGAGTTGTTTTAATTTGCATCTCTCTAATCATTAGAGATTTAGAGCATTTTTTCATATGGGAATAGATAGCTTTGGTTTCTTCATCAGAAAACTGCCTGTTCATATCCTTTGACCATTTCTCAATTGGGGAATGACTTGGATTCTTATAAATTTGATTTAATTCCCTATATATTTTAGAGATGAGGCCTTTATCAGAAGCACTGGCCTCAAAAATTGTTTCCCAGCTTTCTGCCTCCCTTCCAATTTTGGATGCATTGCTTCTGTTTGTACAAAAATTTTTTAATTTAATATAATCAAAATCATCCACTTTGCATTTTATAATATACTCTATCTCACGTTTGGTCAAAAACTGTTCTCCTTTCCAAAGATCTGATAGGTACACTATTCCTTTCTCTCCTAATTTACCTATGGTATCACCTCTTATGTCTAAATCATGTATCCATTTTGACCTTATTTTAGTATAAGGTGTAAGATGTTGGTCTAAGCCTAATTTCTGCCATACTATCTTCCAGTTTTCCCAGCAGTTTTTGTCAAATACTGAGTTCCTATCCCAGAAGCTGGAGTCTTTGGGTTTATCAAACACTACATTACTAGTGTCATTTACTACTGCATTTCCTGAGCCTAGCCTATTCCATTGATCTACCACTCTATTTTTTAGCCAGTACCAGATAGTTTTGATGACTGCCGCTTTATAGTAAAGCTCCAGGTTTGGTACCGCTAACCCACCTTCCTGTGAATTTTTTTTCATTATTTCCCTGGATATTCTTGATTTTTTGTTTTTCCAGATGAATTTTGTTATTATTTTTTCTAGCTGTATAAAATAATTTTTAGGTAGCCTGATTGGTATGGCACTGAATAAGTAAATTAATTTAGGCAGTATTGTCATTTTTACTATATTAGCTCTGCCTATCCATGAGCAATTGATATCTTTTCAATTATTTAGATCTGATTTGATTTGTGTGAAGAGTGTTTGGTAGTTGTGTTCATAGAGTTCCTGGGTTTGTCTTGGCAAGTAGACTCCCAAGTATTGTATATTACCTACCATTACTTTAAATGGAATTTCTCTTTCTATCTCTTGCTGCTGGACTTTGTTGGTCATGTATAGAAATGCTGATGATTTATGTGGATTTATTTTATATCCTGCTACTTTGCTAAAGTTGTTAATTGTTTCAAGTAATTTTTGACTTGATTCTCGAGGATTCCTTAAGTATACCATCATATCATCTGCAAAGAGTGATAGTTTTCTTTCCTCCTTGACTATTCTAATTCCTTTAATTCCTTTCTCTTCTCTGATTGCTAAAGCTAACATTTCTAGGACAATATTAAATAACAGGGGTGATAATGGACATCCCTGTTTCACCCCTGATCTTATTGGGAAGGCCTCTAATTTATCTCCATTGCATAAAATACTTGCTGATGGCTTTAGGTAGATACTGTTTATTATTCTAAGGAAAGCTCCCCCTATTCCTAAACTCTCTAGTGTTTTTATTAGGAATGGGTGCTGTACTTTGTCAAAAGCTTTCTCTGCATCTATTGAGATAATCATATGATTTTGGTTGGTTTTCTTATTGATGTGGTTGATTATGTTAATAGTTTTCCTAATGTTGAACCAGCCCTGCATTCCTGGTATAAATCCCACCTGGTCATAGTGTATTATCCTGGTGATCACTTGCTGTAATCTCCTTGCTAATATCTTATTTAAGATTTTAGCATCAATATTCATTAGGGAAATTGGTCTATAATTTTCTTTCTCTGTTTTTGCTTTGCCTGGTTTTGGTATCACCACCATATTTGTGTCATAAAACGAATTTGGTAGAACTCGTTCTTCACCTATTTTTCCAAATAATTCGTACAATATTGGAATTAATTGTTCTTTAAATGTTTGGTAAAATTCACCCGTAAACCCATCTGGCCCTGGCGATTTTTTCTTAGGGAGTTCAGTAATGGCTTGTTCAATTTCTTTTTCTAATATGGGTTTATTTAAGGATTTTATTTCCTCTTCAGTTAACCTGGGCAGTTTGTATTTTTGTAAATATTCATCCATTTCATTTAGATTGTCAAATTTATTGGCATACAGTTGGGCAAAATATTTCCTAATTATTGCTTTAATTTCCACTTCATTGGTGGTAACATCACCCTTTTCATTTTTGATACTGGTAATTTGGTTTTCTTCTTTCTTTTTTTTAATCAAATTAACCAGTATTTTATCTATTTTATTAGTTTTTTCATAAAACCAGCTCTTAGTTTTATTGATTAATTCTATAGTTTTTTTTGCTTTCAATCTTATTGATTTCTCCTTTAATTTTCAGGATCTCTAATTTAGTGTCTAATTGGGGATTTCTAATTTGTTCTTTTTCTAGCTTTTTAAGTTGCATGCCCAATTCATTAATCTCCTCTTTCTCTTTCTTATTCATGTAAGCATTTAGAGCTATAAGTTTTCCCCTAAGCACTGCTTTGGCTGCATCCCATAGATTTTGGTATGTTGTCTCATTATTGTCATTCTCTTGGATAAAGTTATTGATTGTTTCTATGATTTCTTGTTGGCCCATTCATTCTTTAGAATGAAATTATTTAGTTTCCAATTGATTTTCATTCTACTTTTCCCTGGCTCTTTCTTACATGTAATTTTTATTGCATCATGATCTGAGAAGGATGCATTTACTATTTCTGCCTTTCTACATTTGACTATGATGTTTTTGTGCCCTAATACATGGTCAATTTTTGAAAATGTGCCATGTACTGCTGAGAAAAAGGTATATTCCTTTCTATCCCCATTCAATTTTCTCCAGACATCTATCCTGTCTAACTTTTCTAGTAATCTATTCACCTCTTTCACTTCTTTCTTATTTATTTTTTGGCTAGATTTATCTAATTCTGAGAGGGGGAGATTCAGATCCCCCACTAGTATAGTATTCCTATCTAATTCCTCTTGTAACTCATTTAACTTCTCCTCTAAGAACTTGGATGCTATACCACTTGGCGCATACATATTCAATATTGATATTACTTCATTATCTATAGTACCTTTAAGTAAGATGTAATTTCCTTCCTTATCTCTTTTAATGAGATCTATTTTTGCCTGCACTTTGTCTGAGATAAGGATTGCTACCCCTGCCTTTTTTACTTTAGCTGAGGCATAATATATTCTGCTCCAGCCTTTTACCTTTACTCTGTGTGTATCTCTCTGCTTCAAATGTGTTTCTTGTAAACAGCATATTGTAGGGTTCTGGTTTTTAATCCACTCTGCAATTCGCTTCCGTTTTATAGCAGAGTTCATCCCATTCACATTCACAGTTATTATTACTGACTGTCTATTCCCCTCCATTCTATTTACCCCCTTTGTACTTTTCCCCCCTTCTTTCACCCTATTCCTCCTCACCGACGTTTTACTTCTTACCCCTGCCTCCCCCAATCTGCCCTCCCTTTTTATCACCCCCCTCTCTTTTCTTTACCCTTTTCTCCCTTGCTTTTGTCCTCCCTTCTATCAGTCCCCCCCTTTCCCTTCCCCTTTTGTTTCCCTAAAGAATGAGTTAATTTTCTTTATCCCAATGAACTTATATGTTATTCCCTCTTTGAGTCAATCTAATGAGAATAGGGTTGAAACCATGTTCCCCCCTCCTTTCTTTCCCTCTATTATAATAGGTTTTTTTCCACCTCTTCATATGATATAATTCATCCCATTCCACCTCCCCTTTCCTCTCCTCCCCATAGACTCCCTTTTTATCCCCTTAATTCTTTTCTATCATCACATCAAAGACAATTTATATTTATACCCTCTATATAAAGTCCTTCTCTCTGCCCAAATACATTTACAGTTCTTAAGAGTTATGAGTATTATCTTCCTGTGTAGGGATATAAACAGTTTAACCTAATAGGGTAACTTTTTTTTCCCCTCTGTTTACCTTTTTAAACTTCTCTTGAGTCTTGTATGTTGAGATCAAATTTTCTATTCAGTTCTGGTCTTTTCACCAGGAAAGATTGAAAGTCCCCAATGTCATTAAATGTCCATCTTTTCCCCTGAAAGAAAATGCACATTTTTGCTGGGTAATAGATTCTCGGCTGCAATCCAATCTCCTTTGCCTTCCGGAATATCATATTCCAAGCCTTGCGGTCCTTTAATGTTGAAGCTGCCGGGTCCTGAGCAATCCTGACTGTGGCTCCATGATATTTAAATTGCTTCTTTCTGGCTGCTTGGAGTATTTTCTCCTTCACCTGATAATTCTGGAATTTGGCTACAATATTCCTTGGAGTTTTCCTTTTGGGGTCTCTTTCAGGAGGTGATCGATGGATTCTTTCAATGATGATTTTATCCTCTGATTCTATGATATCAGGGCAGTTCTCCTTAATAATTTCCTGGAATATGGTATCTAGATTCTTTTTCTGGTCATGGCTTTCAGGCAGTCCAATGATTCTCAAATTGTCTCCCCTCGATCTGTTTTCCAGATCAGTTGTCTTTCCAATGAGGTATTTCACATTTTCTTCTATTTTTTCATTTTTTTTATTCTGCTTGACTGATTCTTGGTGTCTCATGGATTCCTTTTCTTCCAACTGTCCCACTTTAATTTTTAAGGCATTGTTTTCTTCAGTGAGATTATGCACCTTTTTTTCCATTTGGCTAAGTGAACTTTTTAAGGTATTGTTTTCTTCAGTGAGATTATGTACCTTTTTTTCCATTTGGCTGAGTGAATTTTTTAAGGTATTGTTTTCTTCAGTGAGATTATGCAGCTTTTTTTCCATTTGGCCAAATGAATTTTTTAAGGCTTTGTTTTCTTCAGCTTCCTTTTCCAAGCTGCTGATTCTTTTTTCATAGTTTTTTTGTTTTGCTTTCATTTCTCTCCCCATTTTTTCTTCTACCTCTTGCAATTGATTTTTAAAATCCTTTTTGAGCTCTTCCAGGAAGGCTTTTTGTTCTTGCGACCAATTCACCTTCCCTTGTGAGGCTTCAGATGTAGCCAATTTGAGGCTATTGTCCTCATCTGAGTTTATGTTGGCTTCTTCCCTATTGATACAGAAGCTCTCAATGGAGAGGGCTCTTTTTTTGCTTCTTACTCATTATTGCAGCTTATTTATTTATTCTTTAAGTTGAGGTCTGCTCTGGGGGCACCAGGGTCCCTGTTTTGGGCTTCTTGTGCAGGTGTATAGGTGCTGTGTGACCGGGCTTTTACTCTGAGGCCTTTATGGTGTGGAGATGCCCCGCCCTGCACTTCCTGTATGATTGTGCTCGGCCAGCCAGGCGCCAGTCCCCAGCGTCTGATCCCGCCGTTAGTGGCCCTCTCGGCCGGTGCAGGTAAGTTTTTCCACTGTCCTTCTTGGCCACCAGATTTTTGAACCAGGTTCCGGGAGCCTCAGTTGTTCGGCTGTGGCCCGCAGCTCCTGCTGACTTGCCCTGACCCCCTCGGCGCTGGGTTGCTGCCCTGCGCTGGGCCTCCCTTTTGCCCGAGTCAGACAGACCTTTTCCTGAAGTCTTCTAAATTATCTCTGGTTGGAGGACTGTGTCTCTCTGTCTCTTTGCAGGTTCTGTAGTTTCAGAATCTGTCCAGAGGCTTGATTTAATGTTCGTTTTGAGGGAACAGAAGGAGAGCTCAGGCAGCTTGCTGCTTCCTCTCCGCCATCTTGGCTCCGCCCCGGCTTTTTGTTTTTATTTGTGTGTGTGTGCCAACTTTTTTTTTCAAGCCAACTTTTCACTATTCTCTTTCACTCTTATCAAGAAGCTCCTTAATTCTTCACTTTTTGCCATCAGATTGGTATTGTATTCAGTTTGGTGACATTTCTTCTTGCAATCTTAATTCTGGTTTATAGTTCACTGACACCTAAGATGTCAATATTAACCCTTCCATTACCTGTTTGACCACATACAGTTTATCTTGATTCATAGATTTAATATACCAGGTTTCTATGCAATATTGACCTTTACATCATCAGACACTCCTTTTGTTACCAGACACATTTACAGCTGAGCTTCCTTTTGGCTTCGTCATGTAAAAAAATTAATTATTAAGAAGTATATCTGGGGCAGCTAGGTTGCGCAGTGGATAGAGCACCGGCCCTGGATTCAGGACTACCTGAGTTCAAATCTGGCCTCAGACACTTAACACTTACTAGCTGTATGACCCTGGGCAAGTCACTTAACCCCAATTGCCTCACTAAAAAAAAAAAAATAATAAAATAAATAAATAAATAAAAAGAAGTATATCTAATCTGGAAAATTATATAATTGGATTTATGAAAAATTATGATTATATGAAAAATTATAGCTTTAGAGAAATTATAATTGGGACGTAAGTCCTGCCACGGTTGCCATTAAAATGTGAGAATATTTTAAATGACTAGCTGGGCCTAATTTTGCCGGGACTAAACTGTGGATGACTAATCTGGGGACTGTTGACTGTTTGGATATCTGGCTGCTATTAATTTAACATGGGCCATTTATAAAGTTCCACCACACTATTCTACTCCCAAATTGATAAGCAAAATATTAAGAAGCCTCTTAACCAAATAATCAAAGCAGAGTCTATTTATGAGATACTATTGAAAATTAAGAATACAGGGAAATAAAATGTACAACCTGACTGCTTTCCTTCCGTCTCTTTCCGCTATGTCTCTTTCCCACCTGCTGTGCTTTGAACTTTTTTAATACAATAAGGGCCTTAGCCATCTCTAGCCTCAGGGTATTTTCACTTGCTCAGCTACTTTCACTAACTCTGCCTGTACCCTTTCACTTTGTAAATCTCCCTGCTTCTAACTTTCCTCTCCTTACTGCCACCGCTGAACCCCTGTGTTTCTCTCTCACTGACCTTCTGTCTGTCTGCTCCGTCAGTCTGCCTTTCGGCCTCTCTTTTCCCTGCTCCTAGTCCTTCTCATCTTCTCCTGTGTCCTTGTAGCCCCGTCTCTGGTCTGCTGCGCTCCAACCTTTCTAATCTCATCAGCTGCCCCTTGACCTCTTCTCAGCCTCTCTCGTCCTTCCCCCTGAGTCTAACCTCCAGCTCTCTCTCTCTCTCTCTCTCTCTCTCTCTCTCTCTGTATATATATATATATATATATATATATATATATATATATATATATATATATATATATATATATATATATATATATATCTTCTCTCCACTAAAATTTCGGGAGTTCCTGCGCCCCCACAGACCAAGCTAATCTGCCAGGTGTATAGGTGTATATCTGCCAGGGCTGCGGCTAGTGGTGGGGGTGGGGGGGGGTGCGCTCCAGCCTCACATGCCTCAGCACAGACTATCTGGGATCTTTCGGATAGGTCCACTCAGGTCAGAGGGATCTGGGGGCTTTTTTTTCCCCCAGCTGTCGTACCTGGAGTCTTGTACAGCCCACGGGGCTTTCTAGCTCAGCTGAAGAGAAGAGGAGGGGCACCAGCACCTCCCACACAGAAGAGACCTTGAGGACCTAAGGCTTTCTAATCTCAGCCTAAAGGTAGGGTCCCCAAATCAAAATAAATTTCCACAGGTCCAAATTCTTCATTAGTACTGGATAATATAGCTACCCTTTGCTCTTCCCCAACAGCATGTTGGACACCTTCAGACCTGAGGGGCTCATCATCCCATGTCATATCTTTTATCATTTTCATGCTCTCCATGGAGTTTTCTTGGCAAAGGTACTGGAGTGGTTCACCATTTTTTTTTTCTCTAATGCATCACCTTTTGTCATAACTCTCCACCATGACCTGTTTGTCTTGGGTAACCCTGCACAAAATAGCTCCTAGTTTCACTGAGGTCCATATGTCCCTCAACCATGATAAGGCAGTGATCCAGGAGGGAGTCAAGTAATCAAAGTTGTCCAAAGGAGAAATATGCTTTCTGATGATGTGGTGGCCTCTGTTTCCCTAGAGATTTTCAAGTACAGATGATCAACACTTGTTGATCATCAATTGTCCCCACCCCCAAAGAGTAGAATCTCATTTTCTTTGGCACCTTCTGTGGGATTAAAAAAAAAATAAGCAAGTAATCAAGCAAACAAAAAACAAAGCAATAATAACACCCCTCCACCCCAAAAAGTTCATGTGCTTAATGCAAATTTGTCTCCAGGGAGAGAGAAAGGGGTGTTTCAATTGCTTAGAAAAGTAATTTCACTCTGAGAATTGGACTACTCCCCTTGGCTCAGCTGGCAATAGAAACCTTGATACCATTAATTCATTCTACAAAATATTTATTAAGTAAGTATTTGCTATATGCTGGCATTGGAGCTACAAAGCAAAATAAAACAAAAATTGAATCAATGAATGATTAGTTCCTGTGGATTTATAGCTAGAGTCATAAATAGATTGTGCATCTAGGTATCCCAGTAGAGAGTGTTGAGCCTGGAGTCAGGAAAACCTGAATTCAAATGTGACCTCAGACATTTCCTAGCATTGTGACCTTGTTCAAGTCACTTAACCTGTTTGCCTCAGTTTCCTCAACTACAAAATGGGAATAATTAGAGTACCTACTTCCCAAGGTCGTGAGGATTAAGTAGGATAATATTTGTAAGGCACTTAGTATAGCAGCTAGAACTTGGTAATCTTCATATGAATGCTAGCTTATTATTATTATTATTATTTTATCATTATTCTATTTTCTCAAGTGTAAATTGATATATACTTTTGGTTCTTAATGGAAGGGGAGAGGATAATGTTTTATGTATATAGTAGGAACTGTCCAAGTCTCTAGAAATCACTAATAATCTTTAAAGCCAAGAAGTCTAGCTCCCTACATCCAAGAAGTACCAAACTAAATGCCATTACATAAAATATCTAGGTTATCACTTTCAGGGTCACCTAGAGCTGTCCAAGAAAAGGAAACTGCCTTGGGATAGACTGGCAGAGGTAGAGATAAGACCCTGAGATGATCGTGGAAGTGCACTAAAATTCCTCTTTTGTTCCACATTCCAGAATTTCTGTCCAAAAACTATACTAAAGAAATTGTCACCCTCATTTGGGCTCAGGAAATCTACAGAGTGAGTGTAGTCATGGACTATGGTCCAATTACACTGTCATCAGCTAGGACATCTAGGAAGACAGTTTTCTTCCCCATATCCCATGGCTTCCAGAAGTAGCTGTGTCTTCCTCATTATCTTTTCCCACAACAACCACCCCAGGCTTTAGACTGAAATAGTTTAGATGTGAGTTTTATGAAGAGACTGTGAACAAGCTCCCATCATCCAACCCCTTCCAAATGACCTGAGGAATTCCAACACTAAACACCAGGTCTTTGCTATCAGGTTGGTTCTCTGTGAGGAAAAAACATCTGTAGAATACCCAAAGAAAGAGAAATGAAGGTAAATAGGGGCCACTAAGATCACAGAATAAGACTTAGAAGCAACTTTAAACATAATATTAACTTTTCTCCTTTTACAAATGAAAAATAGGTCCTAGAGAGGTAAAATGGCTTGCCTTATATCATATAGCTTTTTGTACCAGAGGCAAAGTATTAAACCATGTCTGCTGACTCATGGGATGCTCACTCCTACTCTGATACCTTTCCTTATGCTGTGCGTTTTTTAATTTAGAATGTTTATTTTCCTAAATGACATGTAAGAACAAATTTTGACATCAACTTTTTAAAAAAAACTTTGTGTTCCAAATTCTTTCTCCCTCCCTCCCTACCCCTCTCAAGAACTTAAGCAATTCAATATAAGTTATACATGAGTAGTTATGCAAAACATTTCCACGTTAGCCAGGTTGTGAAGGAAAACAGACAAAAACAAAACTTCAGATAAAGGAACTAACACAAAAAAATATGCTTCAATCTGTATTCAGTCAGATACCATCAGTTCTTTCTCTGTAGATGGATTGCATTTTTCTTAAGTCCTTCAGAGTTGTCTTGGATCATTGTATTGCTGAAAATAACCAAGTCCTTCACAGCAGATCATCTTACAATATTTCTGTTATTTTTTATATAGTACATTTCACTTCGTATCAGCTCATGTAGATCTATCCAGGTTTTTCTGATAGCATCCTGCTCATTATTTTTTTGTAGTAAACTACATTTATATAGTACTTTAAGGAGATATTTCCTCAGAATAAACCTGTGAAGTTGATTATAACAACAATAGGAATATATAACATTTCTATAGTACCTTATACCTGACCAAGAATTTTTTTCACGATAGCCCTATGCTGCATCTTTCATCCAAATTAGTGTCCCTTTTCCTCTCCCAATCTTGTCAAGCCTCTAAATCTTTTCATCTATATGGAATGTTAAGTGATTATTATCATGTACATCCATCATGCTATATTCAACCTATGTTTCAAACTCTGACATTAGATGATTACTACTACAAGTCCTAATCAGGACCAGAGTGTTTTGAAAATTTTTTTCCTTTTTTTTTTTTTTTTTGCCAAGAAAGAGCATTAGAAATGGAATAACCTGGACCCTTCATTATTCGGATGATGAAACTGAGTCTAAGAGAATTGAAGTGACTTGCCTAAGAACACAGAACTAAAAGCAACACTGAGGGAATGTAAACTCAAGGCTTCTGCCTTTAAATAATTCTCTACTATACCAAACAGTTTCTTGCATGAGAATTAAAGAATCAGAATTTAAATATAGTTTTAA
Source organism: Dromiciops gliroides (assembly GCF_019393635.1). Classification (NCBI taxonomy): domain Eukaryota; kingdom Metazoa; phylum Chordata; class Mammalia; order Microbiotheria; family Microbiotheriidae; genus Dromiciops; species Dromiciops gliroides. Next base: position 510,705,447 of record NC_057862.1, read on the forward strand.
GTGACCACTACCTATGGATCTTCTTACATTTCTATCTACCTTGCTAAACATACCTATCTAGTTGGCTTCAATATTGTTTGAAAGCTTTTAGGTGTTTGATTGGCTTCTTGTCCCAGTTCTGTCTCTTGTTCTCTGTGTGACCCTGTGGGAAAAAGCTTTTATTCTTCGATTTTTTAAAGCTCTCTTTGTAAGGCTTTTCTTCCAGCTGTAACATCTTCAGAGTAATAAAGTAAATGTGTTTCATAAGTGCTCTGCTCAGCTTATTTACTAAAACTGAGTGGTTGTTAACATAAGAGGGGGAAAAAAATAACAACTTTCTTTTCTCCCATTATCAGACCAGAACTGCACAGCTCTGAAGTTTTTCATGTTCTGTTTTCAATGGAATGTATATCCGGTATGGTTCAGGAAATATAAAACTAAATTATTATATTAATAAGGAGCATAACTAGGACACATTAACATAATTTTTAACCAAAATAGTAGTAAACAAACTAGTAAATAAAAGCCATGAGATAAAAACTAATGAAACAATAAACAAACAAACAGTTCAAGTAGTTTGACCTCTAGCCTATGGGTCAGAGAATTGGTCTGAATAAAAAGTAGGTTAAGAATGAAAGAAAATGTTAATGATAGATAAAATTATCAAAGGGCCAGGAATTCATCCTCTGTAAACAAGGTACATGAATTTTTCACCTCTTCTAAAATGTCTTTTGTTTTAGAACAGGAGGCCCAGCCCAATTTTTGGTTTTGATGTCAATTGTGTAATAAAAGAAGACTAAAAATAGCACTTTTTAAAATAGCATTTTCCATTGAGCATGGGCTAGGGGGATAATCTGATCAAATGATTCCTGCTCATGATTTCAAAGATCATGAGGTAGAACTACTTGAATATGGGTCATTATTTTCCCTTTGGGTTTGCATAAGGTAAACTTTGATTTCCTTGTGTTACTGAGATAAGATTGTACCCCTCAAGAATATAACCTTCCTTAAGAAGGTTTATTTTGTACATTAGTCTTCCCCACCACTGAACTTGGAATGAATGAATGACCATGTCAAATGAGGTCATGGGATCAGGTGAGATGAATGAGGGACTAAGAGGAAAGAAATCTTATTCAGATTCTAATGAAGCTGAGAAAGGAGGAGGAACCCTCTGAAAGTTGTGAAGAAAGCCACTGTAAGGATGGAATGTGGGCTGAAGGCCCACATGGCCTTGTTCTTGGCCATTGGGACTACTTTAACTCCCTTCCCAATTTGAAGTCCTACTGTTAATGTATGTATTTCTGTGTAGAAGTAAGACTAAATAAGGGAATAGGCCATAGTGTAAAATTATATTCATTCATTACTTATTACATACTGTATAAATACAAGCCACGTTCTCTTCTATCTCTGCTCACTAATTTAGGATACTTTTTCCTCAATAAAAGAACGTTTTATCAACCATTGAAAATTGATAGTTTTATTTTTGCTATATCATGGCCACATGAAACTTCTTTAGCTGGCCTTTTGAAGTTTGACTTTTTTTTTTTACTCTTTGTGTGTGTGTGTGTGTGTGTGTGTGTGTGTGTGTGTGTGTGTTTTAAATACTTTTATGTGCAGCTAGGTGGCAGAGTAGATAAAGCACCGGCCCTGGATTCAGGATGACCTGAGTTCAAATGTGACCTCAGCTGTGTGACCCTGGGTAAGTTATTTAACTCCCAGTTCCCCCCCCAAAAAAAATTAATTTCAACAATAAATATCAATGTGATTTTTCCCTTTCTCCCTTTAAGGTAAAGGCAGCTTTTCTCAATCAATGAAGAATCTTGTGATCAGTAAACTATTCATCCCTAAGTAACAGCTGTCTCCCTAGTTTATTTAATATTTAATATGAAGAAATCACCCTTATTCTTGTCAAGTTGTTACCTCAACATGTGCACTTAATCTTGCCTGTAAAAACCTCTCTCTGCCAACCATTCTTGTGTTATACTTTATACTGTTCTAAAAGAGACAATGTTATAGATTTAATATTGTACAAAATTTCAAAGTTGAAGCAAAAATCTCATAGTGATAGTAACTTTACCATAAAAAAGAATAGTAATTTAAAACTATTAGGGTACCTTAAAGAATAAATTTCTTAAATTATTCTACCCCCATTTTACCACTCCCTTAAATGATTTTACTTTGTACCTGGACAGAATTGAACTCATGAAGTATTTCCATCAAATGAAGCAATGAAAAAGTTATACCAGCTGTTATATGAATCATTATCATAGCTGATTACACAGTATATAGAAAGCTGTGCTGGAGTCAAGAAGAGCTGGGTTCAAAGGTGATCTCAGATGCTTCTTAGATATGTAACCCCCAGGGAAATCATTTAACCTCTGTCTGCCTCAATTTTCTCGTATGTAAAATAGGAATCATAATAGCACCTACTTCCCAGTATTGTTGTAAGGATCAGATGAAATTATATTTATAAAGTGCTTAGCACAGTAACCTGGAACATAGTAGATACTTAATAAATGCTTATTACTTTCTCCCCTCTCTCTAGTCACTTCAGGGTAGTATCTTTACTAGACTGATCAGTAACCAGACCCCGGGGGGTGGATTACAAACTGGTTAGCCATTTGCTAAAATCATTTTAAAAGATTTCAGTACAACACTGTAGAATTATTAAAGAAATACTAATATAGTTTCTCATTCAGATAGTACCAAGGATTTCAGTCTAAAATATTGTCCTAATATTATTTTGTCATCTATAGCCTAAAGGGGTCAACATAGTACAAGTAACTCAGATTCTAAACTTTAAAACAATCCTTTAAAAAAAAAAAGGAATAGAAGTAGTCAATACATTACCTATGACAAAATATTTAATCTCCCACATTCATTATATCATACCTTTATATATAAAAAGGAGAGATATTCTTTTTAATTTCTTCTTTGGAGAATAACTCTTATAATTATGTAGTGCTTGGTATTTTTTTTTCTGTTGTTATTGTTGTTCTATTTGCATTGTTTTAATCACCATTAATTGGCAACTAGGTAGCAGAATACATAGAGGCCTGGAGCTGAAAAGACTCATCTTCCAGAATTCAAATCAGGCCTCAGATACTTACTAGCTGTTTGACCCTGGGCAAGCCATTTAAACCATTTGTCTCAGTTCCTCACCTGTAAAATAAGCTGGAGAAGGAAATGGCAAACCACTCCAGTATCTTTGCCAAGAAAACCCAAAATGGGGTCACAAAGAATCGCATGCAACTGAAATTACTGAACAACCACTATTAATATTGTTTTCTTGGTTCTGCCTATTTCACTTTGCCTCAGTTCATATTCTTTTCTTCTGAATTCTTCATATGTCAATACTCTTATAATGTAACATATGATTACTTTCATGCACTTTAATGGTTTAACTATTTTTTCAGTTTGAGGGGCTCTTCTTTTTTCCTTAGATTTTTTTCCTGAGGTCTAAAAGGTGTATTTTGTTTAATTTCCACATTATTCTTAATTTACTCCCTGTGTTTCTTTGTAGTTTAATTAATAGGTATTATCCTATTCTGTGCATATGTGTATAAACATACACTGTGTATATGTGTATAAACATATACTGTGACATCTGAAATCATGATAACTATCCTATTTAATCTTAACCATAATATATTTTTCTCTAGTCTTTCATTTTAACTTTATGTGATTTTTTGTTGTTGTTTCTATTTATTCTCCTATCCATTCAGCTTCTCTATTCTTGGGAAATTCATCATGTTTATGCTCATTGTCATGATTATAATGTAATGATATATTTCTGTTCAACTTTTTCTCTTGTACTTTTATTCTCTTTGCATCTTCTCTTTACAAATAAGAAGGTAGTATAAAGGGAGGGAGTTTGGCTAATAATAGTGATTGACATGACATGTTCTAATTTTGGCTGTCACCCTACCTTTCTTCCACTTGCCCTACTTCTCATATCAGATTTTAACTTTCTCTTTCTTCCTTCTACTCTTCTCTCCAAGTTAACCTTCTAATTGTAAGTTTGTTTTGCTTATGAATATTCCCTTACCTATTCTGACCTTCCTTTTAAAGTATCTTCCCCTTTAATTCTCTCCTTGTTCCATCCTGTTTCCCTACTTAATTCAATATATTTCTCTACCATTATCTTTTGCATGGATGTGTGTGAAGGGGGAGGGCAATATTTGGGTTCAAATATTCTTTCTTCATTTTAGATGAAAGTGAGGTTCACAGGATGCTGATTTGTCCTACCCCTCCCTTTACATCTAAATATTCTTCATCTCATGAAATTTTATTCCGTGAAATCATAATTTCCATCTCATTCCTCTTCCTTGTCTCCCCCATATAAGCTTTCAGTTCTCCTATTTCTTTCTTTTTAGACTATCAAAACAGAACAAAATAATATTAGGCCTTTATTCTGTTTTCTCTGTGACCCTTGAAGATATTAGGGTTATAAGAACACAGTACTTTCATTTACCCCCATTTGCATACCCACATAGCTCCTCCCAATTAAATAAAATATGTACTGCGCATAGTAGGGTTTCACTAAATAATTGTTCTCTTACCTTTTCACCCCACTTTTAGCCTTGAATCCTGTGTTTATAGTTCAAAGTGTTTACTCTGTTCCAGAGTGCTTAGAAATCCTCTTGCATTAAGTGTCTCTTTTCCCCTTTTAGAATTATTCTGTTTTGCCAAACAGCTTAATATTAGATATGTCTTTATTTTTCATACCCCTCCCCTAAGATGGAAGACCAAACATATATCAACTCTTCTGAGAGTCAGTCTCATGTGATCCTGACTATATCCTTGATACTGGATTTCTTTCCTTTTGGTTTTTGTTTTTGTTTTAAATAGGAAAATATGGATTTTGGCTATGATATTCTTTAGACTTTTAATGTTGGTGTTTCTTTTAGGAGGAGATTAGTGTAATCTATTTCATTTCCCCCCTTAGTCCTAAGAGATATTGGTGGTTTTCATTTATGATTTCTTGAAATATGGAAATATGGAATCAACCTTTTATTTATGGTCATAGTGTTCAGATAGTTTGATGATTTTTAGGTTATTTCTCATTGATCTATTATATAGGTCATTGGTTTTTTACATTATATTTCTCACATTTTCTTCTTTATTGCCCATATTTTCATTATGTTTTATTATTTCTTGTTTCCTCATTGGGTTGTTATTTTCTGTTATGCTCATTCTAATTTTTAGGACATTCATCTCTCTCTCTCTCTCTCTCTCTCTCTCAGCTTTTTACTACTACTAATTCTAAATTCTCAATTTTCCTTTCTATTCTTTAATCCCTAATAGTTCCATTTTATATCTCTTCTTCCATTTCCTCCAGGCATTCTTGTAGTCTTCATAGAGGCTAGAATATATCCCCCCTGCCCCTAGCACTCTAAATGCATTTATGCATTTGCATTTGTTGTGGATTTGTTGTAGATTTTCTCTCTTTTTCTGTTTTTAATCATTGGGCTTCTCTTAGTCCAAAGAATGTCTTCCTTATGTCTGGTATTCTCTTTGTTTTTTCTATGTCAGCTACCTCAGCATTTGGATTAGGGATTTGCTTTTTGGTTAAGCTCTCCTTAAAAAATTCTGGATGATGTGGGCAGGCCCTTCTTGGTCCTGGTTGCTTCAGTTAATAATAATCTCTTATCTTCTGCTGGAATTGCTTGTTTTTTTGTCTCCTGTTGTGAGTCAGGCCTTAGATCTCAAGGATGAAATTGGGCCAGGGCTAGCTGAATATTTCTCTGGGCTTTTTTTTCCCCTATTCATGGGGGACCAGGGCTACCCTAAAGCTGGGGCTCTCTGTTCTGTCCATGCTGGACTCTACTAGGAGATGGAGAGGGGAAGAATTTTAGTACAGACTAGTATTCAGTTCTGCTTGAGATCTTTCTCTTTCTGTCATTGTCTCCAAGGTCAACACTCTGGTCTTTCTTTTATTTCAATGGGGCTCTAGGCATTTACTGTTTATGGGAATTGGCTGCTTAGCACTGTGCCTTCTGCCTACCTTAGCTTATCCCCGTTCAGTTTTTCCATAGATTTTGTCAATCAGTTTTTGGAATTCTGGACTAGGTAGAAGATTAAATAGTTCTGGGGCAGCTGGTGGCACAGTGGATAGAGCACCGGCCGTGGATTCAGGAGGAACTGAATTCAAATCCGGCCTCAAACACTTAACAATTATTAGCTGTGTGACCCTGGGCAAGTCATTTAACCCCAACTGCCTCCCCCCTCCCCCCCAAAAAAGATTAAATAGTTCTCCTCGTTGTTGTTTTTTTTCCATATTGTGCATCTTATATATTTCCTGGGGTGTTTGTCAGTGATTTGAGATTCTCTACAACCTAACACACTGCCATGCCACCTTCCCATAATTCCCTTGCTATTAATATTTACAACCTATATATTTATCCCTACTCTAGATCTGACTCCTCTCCTCTTTTTTTCTTCCTGTTGTATCCATTCTTTATTGACCATTTTCTTTTTATTCATCAACAGAATCTACGTCTCTATGTCTTTCTTATTGTTTCTCTCTACATCTCTATATTTCTGTCTCCACACTGTTTGTCTCTGTCTCTCTCACTTTCTTGGCTTTTCTCCCATCAAGGTATGAAAATTTTAAAGTTACTTATATCCTAAAACACAAAGGAAAATATAGCCATTACCATGAGCCAGTAACTAACTCAAAATATTTACTTAGTTCTCTCCTCATTCATAAACAGTTTCTTAAAGAAACATCTAAACTTTTTTTAACTTCCTTAACATTCACTCATTAATGAGTCCCCTGTAGTCTATCTTTCTTTTCCAACAGTGTGCTCAAATTGTTCTCTCCAGTGTCAGAAATGAATTTCTTGCTGTATTCCATTCTATTTGAACCTTTTGTAGCATGTGACGCTGTGGACTGCATTCTGCTTATAAATAAGCTGACACACAGTTGCTTCTAGTTTATTATATCCTTAAGGATTTCTTTCTTCCTCTATGATAGTTCCTTTAGTGTATTTTTATGTACCACCTAGAAACAGTTAGGTGCACTGGATCTGGAGTTAGGATGACCTGAGTTCAAATTTGTCTGGACTCATACTAGCTGTATGATCTTGATCAAGTCACCTAACCCTCTGTTGCCTTCAGTTTCCTTAATTGTAAAATGTGGATAATAATAGCCACATAGCCTCATAGGGGTATTGTGATCAAATGAGATAATATTTGTAAAGCACTTACTGCAGTGAGATAGATATGTGTGTGTGTGTGTGTGTTTATTCCTTTCCTTCCCCCTTTCTTATTCTCTTTCCCTCTTTGAATGTGAACCTTCCTCAAGATGCTATCATTTACCCTCCTCTACTGTATTTTCTCCCTTTGGCTCCACTCTTATGACTTTAATTATCACTTGTACACAGATTCCTTTCAAATCTAAATCTCCATCTCCATTATCTCCCCAGAGTTCAAGTATGGAATTTTCAGCTTCTGCTAGGCTGCAAGGATATGTCCCCAGGTATCCTGTTATCCACTCTAAACTAAGCATTCTAAAACTGAACTCATTTTCTTCCTTTAAAATGTCTTCTTACCCAAACATCTTTATTTCATTTGATAATACGACTATCTTCCTAGTCACTCATGCTCACAAACTGAAGGATATAATTGACTCCTCCATATCTCTCACCCACCAGCTATAATCAGCTTCTGATTTCTTTTGATTTTTACCTGTACAATGTTTCACATCCACCTCCTCTTTGCTCTTGCTGAAATGAGATCAGGTTCTCATCTCTTTTTGTTTAGGCCAGAGATGTCAAATACACAGCCCACAATCCTCCTGAGTACAGTTTGAACCAGATAAAAATGCAATTGGTAATTATTTAACAAAGTACAAATAAGATAAGACAGATATAATGTTAATATGTGGTTTTCTAAGTCAATGTGTCCTCATAAAGATCCCTATGTGTGTTTTAGTGGGCTCCATTTCTATTGAGTTTGACACCACTGTTTTATACCATTGAAAGCACCTTTTAATTAGTTTTTGTTCCCTAAGTCTATTCTCTCTTTTTTTTAATTTTTAAGATTTTTTGCTGAGGCAATTGGGGTTAAGTGACTTGCCCAGGGTCACACAGCTAGTAAGTGTCAAGTGTCTGAGGCTGGATTTGAACTCGGGTACTCCTGAATCCAGGGCTGGAGCTTTATCCCCTGCGCCACCTAGCTGCCCCTGTGCTTAATTCTTTTTTTTTTTTTCCTTTTTTTTTTTTTTTGTTTGTTTGTTTTGCGGGGCAATGGGTGTTAAGTGACTTGCCCAGGGTCACACAGCTAGTAAGTGTCAAGTGTCTGAGGCCGGATTTGAACTCAGGTACTCCTGAATCCAAGGCCAATGCTTTATCCACTGCGCTACCTAGCTGCCCCCCCTGTGCTTAATTCTTAAAATAATATAGCCAAACCAAGAAAATCATGCTGATCCTTAAAGCTCTTATCTTGACCAACTACCTATAAAGAATAGCCTTCTCATCCTCCTTAAAGAGTGCACATGCTAGTTTATGTAAAATAGATCTTGATCCTCCCACTCCATGTTCTTAGGTTCATGGATGTCATAGATCTAGAACTATAGGGGATCAGAAAGATCCAGTCCCCTCCCTTTGTAGGTGAGGAGATTGAGGCTCTGAGAGGTAAGGTGACTTGCCCCAAAGTCACACAGGTAGAAAGTGACTAAGGTTGAATATGAACCTAAGTTCTTTGTCAACCCTGTATTCTTTCCCCAGGGATAAGGGCGGATACTTAAATTGAATATTCAATTGAATATTTAGCCATATAGTTCTTACCATTTCAATTTATAATTTTATATTGAAATATAAATATAAACCATCAACACTATATTTTGTTTGTTTACTTGTAGAGTACAAGGGTTCATAATATTAGTTAAATAAATAGCTAGAGTCAAGGTTTTTAAAATAGTTTAATGTCTTTTCATGAAAAATTTCCTTAAGTTTAAATCTCAAATTTCTTTTTTTTTTTTTGACATCTCAAATTTCAAATACTTATTTCCATGAGCAGAATTTTTTTCCCCTTTGAACTTTTGAACTGTGCAGTATTTTGAAAACATTGAATTCTTTCTGTTTTTTTTTTCCATATGCAAACAGGATCCTGATTTTTTTCCTTAAAGACAAAACAGGACTCAGCAACTGCATTTCATTCTCCTTAAAATGCATTAAATCCCATTCTTGCAGAACAAATGTTTTATTTAAGTACACTTGTAAATGTTACATTTTCTTCTGAACTCTATGCATGTAGTTCCAGTTATTGGAATGGAGTCACAGTTCTTCTAAACTGTGCCTTTAAACTCCTGGAGGGCAAAAGAATAACATTTTTATTTAACCTTTCATTATTATAAACTCTTTCAGTGGGCCCCAAGTGATATTTGATGGCTTAAAACAGACTGGGATTAGGAAGAAGGAAACACCTAACATTTTAATTTAACTTCTGTTGACTCCTTCCTTCTTCAAAGCAGGAAAAATGTAGCTGAGGAAATTTCTACAGCTTAAGGGTTTTTAATAGCAGTAATTTTCTCAAAAGTACACTATTCTAGAGGTTTTTGAGGCTTTCAGATGCCTCCTGGAATGAAAAAAACAATCAAGTTTATTCAGGTGTTTTAAGAACTTGTGACCCATTTGAAAAACATTTCAATTTTTAAAAATCTTATTTAAAACATCTAGACAAAGACTGCCCTGAATATGTATGACTATCAAAGGCTTGACCAAAATGTAACATTAGTGTCATCCATCAGGGTAGAACAGGTGATTTCTCTTTTGTTATATTTAATTATTTTTTTTTAATTATATTTAAGTTCAGGTGAACATTTTGAATGTACTTTAAATTAGTTTATTGTGGCCTTCAGTGTGCCTCTTACAATTCATTAGTCACAATATTGGTATGATATGGGGCAGCTAGGTGGTGCAGTGGATGAATGGATTGCTGGACTTTGAGTCAGGAAGATGTGAGTTTATATCCAGTCTCAGATACTCACTAGCTGTGTGACCATGGCAAGTCACTTAACTACTATTTGGCTTCTTTTCCTTATTTGCAAAATAGGTATAATAATAGTACCCATCTCCAATATTTGTTGAGGGGATCAAAAGAGATAACATTGGTAAAGTGTTTAGCACTATTCCTGGCATATTGTATATACTATATAAACATTAGTTATTATTAAGTATAAAAATTGAAAATAGATAACCTATGAAACATTGTTGAAAGCTCTTCATATCCATTTAGATCTCTATTTGGTTTGGTAATGATCTTCCCTTAAAGAATACAAAAGTGTAGGCTGTCCTTTATTTCATATTCCAAGTACTCACTCATCAACTACCACCAACAAGTTGTTTTATCTATCACTATTCTACACACACACACACACACACACACACACACACACACACACACACACACACACACACACACGATCCACAAAAACAAAAGCAAATTAATATTTTGAGACTTGACTTCATCTGTATTTACCAAACCAATATCAGCTTCTCTGAATAGGATGAGGCTAAAAGCTATGAAAATATAAGGAAGAATAGGGTGCTTAAATATTTAAAACATATTGTAGATTTGAATTAAAACATTCAAAAATGTTATTAATGAGAGTACATGTGTTCATATTCAATGCCTCAGACATTTATTACTCACTACCATTGTGCAAGTCACTCTGGTAGGCACTTGATACAAAGATGACTAAAGGCTGGATCCTATACTTGAGGACTTTATAAGCTGGACAGGGAAATCAGAAGGCACAAAATATGATCTGTATAGATATAATAAAAATAAAATACCACATCTTGAGAAAAGTAAGAATAAAAACATGTGATGAGAGACCTGAGAAAGTAAATATTACATCTGGGTGGGGACATCAGGGATGCCTACATGACCTGAGCCTTGAAGGATGAATAGCTTCGTAACAGGCACACATGTATTCTTTTCTTTTTTTTTTCTTTTTTTTGGTGGGGCAATGGGGTTAAGTGGCTTGCCCAGGGTCACACAGCTAGTGTCAAGTGTCTGAGGCTGGATTTGAACTCAGGTCCTCCTGAATCCAGGGCCACTGCTTTCTCCACTGTGCCACCTAGCTGTCCCTGAGATGCATTCTTAAATTCTGTATATCAATATAATGAAATCCTATGTCTACATTAAACATTTCTCTCATGTCAAGGCTGAAGATCTAAACTTAATTTTGAAACTTAGGTAATAGAGTGAATAGAGCATTGATTCTGGAATTCAGGAAAACCTAAGTTTTAATCTGGCCTCAGAAACTTCATAGCTATGTGGCCCTGGGCAAGTCAATTAGCCTCTTTCTGCCTCAGTTTCCTCAACTTCAAAATGGGGATCATAGCAGCAGCTACCTCACAGGCTTCTTATGAGAATCAAATTAAATAATATTGATAAAGTGTTCACTATAGTACCTGATGTATACTAGGTGCTTTATGAATGCTTATTCCCTCCTGTCTCTATTACCTGAGAGAAAATAGAGGTGATAGTACTCTGCAGCCACTGCCTTAATCTGAATTGGACCAATTTGTTGTTGTGTTATCAGAGTTTAAGACTTAGGCAAGTGAGGCTATCTCTCTGGATAATATGCTTCATCATCAGTCCTTTGAGATTGTCTTGGATCTTTGTATTGTTAAGAATAGTTGTCATTCAGAGTTCTTCATAAAAACAAAACAAACAAACAAAAAACCCCAGTGCTGTCACTATGCACAACATTCTCCTGGTTCTGCTCACTTCATTATATATCAGTTCATATAAGTCTTTCCTGGCCTTTCTGAAATAATCCTGCTTGCCATTTCTTTTTTAAAAAATATTTAATAACTCCTTTATTTTTGTTTTTAATTTATAATAGCATAGCATCATATACAGTATATATCAGAAATGCATTTATATCATGTGTGAAAAATCAAATCTCATAAATGGTGAGAATAAAGAAAAATAATTTTCAAAAAAGTTATGAAAACATTGTGACTTTTGGGCCACCCTGTACATATTCTTTACCACCAGTAGAATGTAAGGTCCTTGAGGTCTGGGTGTGTTTCTTTCTTTCTTTTTTTTTTTTGAATAGAAATTTATTTTCCAAAATATATGTAAAAACTAAATTTTAACATCAATTTTTAAAAAATTTTGTGCTCCAACTTCTCTTCCCCCCTCCATTTGCACCCCTCACCCACAAGAACTTAAACAATTAAAAATAAGTTATACATGAGTACTCACAGCAAAAATCCCATATTAGCTTTTTGTGAGAGAAAACAGTAAAAAAAAAAAAAACCCAAAACTTCAGATTAAGGAATTCTCAGAGAGGAAAAAAAATTTTTTTTAAATGTGTTCCGATCTGTTTTCAGATACTATCAGTTCTTTCTCTGCAGATGGGCTGCAATCTTCATAAGTCTTTCAGGGTTATAATGGATCATTGCCTTGCTGAAAATAACCACATGCTTCCCAGCAGATCATCCCCCACTATTGCTGTTATTTTGTATAAAGTACATTTCACTCTGCTTCAGTTCATGTAGGTTTTCCCAGGTTTTTCTGATAGTTCATCATAACCTGTATATAGTACCTTAAGCTTGACAGAGAATTTTCTTCATAAAAGCCCATTAAAGTAGGTACCATACATTTTGCCATTATAATCAATCATCATAATTATTTTCCTCCATCCCACTCCCTTCCCATGACATTTACTCTATCTTCTTTTTACCTATTCCTCCTCAGAAGTGTTTTACTTCTGACTATCCTCTCCCTCGCTCTGCACTGCCTTTTTTCACCCTTCCTTCCTTATCATCTTTCCTTCCTATTTTCCTGCAGAGTTAAATAGATTGCTCCTCCCAATTGGGTATGAAAGCTATTCCCTCCATGAGCCCACTCCAATGAGATCAGGGTCCCGGAGCTAATTCTGTGTTCTAAATTGTTCTTCCTCCCTCCCTCCTCAACTCTCCCTATGAAATCAAGCAATTCAATATGTCATAATGGTGCAGTAATGCAGAACATCTTCATCTTCCCTGAAAGTGTTTTGCTTTTTACTTCTCTCTCCCCCAATCTGCCCTTTCCTCCTTCCCTTCTTCCCCACTCCCCTTTCTTCCTCCCCCCCCCCAGGGCAAAAATGTATTACTATACCTACTTGAATATGTATGTTAGTCCTTCTTTGAGCCAGTTCTGATGATATTAAGTTTCACTCACTCCCCAACTCCTTCCCCCTCTTCTACTCTCCTCCATAAGCTTTTTTTCCCCTTCATGTGAACTACCTCTCCTCAGACCATCTCTCCCCTTCTACCTCCCCTAGTTTATTCCTCCTACACCACAACCCTATTTTAATGATGTCATCATGGATTACTTATGTGGCACAGTAGACAAAGCACCAGCCCTGGACCCAGCAGGCCCCAAGCCCAAATCCAACCCCAGACATAAGACACCCCACTGTGTCTGCCCTACAAAGAACAAAACATAAATGCTTTACAGATATCATCCCTTCATATTCAGTTCAGCCCTGTCTTCTGTGAATTTCTTACTGAGATAGTTCTTATGATTTCAAAATATTATCTTCCCTTGTAAGAATTTAAATGGTTTGATCTTTTAATATCCCTCATGAAGTCTTTTTCCTGTTTACCTTTTTATGCTTCTCCAGGGTCTTGTATTTGAAAGTCAAATTTTCTATTCAGTTCAGGTCTTTTCATCACAAATGCTTGAAAGACCTCTTTTTCTTTGAAATCCCATTTTTGCCTCTGAAAGATCATACTCAGTTTTGCTGGGTACATGAATTTTGCCTGAAGTCCCAGTTCCTTTGCCCTCTGGAATATCACATTCCATGCCCTTTGGTCCTTTAATGTAGAAGCTGCTAGATCTTGTTTTATCCTTATTGGAGCTCCACAGTATTTGAATTCCTTTTTTCTAGCCACTTGCAGTTTTTTCTCCTTGATCTGGGAGTTCTGGAATTTGGTTATAATATTCCTGGGGGTTTTCCTTTTGGGATCTCTTTCAGGAGGTGATCCGTGGATTCTTTCAATTTCTATTTTAGCTTCTGCTTCTAGAATATCAGGGAAATTTCCCCTCACAATCTCTTGGAGGATGGTGTCCAAGCTTTTGTTTTGGTCACGGTTTTCAGGTAGTCTAAATGATTTTCAAATTATCTCTCCTAGATTTATTTTCTAGGTCAACTGTTTTTCCAAGCAGATATTTCACATTACTCTCTATGTTTTCATTCAATTGTATTTGCTTTACTGTGTGTTGGTTTCTCATAAGGTCACTAGCTTCCATCCGTTCCATCCTAATTCTTAGGCAGTTATTTTCATCAGACAGTTTTTTAATCTCCTTTTCCATTTGGCGTTTCAAACTGTTGACTTTTTTCTCATGACTCTCCTACATTGCTCTCATTTCCCTTTCCATTCTTTCTTCCTTTTCTCTACATCTACTTTCTGTTTCTCCTACTTTCTCTTCAAAGTCCCTTTTGAGAGCTTCCATGGCCTGAGACCAATTCATATTTTTCTTGGAAGCTTTGGATGTTAGAGCTTTGACCTTGTTATCATCTTCTTCTTCTGAGGTTTTATTGTGGTCTACCTTACCCCCAAAGAAATTTTCGATGATCTTCTGCTTTCTCTGCCTACTCATCCTGGTTTACTATTTCTTGGTTTTTACCTCCTTCTTAATGTGTGGCTCTGCTTCCAGGACACACTGTTCAAGCTACCGCATGACCCAGGGGATGGTTGGGCTTCTTCTCAGCCTGCCTGGCCTCACTTTCATTTGATTTTAAACTCTCCACTGGGAGGTGGGGGTGGGGGTGGGGGTGGGGCTAGGGCTGCTTCTTGGCTCCACTCTTCTAAGCTTCAGAGGATCCCAGGTGTTTTTGGTTGAGGTGGGGCAAGTTTTAATGTCACCTGGCCTGTTCTCAGGTCCAGAGATAACCTCAGGCATACTTACTAAGCAACCAACCAGCAAATCTTTCTGTGGTGTGGTTATCAGCTTCCAATGAGACTGCTCCCCTGCTCCCCTCACCCACCTGGGTCTCCCACCACTCAGGATTTCTTCCTCGTTGCCCACTGGGGTGGGATAGTTGAATCCTTCCCCCCAGCCCACTGGTACCCCTGCACTAACTCCCCCGGGCCAGCCATTCAGCCTGACCGCATGCTCGGTTCCAGAAGATGCCAGTGCTGTAGCTGATTCAGAGGCACTGGGGCAAATTCCTCTGGTGTGTGTCAGCCGATTGTGAGGTTAGGCTTTATTCATGGCCTAGCACGGCCCCCTGAAATCTATCTATAGCTATAGAAAACTCTCAGCCCGTATTTTTGTGTGTTTTTCTGCCCCAAGGGGTCTTTTATTGCTATTTTTGGGGTAATTGTATCAGGATCCCTGTGGGTTTAATGCCTCTCCTCTGCCATCTTGGGTGTGTTTATTTCTCCCTGCTTGTCATTTCTTATAGCACAATAATATTCCATCACCATCGTATACCACAGTTTGTTTAGCCATTCCCCATTGATGGGCATTCCTTTGATTTCCAATTCTTAGACACCACAAAAAGAACTGCTGTAAATATATTTTGTAAAAATTGATCTTTTTTTTTCTTTTGGGGATGTCTTTGGGATAGAAACCTAGCAGTGGTATTGTTAAATCAAAGGATATATAAGTTTTATAACCATTTGGGTATAGGTCCAAATTGCACTCCAGAATGGTTGGATCCATCACAACTCCACCAACAGTGGATTAGGGTCCTAGTTTTCCCGCATCCCCTCCAACATCCACTATTTTCCTTTTTTGTTATATTTGCCACCCTGATAGGTGTGAGGTGATACCTCAGAGTTGTTTAGTGATTTAAAGCATTTATTTCATATGACTAGAAAAAGCTTTGATTTCTTTGTCTGAAAACTACCTCTTCATATCCTTTGACCATTTATCAATTGTGGAATGTCTTGTATTTTTATAAATTAGAATTAGTTCTCTGTATATGAGAATTGAGACCTTTATCAGAGAGACTTGTTTTTTTTTAATTATAAAAGTATTTTATTTTTCAGTTACATGTAGAGATAGTTTTCAAAATTTGTTTTTATAAGATTTCTTGTTTCAATTATTTCTCCCTTTCTCCCCTACTCCCCAAGACAGCAAGTAATCTGATATAAATTATATATGTACGATCGTGTTAAACATATTTCTGTATTAGTCATGCTATGAAAGAAGAATCAGAACAAAAAGGAAAAACCTCAAAAAAGGAAAACAACAGCACCAAAAATAAAAGAAATAGTATGGTTCAATCTGCATCAATATTTCACAGTTCTTTTTTTCCTGGATTTAGAGAGCATTTTCCATCATGAGTCCTTTGGAACTATCTTGTAATGTTGTATTGCTAAGAATCAAGTCTGTCACATTTGATCAACTCATAATGTTGATGATACTGTATACAATGTTTTCCTAGTTCTGCTTATTTCTGTCACATTTAATGAACACATAATGTTGATGATACCGTATACAATGTTCTCCTAGTTCTGCTTATCTTACTCAGCATCAGTTCGTGCAAGTCTTTCCAGGTTTCTTTCAGAGATACTTGTTTCAAAAATTCCCAGTTTTCTGCTTTCCTTATAATTTTGGTTGC
The DNA here is from genome assembly GCF_019393635.1 of Dromiciops gliroides. Classification (NCBI taxonomy): domain Eukaryota; kingdom Metazoa; phylum Chordata; class Mammalia; order Microbiotheria; family Microbiotheriidae; genus Dromiciops; species Dromiciops gliroides. The sequence continues at coordinate 510,722,011 of NC_057862.1, forward strand.
ATTGGTTTTATTTGTGCAAAATTTTTTTTAATTTTTATATAATCAAAATCTTCTGTTTTACATTTTGTATTGCTGTCTGTATCTTCTTTGGGCCTAAATCCTTTCCCTGTCCATAAATGTAATGGATAAACTATTCCATGTTCTCTTAATTTGCTTATGGTATCATCCTGTATGTGATACTAGCTATTGTAACATATGACAAGCATAACTCCCTCTTACACTAGTGATGATGCATATAGAGTATGGTGTTGTGTTTTGTTTTTTTCCTAATACTGTTGACTGGGGGCAGCTAGGTGGCGCAGTTGATAGAGCACCGGCCCTGGATTCAGGAGGACCTGAGCGCAAATCCGACCTCAGACACTTAAAACTTACTAGCTGTGTGACCCTGGGCAAGTCACTTAGCCCCAATTGCCTCACCAAAACCCAACCAAACAAACAAAATAAACCAATACTGTTGACTGAAGTCCCAATTCTGTTGTGTTCTCTACATGATCGTGGGTTGATTATCATTTAGTCAGTCAGACTCAATTGGTTTTTAGAAAATATTACTAATGTAATTCAGATGGTTAAATTTATCACTTCAAAAGTATATGATGGGGGCAGCTAGGTGGCCCAGTGAATAGAGCACCGGCCCTGGAGTCAGGAGGACCTGAGTTCAAATCTGGCCTCAGACACTTGACATTTACTAGCTGTGTGACCCTGGGCAAGTCAATTAACCCTCATTGTCCCATAAAAAAAAGTATGTGATAAAGGCACTGAGAATTACAAACAGAGTTCCAGGGAAAAGTAGTCTCCAGTTCATAGAGTACTTATCTCCAGAAATAATTCTCCCCTTTCTTATGGTGCTCAAAAAGTTCAATTTGTTCGTAATGTACCTTGGGTAGGCTCCTTGAGGAGCTTCAAGTTTTCATTCAGTCCCTTCTTGGCTTGCAGTAGACATTGCCATCAGCTAAGCCAGGAGCATTAGCATTATGCTAATGGGAAGATGAGAAGGTCAAAACCTTTGAACCCTTCAAAACTCACAAGGTCTCATGGGCAAAAATGGAAAGTTAGTGAAGGACGAAGGCCTAAGCCCAGGTTCTCCCCTCTCCAACTTCAGTGATTTCTTCCCAGGGAATTAAACTGAGACATTATATTACTCCACATCTCTAGAAGTACTAAAATGTGATCTATCTATCTATCTATATATAACACTAAAATATTTTGTTAGCAATTATTTTAATAGAATCTGGATAGTCAAATAACCAACTCAGCATTTATAAATGTGTCTAATATAAGTCATGCACTATGCTAAGCATTGGAAGCACAATGTTTAGAGTGATGAATCACTGCATCAACTAGCTATCTATTCAATTCAATTCCTACCTCCATCATTTACTACCTAAGCAACCCTAACAAATCATTTAAATTCTAGGTATTTGCAAGAACTCCCTAGGACTTAGTATTTACTAAATCATAAAATAGTTTCAGTCTGCATTAAGTTGATATTTTCCAGGTTGAGAGTTTGCTCTGCTGATGAAATCATACTTCTTCCCCTTTTTTATAGATAAGGACATCTGTAGTGTTTATAGCACAAGAATGTAATGAGGTTTAAAGACTTCATTGTATGTATATGTATGCATACATAGAAAGAGAGCTTACACACATACATACACATAGATGTTTGCATGCAAATATATAATGCCCTTCCTTAACTTTAAAATGCTATATCAATTATATCATCATTATTATCAATAATAAGATAACCATAAGCAACACAGCTGTTCAAAGATCAGGACGTGGTTGAAGAAATTGTTATAAACAACCATAATGAAATACCATAAGAAAGGATATATAAAGAATATATAGTTTTAGGGAAAACACACACATGTTCATATATACATGCCTATATACACACATATATTTGATGTATAGAAAAATAAATATCAAAAGACCAATGTATACACTGAGTCATTTAGCAACACTAAATGATAAAAATAATTCAATAATAATAACAAATTCTGAAAATTAAATTGTCAGCAAAGGAAAACAGCAAGACAGTAACAAATAGGCCCCTGGGTATAATTTCATTTTGTATACTTTGTACATTAAACAACATATAAAATGTGAATGTTGATCATATTATCATTTTTTATCTATTTGAAGATTTGTTTTATTGAGAATGGTTATATTTATTATAATACATTTGTTAAATGCAAATCTATTAAGATCATATCCAGTGACTTATAACTACAAAAGTAACTGGGCTTGTCACATGAAAAAACAAGGAAAATAGGTTGATATACCATTGTAATCACATACAACCAATGTCAAAATCTCAGGTGTAGGTACCCAGAAAGCTAGGCAGGTGTATCATGAAGGATTTGTATAAATGTTGTGCATAAGAATCATATTGAGTGAGGAATCATGGTTATTTAATATTGCACCAGTGGAGGAACCACCTCTGAACCCATACTGAACAGATTGCAGATCCATGCAAGCAATCATCAGTACTGTCTCACACAAACACACATATTATCCAGTCAATTTAACAACATTACAAATTTCCACCAAGATCAGCAGTATTCCGTGAGGATTGGTAGTCTGAAATAGCACTTCTTTAGCTAGTTCATCTCTTACATTTAACATTTAACCCGCTCTAACACTCTAAGACATAAGCTACACCTTCACAAATACATGTGCCCTGATTTCATTCACTTGTGTGGTCTTTGAGAAATCAAAAACTCTTGGAACAATGCTTTCATTAATAGAACTTTTATTTCTCAGTGAGGAGATGGAACTCTGGTCAGTTTGTATTATTCTCTTCATATGTTCTAATAGCCCAAGGCTAACTATCAAGGACAAGTCCTTTGAGATGCTTTCAGCTTAAACAAAATCTGCTTTAGGTTCAGAGTTTCATTAACCCATTTGCTTGCATGAGAACTGAGAATCATTTTAGACACTGGCAAATTCAAACATTTCTAGGGCAAATACATCTGTACATACAAATCATAAAGACATCATTGAAAGATGACATCAAGATTAACTTTGGTCCATGTGACTTCAGGGCTACAATTCTGAACCATGGATTAAATTGGCAAGGATATTTTTGATAGTCATATCAACATGAACTTGTAGTACTCTCAAATCACCCAAAATGTTTTCCTCTTAACTACTGTTTAGACACTTATCCCCTTCTTGTCCTTGTGAAGGTATTTTATAATACCAAGTCCAAGAGTTTGAATTTATCTTTGATTATATTACATCTTGGTAGATCTAATCATTGAAGTCTTTTTGAATATCATACTCAACAACTAATGGACCTTTGGAAGTTTCCCTTTATTATAGGTATTCTAAGGGAGGTTGGGTGGTCATTTATTGGACATGTTATAGCAGATATTTGCTCAGATATAACTTAAACTAGGTGGACAACTTGAGTTCTTTCCCAGTATAAACTGACCAGACATTTACAGGAGACCCTGAAACTCAAATTTGGAGAATAGACAAGAGTAAAATATACCATAACTAAGTGTTATGGAACTGCTTTAAAAAAAAAAAGTTGGTTGCAGCAGAGATTTAAATTTCTAATGCATTCAGTTCATTTTGCACTCAAAGTTTGGTGCAATATAATATGGAATATGGGCTTATAAGATCTATGTGGGGGGGTTTACCTTTAAAATTTTAATAGGTTAAGGCATAGAGTTGAGGGAATTACAGATTAAATATTTAAATTTGTTGTCTCTTAGGAGCATTTCTGCCTTGATGAGCAGGGAGGAAAATTTGAAAGGCATATTAATAACTTTAATATCTGCCTCTGGGTGGAATTTTTTCTTAAATTTAATTAAGAATTCCCAGGCTATCCTTTCCTACCACTCTGTTCCAATACATAAGCATAAGAAATGCCGATGGCTGTATGGATAGCTATGTTTGAGCCTTTTTTTTCTTATATTGGGATGGGTTACAAAGCATTTAGTGTCTGTTTTAAGAACATCTGACAAATGCAAATACTTAGAAACCTGTTAAATTTGTGAATGACCCCACTAAAATGTCTATGCTCTTTCATATGCATTTTTATGCTATAGAATTTAATACAAAAAATTATTTAATTGCGAGATAAATACCATGTCCTAGAGATTATGTGGAAAGAAATCTTATTATTTTTCTGCAGGGGTATATTGAAATTAGCTTTTGAAGGGAGGGAGGGTCATAACTACACTATAAATATTCCTAAAACTGTTGCTGAGAAATTATGAGTGTCACCATGTCACCATAAAATTTAATTGGAAAAAATATATACATATGCTTACATACAAGTTTCTCCTTATAATTGTGCAAATCTTACACATAAGTGCCTACTTAACTGTGTTATTTATCCATATCTTCCAACAAATCCTGTGTAGGTGTTTACCTGACATGCTGTGGGGCCCTTCCTTCAGAGCACAAACTGTTCCCATCTCTCACTGCATGACAAGTCCATCTCCTTGCTTATATCCTCTATTCGACTTTTTCTAATTCTTTGTTGATAATAGGCTACAGCTTTCTCCTATCCACTATGGATCTCTCCATAGGGTTACCAACTATTTTAATTCTTCATAGGTTGCAAAATTTGGAAATTGTTAAATTTCCTCATTGATCATCTAATCCAAACCTGTCATAACAAGGAAATCTGCTCTAAAGTGTCTATAGTCAATTGTTATCCTGTGATCACTTTAAGTTTTCTAGTGATGAGGAGGCATAAAACAAGCATTTATTAAGCATGTGCCAAGCACTGTGCTAAGTGCTCTAAAAATCATCTTGTTTAATGCTCAAAACAACCCTGATATGTGAATTTGCTACTATTATATCCATTTTACAGTTGAGGGGAACTGAGGCATAGGGAAATGAAATATTTTGACTGGGGTCATACTACTAGTTAGTATCTACGGTCAGATATGAACTTTCTCCCTCCAGGTCTGGCACTGAATCCATCTATCAGCCCCTGATAATAAATTCACTTTGTCTTTAAACAGTGTCTTCGATGTTTGAATAGTTCTAAATGTTAGCAATTTTTTTCTTGTCTGTTCTTCTAGATGAGAAAACTGACATAGAACAATGTTGTATGATTTGCCTGAGCTCAAATAAATAGTCCATGGGAAATATACGTCTACAATTTAGGTTTCATAATTCATAATTTTGGTAAACAATAGACATTGGCATTGCCAACCCTGAATCCATATGCATTTAGTCTATTTTGTTCTAATGACATTTACTTTTACTATCACCAAGACACTATTTTCAGTGTACTTTACTGTTATGGAAAAACATTAGATATATTTAAGTATGAGAAGCAGCAGGGTATAGTGGATAGAGAGCCAGTCTCAGTCAGGAAGTGTCAGATTCAAGTCCCATCTCTGATGCAAACTGCCTCTGTGCCACTGGGGGGAAAAAAACAACAAAAAAAAACCCCAGTCTTCATTGGTAGGGGGTCTTCCTCCTCAAAAGCTCCCTCAAAGAAATCACAAATCTAGTACAAACAACTATAAGAAATTCAATAGTTCACTTGACTTTTAAAAAATTCTGTGAGGGAAGAATCAGTTGATCCATAATCACAGCTGCTATGTGTTAGACATTCTATTAAATCCTGTCCATATGAGACAAAAATGATATTCCCTGCTCTCAAGGAGCTTACATTTTAGTGAGGTTAAGCCACATGTCCACAAATCAATATAGAATATATATGATTTTTTTAAAGTGCATATATCTTCATTACTATTTTTCAGTTCAGGAGAATAAGGATCAGAGATGATAAATGCCTTACTGAAGGTCACTAAGTTTGTGAATTGTTGAGCCAGGTCTTTGGAACCCCACTATACCACACTGCTTCAAAGTGTATGTACTTTTGAGGATGCCTTCTTTTAAAGAGAAAGATTTTATCAAGCTCACATAGCACCAGTCTAAGAAAGTTTTATACAAGGGTATAGCTGGAGTATTTATCTGAAATATAATTTAAAAGGAGTTGTACTGGTTTTTGTTTGTTTGTTTTCATGTGAGTTGCACTATTCAGAAGCTGTCACTTTGTCTCCGCTTGACTCATAGGGATGTAATGATGATTTAAGAGATGGATTATCTGTCTGAGAAATGTTTTAAGTTGCCTGGGAAAAGGCTCTATACAAACATGAAGGGTTATTATAGCATAATGTCTGCTGTGGCCATCTGGAGCAAATGTCTAGAGGTGAGAAGGTTACTTAGCTTCCATGCCCATTTGCTTCTTGGCGTCTCAGCCCAGACTGCTGAGCAAGATGCCAACTGTTATTGTTTTGGAAGTCTCAGATACTTTGTCAGGAACTGGACTGAGACCACCACCTCATTCCCCACAGGCTGCAACATAGTAATCAGCTGCTTAGCACATTCCATCACTGGAAAGCTGGGGCTCAATCCAAAGTGTGACCTAGATGTGGAAAGCTTCAAATCCCACTGCTAATTCTCTCGGCTCTTCATTCCTCTCAGAACATGCTTGCTGCTAAATCAGGTTAAGCTGGTGCACCCTCTGTCACACCTTTATTACAATATTAGGCCACTTGCCATTGGCACAGGATTAAGGTAGGCATACAAAGTTATCAAACATCCTCTTTTCACAGCTGTAACACATGACAGTTTTTTTTAAAAAAAAACATGTCGAATCATCAGGAAAATATGTCTAATAGGCTAGAAGTTGTCTACTCGAAGTTTGTAAGCTCAAAATTTCTATATTTTCCTCATAGATAACTATGCCAAGGCAATAAAGATATTTGTCCATAATTGTATGCTTACAAGGTCTTTCCTTCCAGGCACTGGAGTAAGCCTGAGGCTTGGAACTTTTGCCTTTCCTCACACCTGTCCATCAGTCACATTCCTGAGTACAGCTTGGGTTCTAGTCACAAAGGCATATCTTATCTTCTAGTAACACTCCTGTTCCCAGGTATGTAGTCTAGTTCTGCCTCAGTTTATAAAATATAATAACTAGAAGGCAGCTGAAGCAATAGTGGCAAGAGTTCCTTGGAATTGTTTCCTGGATACTGAGGTTCTAAACTCAGCTCTGAAAGTTATTAACTATGTGACCTTGAACATGTTAGATCTTAAACTCAGCCTTATTGTCTGTAAGATATCACTTGTTATATATGATGTTATTTAGTAAGTTTACTTTGGGCCAAAACACTTTTTAAAATTCTCAGAGCTCCATAGAAATGTGAATTATCACCTTTGATCTATCCTTTTTGTAAATGAAGAAACTGATGCAATGATAGGTGACATGACCAATGTCATGTAGTTAATTAGTGTTAGAAATGGGAGTCTCCTTTTTCCAACCCTCAGGTCCTTTGACCTTTAATCAAGTGTTTTCTCCATCATACCACAACAGTTTTAAAGTTGTGTTTTGGGAAATCCCTTTCATGGAGAGAATTGTGAATTTTGAATATTAAGGAGTAGATCTTTTTTTATTGGTTGCAAAGGACAAAATAGTAGTGATGGCTACAAGCAAACAAACTTAAGTTTAAAGAAATGATGAAGTATAGCATTGAGTAAAACTTGACAGGTGTAAAAAACCTGCCATATGTGTGATGGTGGTGGGTAGCTTTGCCTCCTTGGAAATCTTAAAGCAGAGGATGAATTACTACTTTTGGAGGGAGTACCTTATGGTATAGATTCTTTTCTAATGGCTTGGATTATTATAGATGGCTACTGAGGTTCCTTCCATCTCTAAGGATTCTAATTCTGGTATAGGGACATGGATTGAAGAACAGCTTTTTTGCTTGTTCCCTGCCCTCACCTTCTTTCTTTCTGGTAACCACCCCATATTGCCATCTTTCTGGATGTCTGTGGTGAATTACATTTCATAAAACCACCCCTATTTATTTCAAATACATTCCAAGAAGTTTTTACTTGAATGTCCTCTGCCTTCTATTAGTATTATCTGTTTTCTTTTAATTTTCAAAATATGTATGGAATGAGTTTATATAGCAGAAGAGTAATTTTCTAATTCTTGCGATACATAATTAGTGTATATGTAGACCCTGAAAAATCCATTGGTGAGTACCATGTATTTTGGGGAGAGCCAATGTACCTTATAACCCTTAAAACATAGAATATTAAGCATAGGAGCATCAATAGATATCTAATACAAAATGCTTGTTTTACAAATTTTTTTAAAAAGCTCAGAAATTACCCTAGAGTGAGGGAGATGACGTGTCTAAGGTTGCACATGTTACATGAACAGTTCCTGGATTCAAATTCAGATCTTTTAACTCCAAATCCAATGTTCTTTGCATTGTACTATGTAGAGTGAGGTATGTGTGTGATATGGTAACTATTCTTCCAGTAGCATATGTTATACACTGATATAGGTAGACTAAATGATAGAGTGTAATGATCAGTGGATAAGGAAGCAGGGAACTTGGGTTCTATTCCCAGGCTTCTGGTTGGCCTGTTTGACAATAAAATTATCTCCCTCATCTAGGACTCATTTTCACTTTTCTGGAAAATTGAGGGCTTGGTGGGGGGGAAAGAAAGGATAAAGATTTATATAGTACCTACTCTGTGCCAAGCTTTATGCTAAGGTGTTAAGAAATATTATTTCCTTTGACCCTTACAATAATCCTGAGAGTTAGGTACTGTTATTATTCACATTTTTCAGTAGAGAAAACTGAGACAAAGGTTAAATGATGTGCTAAAGGTCACACAGCTATGAAATTTCTGAAACCAGATTTGAGTTCTTATCTTTCTGACTCCAGGCCCAACTCTTTATTTACTACATTAGGTAATGTAGGTAGGTATCTGCCTCTAATGAGGAATTGAACTAAATGCTCAAATGCCTTTAAATTTTACTTAGTTCTGAATTTCTGGTATTCTAAATAGGGTGGAATATGTGAAATATTGTTAGAATAATTTTGCTTTTATTTTGTTCAAGTTGGCATAAAATGCCTTAAGATACCATAGTGGGAGGCAGTTATCTATGTTGAGCAGTGGATAGAATGTTGGCCCTGGAATCAGGAAAACTTGAATTTAACATCTCCAGAAACTTACTAACTGAGTGAACCTGTGTAAGACACCTCTGGGTGCCTTAGGTTTCTCAACTGCAAATTAGGGATAATAATACTACCTACCTCCCAGGATTGTTCAAAGGTTCAAATGAGATAATATTTATCATCATCCTCAACAACAGCATCACCATCATCTGCCTAGCACATTACTGTTGTTATTAATGTGCTCAGAACATTGCTTGATGCATAATAGACATTTAATAAAGGCTTATTCTCCTTTTCCACTCTCTCTTTACTCCCTTCCTTCCTTCATTAATTGCTTTTCTACATCTTCCTTAGGTTAATTGTGTTTAATTTAAAAACTTAGCCCAAGTTTGTTCTGTATGGGGAGTTGTACCAAATAGGGTGGGGAAATGTATTAAGAAATGGGGAAGAAAACCTTCAAGGAAGTAAAGGTTCTGATTTGCATAACTATTCCAGAGAAACAGAATTCTAATGGAGGCTCTGCCATTTCTTGGGAATACATTCTATTCGAGAGAAGTAGCTAGCAGAGATGTTTGTCAACAATCACTTTTACTTATGTTGTTCTGTACCTCCTTCCTCTCTGGGTACCAGATTGCCTGACTAGCCAAGAAAATATGGATGGTGTGATGCCAAGCTTTTTTGCTGAAAACATCTCACCCATGAATTCTGCAAACTGGCAGTTTTATAAAGGGAAATCAAATGGTCAAAAATAGCATCAAGTCTGTCAAGACATAATTACACTATCCCCAGAAGGCATATACAGTATATCTTCTGAGGGCAGTTACAGGCATTTAATTTGCCTGTAAATAGTGTTATCTATATCTATAAAATAGTATGTGTTCTGGTTATAACAAAATCAACATATTTGATGCTAAAATTTTCTAATATTCTCCAGAAAAATTCAGAGTAGCAAGAAAGAATTTGTGGGGACTTCTGGGGGTGGAGCCAAGATGGTGGAGGAAAGATATTAAAAACACAGAGCTCCTAACACAATTACCCCCCAAACAGCAATAAAAACAACCCCTGGAGCAGCAAAACCTACAATAAAACAGGCTGGGATTATTTTCCAGCCAAAGACAGCTTAGAAGGGGCCATGCACAGTCTCAAGACAGGCTTCACCAGAAAAACTTACCCCTGAGCCTCCAAATCAGCTGTGGCACCTGCCTCTTCTGGAACTAAACTTACAGTCAGGTAAGAGGGCTGAATGGGTGTGGGGGGGTCAAATATAGGGGTGTCTGTGGGACATAAGGAGGAATTTGGCTATTCCAGCACAGCAGGTAACCATGGAGAAATCTCAAGCAGTGGGAAGCCCAGGCAGAGGAGGGGTGCAGGCTCATCAGAGCTAACAACCACGGGACACAAAGTTTTGCTGCCTGGTTAATTAGCAAGTTGGATTGAGGTTATCTTTATACCAGAGAACAGGCCAGGCAAGAGAAAAACCTGCCTTTCCTCAAAACAAAATACCTGGGACCCACTGAAGCTTGGGACAGTGTAGCTTGGAAGTAGGGCCCCACTGTAAGAGGGAGTTAAAAGTCAAGTAAAAGACAGGCAAGATGAAAAAGCAAAGAAAGCTGAGAACTATAGAAAATTTCTTTAGTGACAAGGACGATTGAGGTGCATCCTCAGAAGAGGATAGAAACCTCAGGGCCTCTATATCCAAAGCTTCCAAGAAAAATATGAATTCGTCTGAGGCCATGGAAACACTCAAAAGGGACTTTGAAGAGAAAGTAGAAGAGATAGAAGGAAGATTTAGAGAGGTGGAGGAAGGAATGGAAAGAGAAATGAGAGTGATGAAGGAGAGTCATGAGAAAAAAGTCAATAGCTTGAAAATCCAAATGGAAAAGGAATAAAATCATTTCCTAAGAATTACAATTGAACAAATGGAAGCCAGTGACTTAATGAGAAACGAAGACACAGTAAAGCAAATCCAAATGAATAAAAAAAAAATAGAGGTCAATATGAAATATCTCCTTGGAAAAACAGCTTACCCGGAAAATAGATGCAGGAGGGATAATGTGAAAATCACTGGACTACCTGAAAACCACGATCAAGGAACAAGCTTAGACATTGTCTTCCAAGAAATTGTTAGGGAAAATTGCCCTGATATTCAAGAAGCAGAGGGTAAAATAAAAATTGAAAGAATCTACTGATCACCTTCTGAAAGAGATCCCAAAATGAAAACCTCCAGGAATATCATAGCCAAATTCCAGAGCTACCAGGTCAAGGAGAACATATCTCAAGCAGCTAGAAAAAAAAGGACTTCAAATACTGTGGAGCTACAGTAAGTATAAAACAAGATCTAGTAGCATCTACATCAAAGGACTGAAGGACATAGAATATGATATTCTGGAGGGCTGAGGAACTGGGACTGTAGCCAAGAAGCGCCTACCAAGGAAAACTGTGTATTATCTTTCAGAGGAAAAAAATGGGACTTCAATGAAAAAGAGCATTTTTCAGGCATTTGTGATGAAAATATCGGAACTGAAAAGACATTGAACTATCAAATACAAGACACTAGAGAAGCATAAAATGGTAAACAGGAAAAAGAAATCATGAGGGATATTAAAAGATTGAACTGTTTACATTCCCCTATGGGAAGATAATACTTCAAACTCATAAGAACTTTCTCAGTATTAGGGCAACTGAAAAGAATACAATTAGACAGAGGACACAGGTCTGAATTAAATATGAAGGGATGATATCTGTAAAGCATTCATTTTTTGTTTATCCTTGTTTTTTTGTGAGGCAAGCATTGTGGGGTGGCTTATGTCTGGGGCTAGATATGGACTGAAGGCCTCCTGGGTCCAGGGTTAATGCTTTGTCCACTGTGTTACCTAGATAACCCATGATGACATCTTTAAAATAAAGTTAAGGGGTAAGAGGAATGCACTGGAAGAAAGGGAAAGGGAGAGATAGACTAGGGAAAAGTAGATCACATAAAGAAACAAGAAAAAGCTTATGGAGGCATGGGGAAGAGGGGGAAGGAGTGGGGGAGTGAATGAACCTTACTATCATCAGAATTGTCTCAAAGAGAGAATAATATACATACTCAAGTGGTTATAGTAATATATTTTGCCCCAAGGGAAATTGGGAGGGAAAAGAGATAAGGGTGAGGGGAAGAGGGGAAGGAAGGAAGGGCAGATTACTGGAAGGAGTAGTAAAAAGCAAAACACTTTTGAGGAAGTGAACAAGTTTGGCATAACTGCATATGCATGACATATTGAATTGCTTGATTTTATGGGGAGGGTTGAGGAGGGAGGGAGGAAGAAAATTTAGAACACAGAATTAGCTTAAAGACCTTAATCTTATCAGAGTTGGTTCAAGGAGAGAATAACATACAATAACAATTGGGTAGAGCAATCTATCTAACCCTGCAGGAAAGTAAGAGAAGAAGAGGATAAAGGAGGGAAGGGTGAAAGAAGGGAAGGCAGAGAAGGGGAGGGGGCAGTCAAAAGCAAAACACTTTTGAGGAAGAATTGTGTAAAAGAAGATAGAAAATAGAGTAAATATCATGGGAAGGGAATGGATGGAGGGAAACAGTTATGATGATTGATTTTAATGGCAAAATGTATGGCACCTACTTTGCTGAGCTATTGTGAAGAAAATTCTTTGTCAAGTTTAAAGTATTATATAAAAGTTATGAGGAACAAGATACTATCAGAAAAACCTGGCAAGACCTATATGAACTGAAGCAGAGTGAAATGTACTGTATAAAAATTAACAACAATAGTGTAAGATGATCTGCTGGGAAGGATGTGGATATTTTGAGCAATGCAATGAACCAAGATAACTCTAAAGGACTTATGAAAATTCCAATCCATCTACAGAGAAAGAATTGATGGTATCTGACGACAGATTGAAGCATAATTTTTTGACAGTTTCTTAATCTGAAGTTTTGTTTTCATCTGTTTTCTCTCACAACCTAGCTAATGTGGAGATGTTTTCCATGACTACTTATGTATAACTTTTATTGAATTGCTTGAGTTCTTGGGGGCAGGGGTTGGGAAGGGAGGGAGGAAGAGAAGTTGGAACACAATGATTTTTTAAAAATTGATGTCAAAATTTATTTTTACATGTAATTTGGAAAATAAAATTCTAAACAGAAAAAAAAGAAAGAATTTGCAAAAACACACTTTCCCTTAAGGACATTGTTTCAGAAATTTGGGGGTTTTCTTAAATATTTTGGTAGGTTGGTTGGTTTGTTTTGGATTCTGGGAGTGTTGAAACATCTAGGAAAATAATCATGAATGAATCTGAATTTGATATTGAACTATATCTTGAACAAAAAGGGAGATAATAAATTATAATTTGAAAAAAAAGGTTAGTTCCACGTAGACACTGAACAAATTGATAATGATCAATTTCTTCACATATTATATGTCTACCTTATTTTGTCCATTTATCAAGAAATATATTTGGGATTAGAAAACTTGGGTTCAACTTCTAGTTCTATTCACTACCTGCTTAAACTTGGGTGAGTCTCTTTACTTGGAGGGTGGTACTAGGTGACCTCAAAATTTCTACCTAACTTTATCATTCTATGAATTGTGGATTGCATTCCTGTCTAAGAAAAAACTCTTAGAGGTAGCCAAGTGGCACAGTAGATAGAGCACTGCCTCTTGAATCAGGAAACCTGAGTTCATGTTCAGCCTTAGACATTAACTAGCTTGGTGATCCTGGTCAAGTCACTTAACTCCTTTCTACATTAATTTCTTCATCTGTAAAGTGGGGATAATAAAAAAAAACACCTATCTTCCAGGGTGGTTGTGAGGAATGAATGAGATATGATTGCAAAGTAAAAAAAAAAAATGCCACCTTGTAAGCACTTAGTAACTGCTTGTTTCCTTCTTTATAGAGGTCCTTCTGGGTATGTTATAGATGGAAGCTGACAGTAGGACACCCACATCCCAGGGAATGCTTCTCAGTCCACAGGACAGATTCTAGAATATGGCTTATTCTGGTCCCAAGGAAATGTTTCCATTCATGTCTAGGACAATGGGGCATTTTGGTGTTAGAATTTATACTCATTGAGGACAGGAAACTTATCTAAATTCTGTGCATCTTCCTACATATACTGAGGGGTCAAAAATATTTAGTGAAGGAATAGAGGGAAGTTGTAGAGAGGTGAGGCACTCCTAGAAACCATACTGAACTGGAAATCAAAGCAAACCCGTGAGTTCCCAAGACAGAACAGCCTTGAAGTGTCTTAAAGATTTCATAGAATTCTGGTGTATCATGGGAGGACCCTACAATGAGGCAGTATTCCACATTCATGTTGACACAGGTGTTTTAGTAGTCTGTTTTATCTAATTAGGGACTCTAACTCAGGGATGTGGGGTGGTCATGCCCAGTAGTTGGCATAACTTTCCAAAGAATCACTATCCTTTCCAAATTATTCTTTCTCATTATAACATAAACTTCTACCTGCTGAGAAGGATTTGGCCATGAGAGTTCAGAGTCATGGGAAGGCACGGTGGGGAACTAGTTTGGGAGCTTGGAAAGCAAACTGTGAGACCTTCCACATAGGTTGAAGTAATTGCTGCCATGTCTTCCCATATTAGCTGTGCCTGCCTAGATTTCACCTTGAGAAATCTCTATGGAAGTTCTTGAAACATAAGGCTGACAACAAAGCAGTGGGAGGATTCAGTAGCAAGATGTCCTTGCCCTATCCTTTCCCTTCTCCTTCAGAACACATCTTCGTTGAGCCTGCCATTATTTCCCCTAAGGGAAGAAGAATTATAGTTATACTTGATAAGATGACTTTTTATGCCTGTTCACTATTTTACTGTCCTAAATCATATTTTCTAGCTGAACTCTAAGTAATTCTTTCATTATTTGATTTTTCTGACATTGTAAAATATTAATCAATTCAATGTACCATTGTTTTATTACACTGATAATGTTTTGCTAAAAGCTAATTCAACAATGTAAATATATGCATACTTTCTAGAATCTCCATTTAATTTTGATATATGTATTGAGGGGGAAAAGCATATCATTGAAATAAAATGAACATGAATAAAAAAGAAATTTAATGATTATCTCACCAGGGCAACTTTATATGGTTCAAATACTCAATTTTTATTTTTATAAAAGGAAAACTAAAGAAAAATATTGAGCTGATTGAACAAATTATGCATATTCAAAATAAATTCCAATAATTAATTTCCTAACAAGATGACAAATTCAAAGAATAAAAGACACATCTCCAAATTTGAGAAGTCATAAGCTGGAATACTATTAGACAGCTCTTGATAATGGTATTCTATATAATGGTATCTATATAAGAATATAATGCATTATTATTCATAACATGTGCAATTGAAATGTTTACAATTTATTACTTGAAAAAAAGATAGGTTGCAGTCTTCCCAACTTTTGTAAAGCAGTGACTTCTTTTAAAAAGTACCAAAGAATACTGGAGTACGCAAAGATATAGACACAAACACCATGAATTTTAAAAAGCAGAACATTTTTTTTATTATTATTTTAGGGTGGTTATCATTGTGCAAAACAGAAGTTAAAAAAATCATTAGGCTTCTATAGTAGGTCTGCAAAGATAATAACAATCACAATTTACACATGTAGCTGCTGTTCAAACCAAACTAAGTGAGGGATTTCTTTCCTGGTATTATATCTCAGTGAACTCTTTTTTCCGAGTCCAGTGCCAAAGATTGCTAATTTTAAAGCAGGCTCAATGTCATTTTCTTGCATTATGATAATAGGCAAATTATATAAGAGAATGTTAAGAACTTTAACATGTACTAAAACTCTTTGGCCTTGGGAAATTCAAGGTTCTGAACTGGAGACTGATTATATTAAGCAAATGTAAATGCTATACTCTTGTTTTTAAACAAAGACATAGACTTTGAGTAGGTGGGGAGACATGATTCATATAAAGTTTAATCCAGTGTATTCAAAAGAGTGATATATTTTTTATCAAAGAACCTGTACTTTAATAGTGGTTCTGTTGCTGAGTACCTCTGTGACCTTGGGCAGGTCACTTAATTTCTGTGGGCTTTTGTTTCCTCATCTGTAAAATGAGGGGCTTGGTTAGCAAAACTTCGACAAACAGTTTATTGATTTCAAGTTGACAACTTCTAATCCAAAGTCTATGATTTTATCTTATGGACCAATTTTAGAAGAATATTTTAAATTGGACAGTATGATACCTTCTGCATGTTTCCAGTCCAAATGACTTTGTAGTTTAAGATTATTGATGTGCAAAATTAAATGAGCATATTTAAGTTATTTGCATTGTACATACCAGGTTTATTTTAATCATATTGCTTATGAATTTTGCCATCACCATGAAATTTTTACCAAGAAGTAAATTCACAATGCAATGCAATTCCCAAGGATATATAGAATATATGAGATATGTACTTTTTGAGGACAAGCTCTAAGAAAGTAGAGGGATCGATTATTTTTGAATGCTAGGTTATTTCACTATATAGTGCACGTGGAGTTTGAATATGCTATTGTTTATCCATTTATTTCTATTATTTCATTATTAATATAGACTGTTTCAATTGAATTGGAAGTAGTAAAATTCGTGTCTATAGATATATAGTATATATAGTCATAAAGACTGTAGAGGGGGGCAGCTAGATGACACAGTGTTTAAAGCACCGGCCCTGGATTCAGGAGTACCTGAGTTCAAATCCGGCCTCAGACACTTGACACTTACTAGCTGTGCGACCATGGGCAAGTCATTTAACCCCCATTGCCTGCAAAAAAAAAAAAAAAGACTAGAGGTTAATGGATAGACTTACTGTTATGACCAAAAGTCATATAGTTTTAGGAGTACAACCACCATTTAAAAATTATGATGGATCTATGATTACCCAGAATCAGTGGTTATCTAGGTTGACCCATAAAAGAAAAAGTAATTCCTCTTCAGCATACCTGACAAATGGTCATTGAATCAGTGAATGGGGGAATCCATTATTTCCCCAATTACCCCATTGAAGTCTACCCCCCAGATCTTTCTCAGATGAATTACTTTCTATCCCTGCCTTTTCAGGGCTCCCATCAAAATAGTTATTCCTTAAACTGCCTTTTTTGTCTATGTTCTTCACCAAAATTAACATAAATTGGAAGGAGATATTTCTATGGTTCATTTAATATTTCAGTGATATAATTGAAAAATGTGGGCTATTATGTCTCTCTCACTGATCACTACATGACTATTTCACCTTTATTACTGGTCCTATATGTCCTTGATAAAGACATATTTTCATTCTCATATTCAAGTTATTCTTGTAGTATCCTGCATTCTGTTTGTACTCACTATACCTCTTCCAATTCACTTTGATCACTTGCAGCAGTAACTTACCTGAGATTAAATGTCTGATGGTTTGCAGCCATATAAGATCATCTAGAATGTGTTCTATAGCTTAGAATATAAAAGAAAGATTCCCTTTCTTGCTAAAGTGGGTGCCTGAACAGGAGGCAAAGTGATAAACTCCCCTCATAGCTATCCTGTCTAAATCATCCAATTAGCACCTATTACATAATGATTAAGTAATCAAATGAAAAGCTAAAGCTTTTAATTGCATAAAAAGCCACTGGACAATAGGAAAAGGGGCCCCTCCAGAAAAATGAGTGCCACTGACGAGAGAAAGGGCATTGCTAGCCTATAAGGCTCTATGTTTGGAGGCAACATGAATAGAGGAGTTTCCCGAGGGAGCCTTTAGGTGACCTGAAAACTTTAGGACAATCTCTCCACCTGTGAAGTTAGGGGCCTTGGAAGTCCAGGAAGGAAAGAACAATGAACAAGGAAAGTGCTGCAGTATTTAGATTGGGACAGCCATTGGTCAAGAGCAATGAACTACCTAATATCCTATCCTGAGATGCAAGAAAGGATTCTAAACAGCCATCATTCCAAACCCCAAGTACTGAGGGCACTTTTAGCAGGTGAAAGTAAATGCAAAAAACACAGGGGACCCAGAGAGAGATGGAGAAAGGCAAATGTCACTCAAAGCCTGATCCTGACACAATGCCCCAAATCAGAAATTAAAGCTAAAGATATGAGTAATCAAAGAAAAAAAAACTTTTTAAATGTAAAAGATAATTTAAAAAATATCAGACACCCTTAGAACCATAATTTAAAAAAAGAAATGCCTTGAGAATGTATTTTTTTTTTTAGTGAGGCAATTGGGATTAAGTGACTTGCCCAGGGTCACACAGCTAGTAAGTGTTAAGTGTCTGAGGCCTGATTTGAACTCAGGTACTCCTGACTCCAGGGCTGGTGCTCTATCCACTGTGCCACCTAGCTGCCCCTAGAATGTATTTTAATAAACTGGAAATTAAAATTGCTCAGATATAGGACCAGAAAACATAGTAGAAGAATAAAGAAACCACTAATCATCTCCTGAA
Organism: Dromiciops gliroides; assembly: GCF_019393635.1. NCBI lineage: Eukaryota > Metazoa > Chordata > Mammalia > Microbiotheria > Microbiotheriidae > Dromiciops > Dromiciops gliroides. The sequence continues at coordinate 510,740,388 of NC_057862.1, forward strand.
AGGAAAACAAATAGGAAAAATCTGAGGAATATTAATAGCCAAATCCATAGTTCCCTCATTGAATAAAAATAGTGTAAACATCCATAAAGAAAGAATTAAAGTATCAAGGAACTACATTCAAAATCACTCTCCTTTTATCCCCATGTTTCCTGGAGATAACAGATATTTATATCACACTGCGTGGTGGGGTTGTGGAGGAGAAGTTGTTATTATTTCTTAAATCTATGTTTACCCTTTTGTATTTGAAAAGTTTCTTTGTTTTCACAAACAAAAAACATATGTAAAGATTTTGTTTAAATAGATGGAAAGAAGGAAGAAGAAGAAAGGAGAAAGCAGGAGAATGGAGAGGAAGGGAAGGGAGGGGAAAAGGGAACTAAAAGGAAAGGAGGGGAATAGAGGGGGAGAAGGAGATAAAAGCAGAGTAGAGGAATGGGGAGGAGAAAAAGAAGAGGGAAAATGGGAATAAGGAATGGCAAGATCAGAACAAGGGGAAAGGGAAGGAAAAGGAGGAGAAAGGGAAGGGGAAGAAAAAGGAAGGAAGAAGGAAAAGTAGAAGAGGGAAGAGGAGGATGAAGAGGAGGAGAAGAAAGGAAGAAGTAATGTCTCAATTATTTTTTTGTTCATTCATTTTCAATTATGTCTGACTCTTTGTGACCACATTTGGGGTTTTCTTGGCAAAAATACTGAAGTGGTTTACATTTCCTTCTTCAGCTCAATTTACAGTTGAATAGACTGAGGCAAACAGTGGTAAAGTGATTTGTTCAGGGTCTGACATCTAGTGTCTGAAACTAGATCTTAGCTCAGGAAATTGTTTTCCTGACTCCATGTCTGGCATTCTATTCATTGTGGTACTAGTGCTCTCTTAATTATAGTTAAGGCTGAATTGACAGGGGCAGCTAGGTGACACAGTGGATAAAAGTATTGGCCCTGGGTTCAGGAGGACCTGAGTTCAAATCTGACCTCAGACATTTGACACTTACTATTCATGTGACCCTGGGCAAATCACTTAACCCTCATTGTCTGGCAAAAATCCCCCCAAAACACAAAACCCCCCAAAACAAAGACTGAATTGTCTCTTGAATTAAGGAACAATGTGGAGAAATTAAAATGGCCTCACTCATAATACAATTTGATAGAGCTACTACACATATGCTTAAAGAAATGGTGAATAAGCATAACTTAGCAGTCCTCTAACTAGCTACCACTTCAGACTTCCTAAAATAACACTTTAACACCATGTTATTCTCTTGATCAAACAAGTTCAGAAGGTCAACATTACCCTAAAGTATACATATCAAAAGCCTGGATTAGGCATTTAAGTGCCTTCATGATTAAGCTCTAGCTTATGTTTTATGACCTACTATCCTCTAGAGTAAATCTCTGCTAGTATTAAACTGTTCTACTTCTTTACACTAAATATGCTATATGTTTTCTTTCTTCTATGCCTTTTTCCATCTTGTTCCCACATCTGGAATGTCTTTTCTTTCAGTCTCTACCAAGGAAATTCTATTTTTCCTTTAAGGTATAATAACTCAATCCTCACCACCCCATTGGTCATATCATTGAGAAGTCATCTTTGTCCAAATTTCTGTAGCACTTACTGTTTGTATTATTTATGCATATGTGCCTTATTTCTAGGTCCTAAAAGCAATGATCCTCTGTATATGTCTCATTAATGCAATATTGGTATTGAAGAATTGTCTTTTGATTTACCAACTAATTGATTGTGGAGAGAAGGTAAAAGAGGATAATGAAGAGTCTTAGAAAACAGGAAACAGAAGATGATTACCAGTCTATTCCCCTTTATACTCATGTCAAAGAAAGCATAAGCCATGTATTAAGTATGTGCTAGCAAACTTGTTGGTAATTCTGTGCATTGTTGTGTTTAGACTGAAGAAAAAAAGTTATGATATAATCTTGAGATATTTCTGTGAATATCTTTTGATAGGAAATTGATCTTACTTTTATTTTGTTAACAATGAAACTTACCTGAAAAATCATGGTGACATAAATGCCTTCTCAATCCCCTTTTCAAACCTTACAATCAGTAAAGTGTTTTGATCATTATCTAGTCATTTAATTATTCTCATTAATTTTGTTCATAAATATAATTCCAGAATACCCAGAAATCCTTAATATATTTATTAACTGATAATTTCTAGAATAGATAATGTTTGATATTCTAGGCTTCTTTTCTGACTCTTTGACATTTTTCCACCATGCCTCAGCTGCCTCCTCACTCTGGAAGTTCTCCCTACTCCTGTGGTCACTTAAATTTTTGTGGTTGATTCCTCCCAGAACTTTAATTTTACAGAAAATTCCCAGGACAATTATAGTTTGATTACTCTGAAGCATCCTTCCCTGACTCTTTGTCATCTCTCCTTCATTCCTTTATGCATGGCTAACACTCTGACTCTCTCATTTGCAGTTTCTATTTATGTGTTATTTTCCCCCATTAGAATGTAAATTACTTGTGGGCAAGGACTTTTTATTTTGATTTTATTTACCTTTCCAATGCTTAGCATGGTGCCTAGAACAAAATAAGAAATACTTGCTGAAGACTAGAGTTGAAATGATTTTAAAGGGCTTGGTCTAGATTCAGAGGATACAGGTTACAGTGGCAGTTCTGTTACTGCCCTTGTAAGTCTGGTAAAATCATTTAACATCTCTCTTTATCAGGTTATTTCAAGAGTTATTTGTCATAGGGGCAGCTATGTGGTACAGTGGATAAAGCACTGGCCCTGGATTCAGGATGACCTGAGTTCAAATCTGGCCTCAGACCCTTGACACTTACTAGCTGTGTGACCCTGGGCAAGTTACTTAACCCCAATTGCCTCCAAAAAAAAGAGTTATACAGAGCAGTGCCTAGCTGAATGCAATGGAAAGCAAACCTAGCGGAGAGATACGGAAAGCTATAGCTGAAGGAGAACAACTGAGACATAAGGCTTTGTAGGGATTAAAGGGAAAAGGATGGTGAGAGATAACAGAAAACAGAACAATTATACCATTAGAAGACAGGTTTTTTTTTTTTAGCACATTAGCTAGGTTGTGAGAGAAAACAGTCAAAAAAACCCAAAACTTCAGATTAAGGAATTGTCAAAGAGGAAAAAAAAAAATTTAAAAATGTGTTTCCATCTGTTTTCAGAGATCTTGTCTTTTTTTTTTTAAAGACTCATGATAACTGTCTTCAAATAGTGAAATTAGACAACTATAGTCAAAAAAGGTAGTACCAATACCAGGGCAATGAACCAGAGCCTGAATTCATAGGCCACAAATTGGCCTCAGATGGAGAGGGCCTTGGGCAACACCTCTCACAGATTGTCTCTCTTCTGTCAGGAAAATGTCAGCCAAAGAGAAGAACATGATTCTAATCATTTAGCATATTTTAAAACATCCCAATTCAGGCTACATATTAATTAGAGAAACTCACCACATAGCAAACCAAAATCAGTTACAAAATTATCTGTGGATACATAAATGTTCACATTTGAATATCACCCAGGAGACACTTTACACATTTTAAAAAGTCCTGGACTTGTTGGCCAGCCCCTTGTTACATGGTCATAATAATTTTTTTAAGTTAAAAGAAATTAGAAAAGAAGACAAACAAGGAAGTATTTATTGAGTGCCTAGTGCATTTGAATATATTTGAATTTTTAACTTGCTCCTATAATTTGTTAGAGATAGTACACATTTATGTGGTTCTTTCTTATTGTTCCTTTTTTTGTTTGTTTGGTGTTTTGCAGGGCAATGGGGGTTAAGTGACCTGCCCAAGGTCCCACAGCTAGTAAGTGTCAAGTGTCTGAGGCCAGATTTGAACTCAGGTACTCCTGAATCCAGGGCCATTGCTTTCTCCACTGCACCAACTAGCTGCCCCCTTATTGTTCCTTTTGATGTATTTCAAAGTCAATGAACATTTTATTTAAAATATGTCAAATAAAAGTTTAGATTTACCTGGGTACTTTACAAAGAGGCTACTTTCATCCATTTCAATAGGGAAGGAATTTGAAGAGAGATGTGCAGAAAACCACATCCAGGCTTTTTTTCAATTTGAAGACAGTAGTATATTAAAAAAAAAATATGTTATTTAATTATACTCACCATAAGACTTCAGTTAGTTTGTTATTCAAAATGTTATACATTTTACAAAATATAATTTTTATCATTGAGCACTCACACTGAAAAAATATTCATTAAATGCATCTTTCTGAATACAGATGTTTTTCTCATTCCTCTTTATTTCCACTGCTACCTGTACGTTTTATTTTGCTTATCACAATTATATAATAAAATAATTACCTTTTATCAGTTTTGCAGATGATGCTGACTTGTTCAGAGTAATCTTCATGTACTTTGCAACATGAGTTTTATAATACGGCCATGTGGAAGAAGAATCTGGCATTAGATGTTTTTCTTCATTTATGTAAAGAAGAAAACAACTTTCACCTTAACTAGTTATGACTCAGGACTGAGCTCAAACATTGCAACTGTACAGAATTGTCACCATTTTTATGTGGATAATATTATTATTGGATAAATATGATGACTTGGAAGTTGACACCTCTTTTTTCAAAACTAGGAACTTAGATGTGTTGGGGGAAAAAGTCAGGGATTGAAAAGCTCAACGGTTTGGAACCTAAGTAGACAACTGGGCACAATGACAGTGCAACTGCCTTTGCTGTGAAAATCTGGGCTAGACAGGGAAGATGTACATGTTAAAAAAAAGGAAGAAGTTCTCTAAACTCCCTGGCCAGAAGTGGAGAAAGTATACTCCAGGTCAAAGCCACTGTTAGGTTCAAGATAAGCAAGGAGAACAGGGTAGGGTGGAAAAAGTGAGAGGAGAACTGGGAAGAGGGAAGTACATTTCTGGACAGCTCTCTTTACTTTATCTACATTTCTCACATCTAGGCAACATTCCAATGGTCCTTCCCTAGTTATGGCTCTGGAGAAAGCACTAAATTTGGAGTTAGTGGACCTGTGTTCAAATCCTAGCTCTACTATGCTCCACTTTGTTTGCCTTTGGGCAAGTTAACTTCTCTGTGTTTAAGTTTTCTCATTGGTTAAAAAAGAAAATGGAAGTTGGACCTGTTGACTTCCAAAGTTCTTCCAAATCTTAAATAAAGTGCTTATAGCACAGTACCTGGCACATAGTAAGCACTACATAAAGATAAGTAGCTATTCTTGTCATTTCTACTCTTGGGGCTTCTGTTGGGTTTTTGCCCCCTATCAAATGAGCAAATTAAAATAAATTATCTATAATCTTTTTCAGCTTTAGAATCTTCTATACTTATACTCCAGAGCTAGCACCTAGTGACATTTTAAATTAAAAAAAATGTGAGAAACTAAATAAGAATTTATTCTGTGCCATATTCTCAGACAGTTTTTAGCTCTGTAATCATGAACAAATCATTTTCCATCTACATGTTTTATTTTTATCTATAAATTGCACATGGACAAATGAATAAAAAACTAAATATTTAATATGTGTCTGTCTCAACACAGTGATATTAGTATATTATAATAATGCCTATATAATCCCTGTCATCCACAGAACTGCCACACTATGACTCTCTTTAGACTTTGGAAGAATTGTACTATATATTCTTGAGATGAGCCCCTCACCATCCACAGACTAGCTTATGAGATTTTTGTTTTGTTTTTGTTTTGTTTTTGTTTTGTTTTGGTGAGGCAATTGGGGTTAAGTGATTTGCCCAGGGTCACACAGCTAGTAAGTGTAAAGTGTCTGAGGCTAGGTTTGAACTCAGGTCCGCCTGAATCCAGGGCCAGTGCTCTATCCACTGCACCACCTACCTGCCCCAGGTTTATGAGATTTTTAAGCAATAGTCCCTTCTGTCCCAGAGCAGCAGGCAAAGGCCAGGTGAATCTCCACACCTGCTTGGCCTCTATAGGAGTGAAAGTTTTGCAATTTGCTTTCAGTATTTCTGCAGGAAGAGAGAATGTGATACTTTTGGCACAAATACAATTTTCAAGAACGATTTCACTTTGGATCAGAACTTCTCATAGCTTCCTGGTGGAGAATATTTTGCTCCCTTTCTATTTGGCTGTTGAAATAATACTGTATGTGGATTCACTTGATCAGAAGTACCAGGCCAGCTTCCCTTTCATCTATGCGCAAGAGACATTCCCTTTATCCATAAGGTGAAAAGGTACAAATACTAATTCTCACCTGTTATATTCCTCAGCACTATTCTGAATTCAAGTAAGCTTGCAAATCAACTTAATTGAACTGAGAACTACATAGCACAAAAGAACTAGTCGAGCTAGCTAAACAAAGTTTGTGTGGTATTTTCTCCCCTGAAAACAGAAAGCAAAAATAAAACAAAACAAACAAAAAACAAAAACAAAAACAAAAAAAAAGGCCATTTTTTCCCTTTGTTGAACAAGAATGCCATTCTAAATTGACAGAACTATGCGTGTGCAGGTACACACAGACACACCAAACACTCACACATACACACAGAGAAAGGCAATCAGAGAATTGTATCTAATACATAGTTGAAAGTTGAAATAGCACAAGGAAAGCTGGTAAGGCCATATCTGCTAAGACAAAAATGTTATAGGGATGCTGTGGGTGTCCCTAGATTTGTACAAAAGAAAGGCTAAAAGAACCATCAACCCAACCTACTGAAGAGAGGTTTCACTTAGTTATGTGTGAGTTAGGAGAGTAAATGCCAGTTTGCTGGGTGAAATGCTGTATTAAGGTGGTAATCTGTTGTGGGATGAGGGATTTGTATGAGTCCAGGAGAAGAGTATTTGCTTAGTAGGACACCTCCATCATCTGTGGTCTGCCTAGGGCATCAGCTGGCTCCAGGGTTCCTGGAGTTGCCTCTGACTGTGTGTTGGTGGAAGATCAACTGCAGATTCTTTCTCCACAGCCATACGCTGGATGTGAAGTGGATTCATTATCTGCCCATTCCCTGAACAGAGTATTCAAAGGCTTTGGTCAGCTTCCCAGGTTGAACTACTTGATGCAACCCACCATAATCTGCCCTCTTCAGTGGAGTTCTATCCATAGGCCCCAGGTCAGAGCTGCATTTCAACCACAGCTTCAACTGTAGGTAAAGTATCTCCCACCACCAGCAATACTGGACATTTTAATGTTTTTGTGCTATTGTCATTATTGCCTAGAATAGGCCTTTCAATCTTGAAGTCTCTGTGACTGAGGACTCACTGACAAGACTGGTGAGTACTTCATGGAGGCCAATTCTATCAGTTTAGACATGCTTCACTACCCCCCTGCTTCCCCCACCCCACATTCCACTGAATTCTTTCACTTGTTGTTTAAATTTAAATCATTATATAAATCTGTTTTTACATTATACTTCTTTTTAGGGGCCTACATATTTTTAAAAATGGGAAAACATTCCAGTTTTTTGAGGCAATAGGAAGTCATTGGAGATTTTTGAGTACAGGAGGAGGGGAATGTGATCAGCAGTTCATTTTAGGAAAATCATTTTACTGGCTGAAAGGAGAATGGATTGGATTGGGAAGAAACTTCAGGCAAGCAGACCCACCAGCAAACTATTATAGTAATTGAGGAATGAGGTGATAAGGCCAACACTAGAGTGGTGCCAATGTCAGAGGAGAGAAAGTGGCATATTCTGGAGATGTTGCAAAGGTAAAATCAGCAGGACTTGGCAACAGTTTGGATACGAGGAATGGTTTGGAATGATTCCTAGGTTGTAAGCCTGAAGGACTCAGGGGGTGGTCTTGCTTTCTACAGTAACAGGGAAGATAGGAGGGAGGAAGGGTTTAGGGGGAAACAGAATGATTTCTGTTTTGTACATTTTTTTGGTGAGGCAATTGGGCTTAAGTGACTTGCCCAAGGTCACACAGCTATTAAGGGTTAAGTGTCTAAGGCCAGATTTGAACTCAGGTCCTCCTGAATCCAGGGCCGGTGCTTTATCCATTGCACCACCTAGCTGCCCCATGTTTTGTACATTTTGAGTTGAAGATATCTACTGGACATCCATTTCAAGATGTCTGAAAGGTAGTTGGTGATATGAGATTACAGGTCAGCAGAGAGAATAGGACAGGAAAGGAAATTTGAGAATTTTATATATATATATAATATTCATATGCATATACACATATACATACATAGAGATGAGAAAAATAGGCACATATGTCCTAAGTAGTAAGGGCAGGACTCAACCTCAAGGATTCTTCCTATATTTCCAAGGTTTAGGGTCATGGAAGTTCAGAGCTGAAAAAAGACTCAGTGCCATTTTATTCCACTTGTATTCCAAAAAAGGATGCCCCCAGTAAAATGCATGTAGTAAGTGGGATTCAAGTTTTTGAATGAAGATCTCCCAGATATAACCCATTTCATTTTTGGATGGCTCTAAAAATTAAAAAATTTTTCTTGGTATCAGTCTATATTCAATCCAATTGAAAATGAATATAGTACATTTATTATTTAATATATCATGCAAAAAGTATGTTAAATTTTCTGTGACTACGAGTTCATATAGAATCATGGATGCATTTCATTGTCTCATTCTATACTATATTTGAACATGAAATTTGTAAACAAAGACAAGAAATCTTTGTTTAGAAATTGTTAGTTTATAATTCTCCACATCATTCATTTCTGTAAATGAACGATCAGCTGCTTTCCAAACAAATGCCAAGTTGTAAAAAGTTAAAATAATTAAAAAAATGTTTTCATTTTCTTTTTTTGGATATAATTTTAAAAAGTAAAATAATGCTATTTTGTGATAGATAAATATATTATTATTTTGAAGATATAATCCAACAGAGCAACAGAAGCTAACATAAGCAAAAATAAGTTAGTTTAATTAGCAGTGAAATGGAAGCAAAAGGTAAATCATAAATTTAAAAAAGGTACAGTATATTATTTCATGCACAAGAATTATAATTATTGAGAAGAGAGGTCACTGAATTGGCTTTGAATCACTCCTTTAACCATAGATATAGAATGAAATGAAAAGAGGGAAGAAAAGAAGGAGTGAAGGAAAGAGAAGGGAAATATCTTGAAAGTATACCTGCAGAATAAGTTGGCAAAAGATAGTTTTTCTAAGAAAAAATGATTTATTAAGCGAAAACAGAGTTTTTCCTCACAGCCATCAACAGGAAGTTCCCCAAACATTATCAGGAGGAAGACTTGCATTGTATAGAGTTGTGTGTCACAATTGCTAAATATAAAATGCCTCATTGGATAAGAGAATTGTGGGTACTACGAATGACTACTATGCAGTAGTGTGAGTGCAGAGACATAGTGTGAAGAGTTTTGTGACTAACTAGTTGAGAGGGCTGGGCCCGAAGTCATGAAAACTCATTATCCCGAATTCAAAATTGGCCTCAGATACTTACTAGCTGTATGATCCTGGGCAAGTCACTTAACTCTGGCTTATTTCCTCATCTATAAAATGAATTAGATAAGGAAATGGCAAAACAAACAAATAAAAAACAAACAAACAAACAAAAATACCCTCTAGTATCTTTGCCAAGGAAACCCTAAATGGGATCATGGAGAGTGACATATAACTGAAACAACTGAATAATAACAATAAAGGTGAGAGACTAAATTTTTCCTGTTTTTCATTCTAAATGAATGAAGATACAGATTTGGTGAATGCTCACACTCAACAATCCAGGTCTTCCTCATTTCAGTGATAGGCATGTAGTCAGTACAGCATGACAGTTCTTTGTATGCCAGATTACCTGTCAACTACATATTTGGTATAGTGGAGAGAGCTCCTCCTGGAAGACCTGAGGACCTCAGAAAGACCTGAATACAAATCTATTCAAAGTCATTTTCTAGCTGTGTGACCCTGCCCGTTACTTAACTTTTGTCTACCTTAGTTTAGTCAAATAAAAAATTGGGATATTTTCAAAGTGTTTAGTTGTTCAGTCATTTTTTTAGCCATTTCCAAGAGTCCACGACCCCATTTGGAGTTTTATTGGCAGAGTTACTAGGGTAGTTTACCATTTCCTTCTCCAGCTCATTTTACAGATGAAGAAACTGAGGAAAACAGGTTAAGTGACATTGCTTAGAGTCTGTCACATAGTAAGTGTCTGATCTTAGATTTGAATTTGGGAAGATGAGTCTTCCTAATTTCAGGCCCCATGCTCTATCAATCTCACCACTTAGCTGCCCAAAATATTTAATAGAGTGCTTGGAATATAGTAGATATTTTATAAATACTTATTTGCTTCCTTTCTTTCTGTACTCTTTTCCTCCTTCCCTCCCCCTTTCCCCTCTTGCTCTAGGAACAATATCCAAATCAATACTCAGGGGGCAGCTAGGTGGCGCAGTGGATAAAGCACTGGCCCTGGATTCAGGAGGACCTGACTTCAAAGCCAGCCTCAGACACTTGACACTTACTAGCTGTGTGACCCTGGGCAAGTCACAACCCTCATTGCCCTGCAAAAAACAAAAAAAAACAAATCAATACTCAGTCTTCCGCCATTATTTAAAAATGAGATCATTTGAAAAGTATATGCTAATTTAATTATATGTGGAAGGAATAAAGGAAGGGAGGGAGAACATGATTAAAACAACTAAACACCACCACCAGAGCATCCCATATAGAGAGATGATAATCCACCATGCTGATGAGACTTTGGGAAACTTCAACTTGTGTGAAATCTGAGATTCTCTTGGTTATCTCACTCCCATTATGAGAATTCACTTCCCTTTGTATGTTATCTAGTCTCCACATAAATAAAGTTTGTTTTCTGTTTTGCCATCTGTTTAGATAAATGTATTTTTTATTTATTATGTGTTTTTTTGTTTAGAATTTTATTTTCCCAAATTATATATAAAAATACATTTTAACATCAATTTTTACAACTTTGTGTTCCACATTCTCGTTCTCCCTCTCTTACCAAACCCCCTTAAGAATTCAAGCAATTCGGGGGCAGCTAGATGGCGCAGTGGATAGAGCACCGGCCCTGGATTCAGAGTTCAAATCCGGCCTCAGACATTTCACACTTACTAGCTGTGTGACCCAGGGCAAGTCACTTAACCCCAATTGCCTCACCAAAAAAAAAAAAAAAAAAAAGAATTTGAGCAATTCAATATAAGTTATACATGTGTAGTCATGCAAAAATCTCCTCACTAAACAGACAAAAAAAAACTTTAGAAGGAACTGAAAAAATATGTTTCAATCTGTATTCAGATACTATCACTTTTTCCTCTGTAGATATGTTGCATTTTTCATAAGTCCTTCAGAGTTGTCTTGGATCATAGCATTGCTGAAAATAACTAAGTCATTAGCATCAGATCATCTTACAATATTGCTGTTATTTTGTATACAGAATATTTCACTTTGAATCAGTTTGTGTATGACTTTCCAGGTTTTTCTGATAGCATCCTGCTTATCATTTCTTACAGCACAATAGTGTCAGATCACAATTTCATCCCACAATTTGTTCAGCCATTCCCTAATTGATGGGCATCATCCTAATCTTGAATTTAACCCTTTTAAAAAAATCTCTTTTAGAATATCAACCTAGTATTGTTAGGTCAAAGAGTATGCATGGTTTTATAGTCCCTAAGCCATAGCTCCAAATTGCTCTACAGAATGTTTGAATCAGTTTACCAAGAACATATTAATGTCTCATTTTCCCCATATCCCCTACAACATCTGTCATTTACCTCTTGCTGTCCCAATATCCAATCCAATAGGCATGAAGCAGTAGCTAGAATTGTTTTGACCTGAATCCCTCCAATCAATAGTGAGTTAGAGTGGATAAAGCACTGACCCTGTATTCAGGAGGACCTGAGTTCAAATCTGGCCTTAGACACTTGACACTTACTAGCTGTGTGATCCTGGGCAAGTCACTTAACCCCCATTGCCCCGCCAAAAAGAAAAAAAAAATTGTGAGTTAGAGCATTTTTTCCATATGGCTATAGGTAGCCTTGATTATTTCATCTGAAAACTTCATGTCTTTTGATCATCTATTAATTGAGGAATGGCTCCCATTTTAACAAAGTTGACTCAGTTCTCTATATGTTTGAGAACTGGGCCCTATCAGACAAACTTGCATCAAGGTTTTTGTTTTGTTTTGTTTTGTTATGTTATGTTTTTTTCCCACAGTTACTATTGCTACCTGTATTTCCCTCCATTCTATTCTCTCCCCCTTGAAATTTACTCTATTTTCTATCTTCTTTTGCCCTATCCTTCCTCAACTTCTAACTGCCCTCCCCCAATCTGCCCTCCCTTCTTTCACCCCTCTCCACTTATCCACTTCCCCTCCTACTTTCCTCCAGGGTAAGATAGATAACTATGCCCAATTGAGTGTGTATATTATTCCCTCTTTGAGCCAATTCTGATGAGAATAAGACTCACTCACTCCCCAGCACCTCTCCCATCTTCCCCTCCATTCCATAAGCTTTTTCTTGCTTCTATTATGTGAGCTACTTTACCCAATTTCAGCTCTCCATTTACTTTTCTCCTAGAGCATTCCTCTCATCCCTTAATTTTATTTTTTTTTAAATATATCATCCCTTCATTTTTTTTTTTTGTGGGACAATGGGGGTTAAGTGACTTGCCCAGGGTCACATACCTAGTAAGTGTCAAGTGTCTGAGGCCGGATTTGAACTCAGGTACTCCTGAATCCAGGGCCAGTGCTCTATCCACTGTGCCACCTAGCTGCCCCCATCCCTTCATATTTTACTCACACCTGTGCCTGATGTCTAAATAAACTTTCTTCAGCTACCTTAATAACAAGAAAGTTCTTATGGTTTACAAGTATCATCTTCTCATGGAGGAATGTAAACAGTTTAACCATTTAATATCCCTTATGATTTTTTTTTTCCTATTTACCTTCTTATGGTTTTCTAGGGTCCTGTATTTGAAAGTCAAATTTTCTAGTTAACTCATTTCCTTCCATCAAGAATGCCTGAAAGTCCTCTCTTTCATTGAATTCCCATTTCCCCCCCATATAGATTATACTCAGTTTTGCTGGATATGTGATTCTTGGTTGTAATCCCAGTTCCTTTGCCCTCTGGAATATCATATTCCAATCCCTCTGATCCTTTAATGTAAAAGCTGCTAGATTTTGTGTTATCCTGAATGTGGCTCCACTATACATGAATTGTTTCCTTTTGGCTGCTTGCAATATTTTCTCTTTGATCTGGGAAGTCTGGACTTTTGCTATAACATTCCTGGAAGTTTTCATTTTGGGATCTCTTTCAGGAGTAATAGGTGGATTCTTTCAATTTCTATTTTGCCTTCTGCTTCTAGGATATCAGGGTAATTTTCCCTGATAATTTCTTAGAAGATGATGTCTAAGCTCTTTTTTTGATCATGGATTTCGGGTAGTCTAATAATTTTCATATTATATCTCCTGGATCTATTTTCCAGGTCAGCTATTTTTCCAAGGAGATATTTCACATTGGCCTCTATTTTTTCATTCATTTGGATTTGCTTTGTTGTATCTTGATTTCTCATAAAGCCATTAGCTTCCACTTGCTTATTCCTAATTCTTAAGCAATTATTTTCTTCACAGAGCTTTTATACCTGCTTTTCTGTTTGGCCAAGTCAGCTTTGGAAGCTGGTGACTTTTTTTTTTTCATGATTTTCTTACATCACTCTCATTTCTCTTTCCATTTTTCCCTCCACCTCCCTTTATTTCCACAGTCCTTTTTAAGTGATTTTATGGCCTGAGCCCAATTGATATTTTTCTTGGAAGCTTTGAATATAGGAGCTTTGACTTTGTTATCTTCTTCTGAGGCTGTATTTTGATCTTCCTTGTCACAAAAGACACTTTCTAAGATCAACATCTTTTTCTGTCTGCTCATTTTGCCAGCCTATTTCTTCACTTTTAAGTCCTTCTTAAAGTGGAGCACAGCTTCCAGCATGCAGACAGAAAAAGATGCTGATCTTAGAAAGTGTCTGATTTAAGGAGAGGCAGCTTCACCATTCCCCTGTTCTGTGCTCTTGTCTGCAAGCAACAATAGGCCTGTTTGACCTCCCACTATGTATGTTTCTTGTGGAACTGTCATTGGTAGGAAGGGTGCCAAGGCTTGCATATATAGTTTGAGATACCTTTTTTTTTGTGAGGCAATTGGGGTTAAGTGACTTGCCTAGGGTCACACAGAAAGTAAGTGCTAAGTGTCTGAGACTAGATTTGAACTCAGGTCCTCCCCACTCCAAGGCTGGTGCTCTATCCACTGTGCCACCTAGCTGCCCCCTTGAGATACTCTTGCACCATTAAGGGATAGTAATCAGGAGGGCAACTTGAATTTAAAAAATTATTTCCCTTAGATTAACTATTTAAGGGAAAATATAAATATTATTATTTTAGCATGGCACCATCTCTTTCTGAGGAGAGCAGATAGGCCAGCCTCTCAACCCATTTTCTTGCTGTCCCTTGTGACATTGACAAAGGGTCAAGAGACATAATTTCTGGGTAAGTTTTTAATAAAAGGATGGTCATTCAAGTATCTTTCTCTTATAACAAAGATAATCATGGTGGTTGGCTCATAGTTTTCATGCCCTTGGAAGAAAGAATAGCTGTTTTCCAGAATTGCAATCAACTCTGATTGGCTAACAATTAATGAGAAAATGAATATTACAATGAGCAGCTAGACCGGAACTTTAATTATGTCTTCTACTTGTAAGGCCCAGGCTTGGGCAATCTATTTAAAAATTTTATCCCTACCTAAACCTGAGGGGAACACAATGGCAGCCTCACTTAAATAGGTTCTGGATAGGAGAGAAGGTTAGCTCCACCTTCAGAGATCAAGGTCTTGAAATGAGGGTAAAAGAAAAATGGGGAAATCTGTATCTCTACTAATCATTAGTTATTAATAATCATTTATTTCACCCTTCTGGAAAGAATCAAAATCTCACTTCCAAAAGGGTAAGGGGAAAAATACCTATTCTTACTTCCTTTTGAGCCATATCTAAACATAACCATGAGGACACATACAACATATATGGTCACAATTTATATAATGTTACATATATACTTAAATACACATACATACACACCTGCTTGTGTGTGTAAATTGAAAATACATTTTTTGGGGGTAATCTAAAAGGTAAGTTATTGGCAAGGGAAGGAGAGGGAATTTAGAATAGCCTCTCTTTTTTTTTTTCCTGCAGGGCAATGAGGGCTCAGTGAATTGGCCAGGATCACACTGCTAGTAAGTGTCAAGTGTCTTTTCTGTTGCCAGATTTGAACTCAGGTGCTCCTGAATCCATGGCTGATGCTTTATCTACTGTGCCATCTAGCTGCCCAGAGAATAATATCTTAAAGGTGGAATTTTAGCTGGTTTTTGTTGTTGTTGTTGTTTTTAAGGAAGTTGGAAACCAGGAGAACGAGGTGAGGAAGTACATTCCAGACTTTATGGACAGCCATGGAAATGGCATTGTTTCAAACAATGGAATATTCTGTTTTAGAGACAGCAAGAAAGTCAGTGTGGCAGTTTTATAGAGCATAAAGTGATAAGAAAGAAGATTAGAAATCTGAGAAGGTCCAATACACTGCATAACACTTTTTATACTCAGTTAAAATGCTTAGGTTCATTTTTCATTTTTATCAGCTGAAAATTAGGCTTATTTTCAAATGTCATGTACAGATATTATAATTATTAGAAATATCAATATTGCATTGCTATATACTGGTTTATTTTATAATTTTTTTTCTTGTTATCTCATATCTTATCTATATCTTTGTGTGGCTTGCCTTTCTTTTGTGAAATGAAATTTTCTACAATAAAACAAATAATTCCCCATAATTATATGAGTCATAGCATTTGAAATTAAAATTGACATTAGGGATTATCCAGTCCAAACTCCTTTTCAACAGATGGAGATATTAAGTTCTAAAAATATACCTACATGGCCTCATAGCATTTTGTGTTAGAGGCAGAAATGAACTCAAACTCAGATGCCCTGTCCCAGAGATAGTTATCATTTTACTAAGCCATATATTCTTTTGGGGCGGGGGGGGGGGATGAATGACTTTATAATTTAGATACTTACAAAATGGTTTCATTTAAAGAGATAAAAGAGTAATGAATAAGAATATATGGAAAAATCATTATACCACTAATCTCTGTAGAATTAAATGGGGTAGACACAATTTATGTTTTCAGGGTTCTGGGGTCCTTCTCTTCTATGGTCCCCATGGAAGAACCTGAAAATTAGTAAAGTCAAACTTAAAAACAAGTTGGAAAATAAGCAACATAAATGGCAAAGGACTGCCAAGAAATACTTAGAAGAACGAAGGAAACAGACAAGCTATAAAAGATGTATCTAAGAAACCTGTTCTACTGGACATTGGAAAGCAAATACATAAAGCTTAAAGAACAGAGGAGGAAAAGCATTGTCTTCTTTTGTACATGAGGGATGAAGATTACTTTCAGTTACTGAAGGATTTAGGTCAAAGGTCATCATTTTTAACTAGAGCTTTTTCTTCTAGTGAACCCATTCACATCAAGAAATGGAAGTGGCAGGAGGGGGGCAGCTAGGTGGCACAGTGGATAAAGCACTGGCCCTGGATTCAGGAGTACCTGAGTTCAAATCCAGGCTCAGACACTTGACACTAGCTGTGTGACCCTGGACAAATCACTTATCCCCCACTGCCCTGCAAAAAAAAAAAAAACAAAAACCAAACAAAGACAAAAAAGAAATGGAAGCAGGGGAACATAATAGACAAATACAAGAAAGTACCAATATGAGTGCCAAGTGAGCCAGGAAAAGAAGTAATTTACCTGCTTCCTGTCAAAGATAAGTACAGTATTATTTCACATATCAGAAAGAAGACAGTTGTCCATATTAACAAAAATGAAGAGGAATAACAAGGAAAAATAGAGTTTGAGGAAGTGGTTGCAGAGGATCTCATACCAAAGCTAACTACAGAAGAAAATTTTAATTGAGAGGAAGAGGAAACTACAGGAGAAAAAAAAATACACATTATTGCCTTGGCATCTGCCATCTTATCTGATTCAGAGTCCTGTATCAAGAACTTGAAAGAATATCAGGCCATGTTCAGGGAACAGAATCCTGATGTAGCTGGATTGGTGACAGTTCCACTTATGGAGTTAAATACATTATTCCCTTGTACAAAATTTGACTTCTAACAGAAACAGAAAAGGCATCCAAGGTCTGAAAAGAAAACCAGAAACCAAGAGAATTTGAAGGAGACCTAGTAAACTAATGTAAATTTTATTTGGAGAATCTGGGACAAATAATTAAAGACTGGAAGCAAAGAAAACTGAAGAAAAGTAATTTCTCCTTAAAAGCATAAAAAGTTAAGGCAGAGGCTGCTGTGAAAAACTTGTATGAACTATTGGTAGAACTTGGTGATTTTAATGTCTACAAATATCATTGTATTGATTGTCTCCTATTATGAATGGTCAAAACTGATTTCTGAAATGTGTTGTGAGGCAGAACAGAAGCTCTTTAAATAAGACGCACTGGGTCATATTTCTCTTCATGTCATTAAAGTGATATCTGGTTTTGTGAAGAGCTAAAATTATTGTGTTAAGCCAGAGTTGTTAAAATCAGCTCTGTATCTAAGAATCAAATAAATAGAAGTGAAGATACAAAAGACATTCACACATCAAGAAAGTTCTTGTCATATAAGAAGAGAAAATCTCTTTTGAGAATTCAAAGGAGATAGAAAGAAAACAGAAGAGAAGCTAGAGCAAGAATTTCCAGAAGCAGAGAATACTGAAAGATGCTGCTGCACACAGAGATACTGAAAAAAGACAAAAGGTCATCTTTTCTGCCAGCAATCATGCAAGGTCTTGCCAAGTTCCCATATCACTTAAATGTGTAGTTTTTGATGACATATTACTCATTTTGCATACTCTCATTGAGTCTGGTGAATTAAACTATGAAAAAAGCTATGGAAATTACCTTCATTGTGTTCATACTAGCTTCCACATTCTTTCTAGTCAAGGGGAAACTCTATTTATCCTATGAAGTTCTACACACCTCTAAAAAGCCCTATGTAAATTATGTGGAGGTCAGCTGCAGAACTTTATAAAATTTAGAGTATAAAGACACGATGTTTAATCCTCCTTTTATGTCAGGTGATCCCCCCAAAGAAGGATTCAGTTTTCCATTTGGATTCATATCTAAGTGCCCTTATGCCAACTAATAAGAACTCATTGCAATGAAAGTACTATACTGCTTTCTCTGAATTTCACCACATATTTTAAAAAATCAGTGTGGTAGATGTAAAGGGGAGAAAGCTGGAAGGAAATTATGACATTTATGTGCCTATTAGTATCATTTATTTCAACCTGTGTTTGAAGGCAATACTGATAATTGATAATTGAAGACCTAGTGTTTAGACTACCAGCCACAGTAAAAATACGTAAGGAGAAAAAAAAGATATTTTCTCAAATATTTTGTGATTCATTTATTGGTAAATTTTGCATGGCATATATTAATTCTATATTTTTAAATTCCTGAAAACTTTTCTTTAGTGGTCTAGTTTCTGTTTAGATAATATTATCCATGGGTAGAGAAAAACTGCTTTATGGTAGAATTCTTTTTTGTAGCCAACACTTGTTTGTAATTAAACAAAACTAAAAATTTTCAATATTGACATTTTCATGAAAGATGTGTCACTGAGTTTAAATATATAATCTTCCAAATTTTAAAAAAGCATTAATTCCAATAGTTTCCCAGAGTTCTTTTTAAATTTTTTTCCATAGTTCTAATGGAATAATGAAGATATGTCAATCATATTTCCATCTTACTTGAAGCTAGAGATATAGCTAATTTCTGGGTGATAATGAGCACCCAAAAATGATCTTGGAAGGTTCAAATGATGTGCATAATCTAGAGGAAACTTACTAGCACTAGATAATTCTGGTACAGTAGAAAAAGTACTAAACTGAGATTGAGAGAAACAGATATCATTTCTAGCATTTACCAAGATGAGCCCTGGGGGCCCTTCTAATTCTAAATTTGTAATCCTATTAGAAAGTTGATTTTTAAAAGAGTTAAGAAGTCA
This sequence comes from Dromiciops gliroides, assembly GCF_019393635.1. Lineage (NCBI taxonomy): Eukaryota > Metazoa > Chordata > Mammalia > Microbiotheria > Microbiotheriidae > Dromiciops > Dromiciops gliroides. Next base: position 510,759,363 of record NC_057862.1, read on the forward strand.
TTATGTTAATTCCCATTTTACAAAGGATCTGAATTTTCAAAAAAGGAAGCACATATTTTAATAATCTCTTTGAAAAATGTTCAACTTCATTTCTCACACTTAAAATTAGCAAAAAAAAAATTAGTTAAAAGCAGTGAAATCCAGGACTGGCAGGGTTATGCAGGCACAGGCACACATTTCTTCATTGTTGGCAAAAATTCAAACTTGTAGAAATTGTTTGGAAAGAAGTATGGGCATATTAAATAAAAGTTACTGAATTTAAAACACAACAGTTGAATGTAGTTGCTTAACACATGTATCTTACTATGTCGCTCAGATTTCCCCAATTGTGTTTCTGACCCTAGATCACAAGATGATGCTTCACTTTCCTTCCAGCCATAAAGCAAGTACATAATATTATCTTCCTTTCTTCCCCTCACCTGGAAAAGCACATCTTCCATGTATGGCCAGAATCAATGTCCCAAAGTACTTTGAAAATTATTCAGTTAATCTTTGGAACTATGATCCTAGGGCTATAGCATATTGATTGCATGTTAATTTGCTTATCTTATTTTAAATTTTGCTGAACACTTCTGTAATATTTTTGTTTTGCAATTTATCTCATTTTCTTGAATTTTCTAGAATAGCTCCTTTTTGGTTTGATTTGGCTTTTATTGGTAACTTTATAATTCTTCTCATTTTGGGGGGGGGCAATGAAGTTTAAGTGACTTGCCCAGGGTCACACAGCTTGTAAGTGTCAAGTGTCAGAGCCTGGATTTGAACTCAGGTTCTCCTGAATCCAGGGCTGGTGCCTTATCCACTGTGCTACCTGGCTGACCCTCCCTCTATTTCTTAAAAATAGTATTCGGTTCAGTAATTTATTTGTCAATGTTTGTTCACAGATATATGTATACATGCACACATATATCCACACATTTTTATACCCATACACACATATATATGCATACACATTCATATGCACATTCATATACATATAAACATTACTATTTCTTAACTTCTCTAGGTTTAATTTCCTCCACTGTGTAAACCAGGTTTCTAGCCAAGTCTGGAATATTTTGTGTGTCTCCCAATAAATAGGGATAATGAAAACTCAATGTTGTATCACTGCATGAGGGACAAAGTCAGCATAAAAGCTCTGGAAAGGAGATTTATTTATCATTCCTTCTTCAAGAAAGGACACTGGTAGTTTCAGATGCTCTTTGAGATCATCCTTAGGGAGGAGAGAGAAAAAATACTTTGGAAATGGCAAACATGTATTAAAACTTAGAACCACAACATGACCTCAATTTCTAGCTTTCTTTCCTAGACATTTATGAGAATTTCCGTTTTAGTAAGATTGGGAATGTTTCTTTTATTATTCAAGTTCTTAGCTTTGCTCGCCTCCATCTTTTCAATCATGTTTTCATATATATATATATATATATATATATATATATTTTTATTTTTATTTTTTAGTGAGGCAGTTGGGGTTAAGTGACTTGCCCAGGGTCACACAGCTAGTAAGTGTTAAGTGTCTGAGGCCGGATTTGAACTCAGGTACTCCTGACTCCAGGGCTGGTGCTCTATCCACTGCACCACCTAGCTGCCCCGTTTTCCTATATATTTTGATAGTATTTTTCCCCAATTATACATCAAGACAATTTTTAGCATTCATTTTATGAGATTGTGAATTCCAAATTTTTCTCCCTCCCCCCTCTTTTTAAAATGGTGGGCAATTTGATAGAGGTTATTTATCATGTAAAACATTTCCATATTTGTCAGAGTTGTGAAAGAAGAAACAGGTCAAAAAATAATAAAGTGGAAAACATAGTTCTTTATCTAGATGGGAATGGCATATCCCTTCATGAGTCCTTTGTATTTGTCTTGGATCATGTGTTGTTGAGAGAACTGAGTCATTCATAGTTGATCTTTACACAGTGTTGCTGATTCTATGTACAATGTTTTCTTGCTTCTGCCCCTTTTACTTTGCATTGATTCATACAAATCTTTTCAGGTTTTTCTGCTTATTCATCATTTCTTATTTCACAAAAATATTCCATTACATTCATATACCACAGTTTGTTCAGCCATTCCCCAATTGATGGACATCCCCTCAATTTCCAATTTTTTTGTCCCCAAAAAAAGAACTGCTGTAAATATTTTTGCACATTTAGGTCTTTTTCCCTTTTTTATGATCTCTTTGGGATACAGACTTAGTAGTGGTCTTGCTAGGCTACCTTTCTTTGTATTTTTTTTTTCATGAATTCCTTTGTTATTCTTGACCATTTGTCTTCCACATGGGTTATGTTATTTTTTTTTCTATCTGTATCAAATAATTTTTGGTAGTTTGATTGGTATGGCACTGAATAAGGAAATTAACAGGTAGAATTGTCATTTTTATTATATTGGCTTGGTCTGCCTGTGAACAATTCATATTTTCCCAGTTATTTAGATCTGATTTTATTTGTGTGAAATGTGTTTTGGAATTGTGTTCATATAGTTCCTGGGTTCATTTTGGCAGGTAGACTCCAAAGTATTTTATATTGTCTACAGTTATTTTTAAATGGGATTTCTCTGTCTATCTCTTGCTACAGGGCTTTGTTGGTCACCTATATATTTTTACCTATACAGTTTTTCTGATTTTTGTTCCTCATCTCCTTGAAGAAATATTTTTATTAACTATTCACTATTTCTGAAAGACTTTTGTGTAAATAGTATTTGATGGGAACTGGAAGCTTGAGGTGCCCTCTCCATTTAAAAGCCAGGGAAGTCGTTTTTGAATCTTAAATTTGTGCCTTAGATCAGTAAACTTTAGGTAAAATAAATATAATTTAAGTCTGTTACTCCTATCTCTCAGATAAGAAGGGTATAGCTATGGTCCTATGCTTACTTTCCTAAATTCAGGTTTTACGGTTTCCTTTGGAAAAGTGTAGGTAAGATTTTAGAGATATTTATCCAAACTTCCATTCGAGCAATCTCTTTATGTGTTTACATATACCATGTTATGTACACATATATTACATGGCTAGAAAATACATATAGAAAACCAAGTGTTCCACTAGCTAACCTCTTAAGTGCTTTTGAAATGTTGGTCTTCTAACCTCAAAAAAGTTAATGTCTTTAGGGCTCAGTTCATTCATTTTTGTAATATGCAAAATAATATTTGTCAAATATAACTCTGAGGGCAACTGTGAAGATACTGGCTCATAGAATAATTGTCATACTTCGCATTTGTCCAATGTTTTAAACTTTCCCAAATTCTTTTTTTTTTTTAAAGAGTCAATCAGGGTTAAGTGACTTGCCCAGCATCACATAGATAATGTGTCAAATGTCTGAAGCTGGATTTCAACTCAAGTCTTCTTGATGCCAGGGCCAGTGGTCCACTATACCACTTAGCTGCCACTAAATCCCATTTGTTTTGAACACATTCTTGAATATTTAAATTGATGCTTTTGACAATGACTTTTCAAATAATATGCTTTATCTTTCCTAAATATATTGAGCTACATTTATGTAGAAACGATTACAGAGAGAAATGCTTACCAGTGATATATAGAATACCTCAAAGCAAGAAAATATCATTGCTATCCCATCCCTCTGTATCCACTGGACTACCAAGATGGATACAATAATTGAGCTCAGAATGGCACTTTCCCTACATAATTATGAAAATTATATGGGGACGTCACCAAGTCCCTTTGAAATAAATAAAATTTGAACTATTTTTGCTTCCTTTTTTGTGATACAAAACATTAAACATAACCAAAGAAAGGGAAAAAAAACCTTCAAAAATCCTTATTCATTTTATTGCAAAGACCTTGAAGAAGTTATTCCTTTTTTTTCTAAAAAAACAAACTCAAAGGGCTGAAAGCAAAATGGCTGAGGAGAGACTGTGAATCCCCCTAGCTCCTGACAAATCTGTCCACTCACTCCCAAATAATGCCCCCCCCCCAATAAAAAAGCCGCCTAACATATAAGAACAGAGTGAGACTATTTTCTAACCAAAGATGACAACTGGAATTACCTGTAGATCAGGCTGAAAGAGGAGCTCAGCATGTGGCCCAGACCCACTCAGGAACAGACAACTCTGAGTCTTCAGTGCCAGCAGCCTCTTCTGAGACTCAGCTCACAGACCAGTGAGGGGGTTCAGCAGTTGGCCAGGGTGAAGTCTCTGCTGGAGTTGGGGTAAAGTGCCCTGGTTCTGAACCAGTGAGCCAAATTGAGTGGTGGCTGCCCAGTGGGGGAGGAGCACAGGCATGCTAAGCTTCCAACCATAGAGAATCAGATTTCAATAAGACATCTACTTCCAGCATGAAATGAGTCAGCCAAGAAAACAGTAGATGATAGAGTTTCTTTGGGGGAAAGATAGATCAGAATACACCCTCAGAAGGAGATAATAATAAAGTCAAAGTTTCCAAGAAAAATATAAATTGGTCTCAGGCCTTGGAAGCACTCAAAAGGGACTTTGAAAAGAAAGTAGAGAGAAAGAAGGAAGATTTAGAGAGAGGTGTGAAAGACTGGAAAGACAAATGAGAGTGATGCAGGAGAGTCAGGAGAAAAAAGTCAACAGCTTGAAAACTCAAATGGGAAAGAAGATAGAAAAAACTCACTGAAACAAATGATTGCCTAAGAATTAGTATTGAACAAATGGAAGCTAATGACTTTTATGAGAAACCAAGACACAGTAAAGCAAATCCAACTGAATAAAAATAATTGAGGATGATATGAAATATCTCCTTGGAAAAACAGCTGATATGGAGAGATAATTTGAAAATCATTTGGTCTTCTTAAAAACCATGACCAAAATAAGAGCCTAGACATCATCTTCCAAGAAATTGTAAGGGAAAATTGCCCTGGTATTCTAAATGCTGAGGGTAAAATAGAAATTGAAAGAATCCACTGATCACCTCCAAAAAGAGATCCCAAAAGGAAAATTTCCAGGAATATTATAGCTACATTCCAGAGATCCCAGGTCAAGCAGAAAATATTACAGGCAGCCAGAAAAAAGGAATTAAAATTCTGTGGAGCCATAGTCAGGATAAAAAAAGATTTAGCAGCTTCCACATTAAAGGACCAGAGGGCATGGAATATCATATCCCAGAGGGCAAAGGAACTGGAACTACAACCTAAAATCACCTACCCAGCAAAACTTAATATAATCTTACAGGGGAAAAATGGGACTTCAATGAAAAAGAGGATTTTCAGGAATTCTTGATGAAAAGACTTTAACTGAATAGAAAATTTAACTTTTGAATACAAGACCCTAGAGAAGCATAAAAAGGTAAACAGGAAAAATAAATCATGAGAGACATTAAAATGTTAAACTGTTTATACTCTTGAGAAGATAATGCTTCCAACTCATAAGAACTCTCAGTTTTAGGGCAGTTGAAGGGAAAATACATAGACAGAATGCACAGGTGTCAATTTAATATGAAGGGATGGTGTCTGTAAAGCATTTGTCCATGTATTTTTGTGGGGAAGGCAGGATGGGGTGGTTTATGTCTTGGCCTGGATTTGGACTCAGAGCCTCCTGGATTCAGGGCTGGTGCTTTGTCCACTATGTCACCTAGCAGACCCATGATGACAGCTTTAAAATAAAGTTGAGGGGTAAGAGAAATGCACTGGAAGAAAGGGAAAGGGAGAGGTGGAAGGGTATAAAAAAAGTCACATAAAGGAAACAAGAAAAAGCTCATGGAGTGGATGGGAAAATGGGGAAAGAGTGGGGGAGTGAGTGAGCCTTACTTTCATTAGAATTGGTTCAAAGAAGGAATAATATAAACATTCAAGTTGGCATAGTAATATATTTTGCCCTGAGGAAAAGTGGGGGGGAGGGAATAAGGGGGGAGAGGAGAAGGATTTCAGGGCATATTGGGGCAGGGGGCAGTAAATAACAAAAGACTTTTGAGGAGGGATAAGTTGAAAGAAGATAGAAAATGGAGTAAATATCAAGGGGAGGGAATAGGATAGAGGGTAATACAGTTAACAATAGTAACTGTGAAAGAAATGATGAGCAGGATGATATCGAAAGGATGTATGAAAAATGCAAACCATCAACAGAGGAAGAACTGATGGTATTTGAATACAGATTGAAATATTTTATTTGTTAGTTCCTCTTTTTAAGGTTATTCTATTTTCTTTCACAACTTGACTAATGTGAAGATGCTTGGCATAACTGCACATGTATTACTTATATTGAATTGTTTGATTCCATAGGGAGGGTTGAGGAGGGAGGGAGGAAGAAATGTTGAGCAAGCAGATTTCAGAGAAATCTGGAAGGACTCACAATGAAGTGATGCTGAATGAGATGATAAGAACCAGGAGAACACTGTACACAGTATCAACAACATTGTGTGTTGATCAACTGTGATAGACTTAACTCTTCTCAGCATTACAGTGGTCCAAGATAGTTCCAAAGGACTCTCCAAATCCAAAAACAAAACAAAACATTACAAAACAAAAAACTGTGGAATCTAGATGCAGATTGTAACATACTATTTCTACTTTTTTTTGTTTTCCTTTTTTGAGGTTTTTCCCTTTTGCTCTGATTCTTTTTTCACAGCATGTCTAATGTGGAGATAGGTTTAGTGTGATTGTACATATATAACCTATATCAGATTGCTTGCTATCTTGGGGAGGGGAGATGGAAGGAAGGGAGGGAGAAAAATTTGAAACTAGAGATCTTATAAAATCAATGTTAAAACTATCTCTACATGTAACTAGAAAAAAGTCAAGATTCAAAATGTTTTTGATATTAGGACAAATCTAATCAGAATAAAATTAATAAGGATACATTTGAAACAAATAAAAAACACTCTAAAGACAAACTGATTCAAAAGTTCCTCCACTTTAAACCAGCATTTAACTTTTCCAATTGTTCTGTTATGAACAGGAGTGATAATTAGCTATGAATTAAACAGACCCAAAGGTACTGGAGCTCTCTTTGAGGAATTTCTATACAGATGGAGATGTCTGCCTTGTTCTCCTCTATGATGACATTATATACCTTGAAAACTTCACTGCACCACATAGAACAGCCAATCTAGGTCAGACGATTCAGAGTTGGGACAACTCTTAGAAATCTTCTAGTTCAAAATTCACTTTATGAATGAGAATAATCAGGTTTCATTTCTCATTATCTTTCACTGCTGCTTTTTTCTAAATCTTACTTTGGGAACCATAGAATCTATAAAAGTGTGTGCCACCACAGGATTTAAAGTAACACTTCATAGTGTCATAAATCTGTAAATGGGAGGGACATCACAGACCATCTGTATCAATGTTCTTATTTTACAGATGAAGAAACTGAGCCCCATGAAAGTGAACTAACCTTACCCAAGGTCACACAACTAGTAGACATCAGAGATGAGATTTGCACCTATGTTCTCTGATTATAGAATCAGTCAATAGATAACCATTAAGGTCTTACTATATACTGGGGACTGTGTTGAGCACTAGGATTACAAATACAAAAGGAAAAAGAAAAGAAAAAAAAAGACCTTAAGGAGCTTACATTCTAAAGGGGGAAAACAACACCTAAAACTACTAAAGCTGTGAAACCAGGTGAGACATAAAGAGATGTTTTGAGTTCCCTCCTTAAATAGAAGTTTGGAAGTTTATGACTCCGCCCTCCAATCAGAAGGACAGAAGATGGTAATGAGGTGGATTTCCTCATGAATGAATCTGTGTATTGCCTGCTATATCATGCTGTTAATAGCTGCAGCTGGTTGGGGTTGGGACATTCCTTTCTATAGATCATTTCTACATTAGTTGTTTTTTTGGTTTTTGGTTTTTGGGTTTTTTTGCTGAGGCAATTGGGATTAAGCGACTTGCTCAGGCTCATACAGCTAGTAAGTGTCTAGTGTCTGAGGCTGCATTTAAACTCAGGTCCTCCTGAATCCAGGGCCAGTGCCTTATCTACTACCTCCATTAGTTCTTTTAAAGTTAGGCAGTACCTACTAATTGATACATGCATGGATTTCTTTTTATTGTTCTCTATGGGCAGTGCAGTGCTGAGGAGCTTGTCCATTTAAAAGCAGTTTCATTGTATTTAGCACTAGAAGATACTTCAAAAATAACTGACATTTATTTTATGTTTAAAAATATATAGATGTTTTGAATACAGTTGATTTTACCTCACAATAAACTATGAGATACTTACTACCGGTGTTAACATTTTGTAGTCTCAATTACCTCAACTGTAAAATGGGGATAAGTGACGCTCTTGGTACCATGTTGGTAATTATCAGAGGCAGAATTTGAATGCATATATCTGATTGCAATAACCCCAGCTTGCTTTTCATTATACTATGCTACTCCTTCAATTAACTAGCCCAGTTACCCTCATTTTGCAGATGAGGAAGTTGAGACCAATAGAGGTTAAATGATTTGCCCTAAGTCACACAAAGTAATATTTGAACCTACAGTATTTGATTTCAAAACAGTGTTCTTTGAAAAGCACCTAGTATTAATTTATTTTATTTATATCATAGTTACTTTGCAATCTACTATCTGCTACATTGAATGTTCCCTTGTAGCAAAGGAAAAAAAAAATGAACTGTTTAGCAAAGGAATCAAAAAAGCAATATTATCTGAGAGTTTCAAGTTAATCAAATTTCTATAATTCTATTCCCCTACATTTCCATAAGAAAGACAAAAATAGCATTTCATCCTGTTCTTCTGAACAAAAACAAGTTGTTATAAAGTTCAACTTTCAGTATAGTTTTTGTTTCTTACAAAGACACACATATATAAACATATAATAATATAATTTTATGCTATTATATGTATAAAGACAAAATAATATAAATTTAATTGTAATTACAAAGTGCAAGGTACAATGTCTGCTACAAAATAAGGGCTATATAGTCATTAGCTATTATTAGAATAAATTCATACATACCTATACATATATATGTATAGATGCATATATATATATATGTGTGTGTGTGTGTGTGTGTGTGTGTATGTGTATATAAATCTTATTCTTCATTTTTTGGCATTTCATACAAAGCTTCCCATTCTTCTCTGAATCCCCCATTTTGATAATGTTTTCATGGCACAGTTGAATATCACTAGAATCATATACTGTATTTTGTCCAGCCATTCTTTTATTTCTAGCTACCCGGTAGATTGTCAGTTTTTTTTTCTATCACAATAAGTGCTTAAATCAATGTTGTTGACCCACCATCTTTCTCCTATCCAACATCTTTATGTTCAAGAGTAATTGAATGTGCATTAAAATTGAGAGGAATAGAACCTTACGTAAGAGCAGCTTGAGCCCACTAATTGACTAAATGACACTGAATGCTAAAAAAAATCAATAATTTAATTCAATGAACATGTATTTAGTGCTTAGTAAGTACAAGTCCCTGGAATATGAACTAGGGATACAGAGAAGCCAGAGGACATAGTCCTTGCCTTCTTTTAGGAGACAAGAGTAATGTACAAAATGTACTTTGTACCAAAAGGGAGGTTATGACAGGAGTGACTTAAATGTCAATTTGGCATACTTATCAAATCCTAGGATGATACAAAGATATCAAGGATAGTAATTACACTGGATAGAGAATCAGGATTTAAAAACATTAAAGGGGTAGGTCACTAGGCTTAGGACTAATAAATAAAGAAAAAAATCATAATTTCACTATAGGCAAAGAAAAGTCAAAAGATTTGCCTCCCCACTCCCAAATCTAAATATTTTAGCAGTATATAAGCTCCCTATGAATCAACAGTATTATATCTCAACCAAAAAAACAAACAAACAAGCAAAAAGCTAATAAAATTTTGCATAGCATTTAAAAAAAAACAGAGGGTAGAGGAATTAAGTTATTATAATAGAGTGCTGACCTTGCCAGATTACATCTAATTTCTGTGTTCTGTTCTAGGCATCACCATTTCAAAATGGCATTTATAAGAAACTGGAGAATATCTAGAGGACTGCAACCAGGATAGGGAATGACCTGGAGTTCATATCATGCAAGATTAGATTGAAAAAATAATGTGCACCTGGGAGAAGGGAAGATTCTGGTGGTTGAAGGAGGGCATAATAGCTATCCTCTCCTCCCTTCCTTATAGTAGCTGTCCTCTCCTCCCTTTTCTCTTTCCCAGAAGTCCGCTCTCCCAAAGAAAACAGGGCCATCCAAACACACAGCCCCAAGCTAATTGGCTGGCAGTCCTGATTGACAGGACTAACAGGCAGATCTACAAATGCAAGCCAGCCAGTTTCTGGACACCAAAGACCACCTGACTTATCCTCAACTAGGCTCCTCGTCATGGTGGGGCTTCCCTACAGTATAATTTGGCCAGGCCCATGGAGGTATGCGAGTGCCTTAGTGAGGTCAGCACATATGCACACAACGGGGTTTCTAATTTTAGCCAACGATGGGGTCATAGAAACCCCAAATCACAATTATTTCCTTATAGCTTATAGGTGAGAGCTTGAGGGCTCTAAGGGAGGCAAAATACATATCTCTAGCATCTTCTTCCTCCACCTTTCTCCAAGGGAGACTTTCATTCTTGCTCGGAGGGGAAATAAGAAATTACATCCAGAGGCCAGGTCACTCTGGTCTCCTTAGAGAATTCTTTCTATATACTCATTGTTAGTCCTAAGGATATGATCAGGTTCCAGTTAATGTTTGACCCCTTTGTCATTTGTGTGTGTGTGGATTTGGACCCTAAGTTCTATTTAAAAGGCTTGGCCCCTTTCCCATAAAAATCAGTTTTGACAATGATCACACATAGATTATTGAAAAGAAACACCTTTATCCAAATCATAGCAAAACAGAAATAAGAGAAGGCATAAATAAGAGAATATATACAAGATAATACATAGTGAAGGAACACTTCCACTGGTAGTGAGCTAACTCAGCTCAACCAAAACCTTACCCTAGAGAAACTCCCTGAAGTCTCTAGAGTAGCAAGCTTGGAATAGGAACATGATGGAAATGACCTACTCCTTTCGTGTCTTCCCAGAGTCTTCTTTTAGCAACCTGAAATTGGGTTGGCCTCCATCTTTTTTTCTCAACGTTGGAAGTCTACTTGATGTTCAAGAAAGACTCTTGAAGAGTCCCCCTAAGGAAAACTCAATAGGGACTGGCTGAGAGGTGAAGTTCTTTCCTCTCACCAATAATACCCCTCCTTTCATATAGGGCAGGTCTTCAGCTCTATGAATAAAGAGAGAATCCCATACCTATGGCTTTGGGACAGTAGTCACATTCAGCTATCCAAAAGTGAAAAAAAGTGTATTCTTTTTTTCTCAGGGTTTCAAATCTGACCTAGATGATTTCTTAAATATATTGCAGTTATGATACCTTTTTCTGGTATGCTTTTTAAAAATTTTTTGGTAAGGCAATTGGGGTTAAGTGACTTGCCCAGGGTCACACAGCTAGTAAGTGTCAAGTGTCTGAGGTCAGATTTGAACTCAGGTCCTTCTGAATCCAGGGCTGGTGCTCTATACACTGCGCCACCTAGCTGCCTATCTGGTATGCTTTTTAAACTAAGTAGTTTTTGAAGTTCTTTCCAATTCTGAAATTCTGGGTGCCTATGAAAGTTCAGAAGCAAAAATGATCATTTCATCTTGAGGAATTAGGGAAATCTTCATGAAAGAACTAATATTTTGATGGGGTCTTGAGCAATGGAGAGCATTTTAACAGGTAGAAATAAAGGAAAGATATTCAAGTTATAAGACATGAATGATCCACAACCAAAGCTTGGGGTGTGGCAGAACATGAAGGGTAGATATAGTATCATTTTGGAAGGCCTTCTAGATTTTAGTTGACCATTCTCATCTGGAATAATGTTCAATTTACAAGTTCCATTGCCCAAATGTAAGTGTTATCTCCTTTCTCTGAAGAGAGGTAGTTAGCAGCTGCCCTTATAAATATAAATGCAATGTAGAAAAGAGGCAGTCAAGTCCATTTCAATAACTTTATTGGCAAGATAACTCTAGGAAATATGTCCAAAATAGAAATGGTAGGTTGGTATGTTGAGGGCAGCAGGTGTCATTGACGTGATGGGACTTGGTGCCATTTAGTGATTTCTCTCATTACTACCCATTCTGGATTGTAGGCAGCTTGGTAAGACTCAGAGAAAGGGACAGCTGACTGGCAGCCTGAATTAACTCAGCCAGGGTGCTGGCCATATTACAAAACTCGCTCATCTGTATTTTATTGCCTGCAGTCCAAGGGAGATATTCAGATGGAATCCTCTGCAGATGGTGACACTGACAATGAAGGTTATGCAGCACAAATGGGTGAAATAACAATTTGCTCTTAGGTTATAGGAATAAAAAATTGTTTGATGCAGCCAAAAATAATTAAATAAATAAGTGGAATGCATCATTCCTTCCCTCCACACTTTCACCCCAGATTAGGTTATCAGAATAAATTTGACAGAAAATACAAGATGTTCCCATGCTTAAGTTCACATATTTCTCTCATCTTTTGTAATCAATACATGTTTGTATAATCATAGGTTATAGTTAAAAATTGTCTTTGATCAGTAGTTTTCTTGGCAAAGATACTACAATTATTTGTTGTTTCCTTCTCCAGCTCATTTTACATTTGGGGAAGCTTAGGCAAACAGGGTTAAGTGATTTGCCCATACAGCTACTATCAGAGGCTGAAGTCAAACTCAGATCTTCTTTATTCGAGGATTGGTGCATTATCCAGGGTGTCACCTAGCTGCCCAAAGTTAAAAAAAAATACACACAATTTAAAGCTGAAGAAAAAAATGTCAGTAATTTTCAATGTCTTTAAGAATTTAATTATTTTGTAAGAAGGTTGATAATTACCAATATAAATTCATTAAATCATTTTAGCATTACCTGACTACTGTCATAGTAGATATTTTTCTTTGAATATTTAATTAATTAAATATTTTTATTAATGATGTACATGGAGAAATTTATGAAACATATTTCATACTCCTGTATAACAATAATATTAGAATATCTGTTAAAACTAGGATAAATTTATCATTTCTTGGGCTTTTTGGTGTGTATTTGATATGTCTCCAAGGATATGTTTTAATTGATAATATATCCATATCCATACATAAATAAAAAATAACATTCAGAATTATATTTGTCATCTATCACTTTAACATAACATTACCATCTACTCTACAATACATCAACAATGACCTTCTTGCTGCTCCTCCTCTTAGGCAACACCCTCACTTTTGACTCCATGACTATTTTCTGGTTTTACCACATGCCCAGAATTTGCTTCCTCCTTATTTCCATCTCCTGGCTTTCAGTCAGTCCTCTTTAATGAAAGTGCCTGCTTTCTAGCATTACATCCAAGTTCCTCTGTAAATATCTTGTATGTACATAGTCCTTTGCAAGTTGTCTCCTGATTTAAAATATAGACTTCTGGAGGGTAAGGAGAATATTTTTACTCCCCCTCCTTTTTTTTTGCAGGGCAATGAGGATTAAGTGACTTTCACAGGGTCACACAGCTAGTAAGTGTCAAGTGTCTGATGCTGGATTTGAACTCTGGTCCTTCTGAATCCTGGGATGGTGCTTTATCCACTGCACCACCTAGCTGCCTCCTCCCCCTCATTCTTTATCTTTAGCACTTCTTATAGCTCCTAGAACACAGTAGGCACATAATAAAGGTTTATTGACTTCATTGAATTGCTTCTGTATAGGAGCAGAATAATATAGGGAAAAGAACAATGGTCTTAGATCAACTTTCTGATCATTTCCATAAGCAATGTTTATGCTAGAGGGATTGTGTGAGGAGAACTTTGATAAATGAATACATATACATGGATTATCATAAATATCTTTTCAACAACCTATTCAACTGATCACCACTTTCCCCCCTGAAAACATAAATCTAGGAAAGAAGAATAACATGCACCCCACCCCTCCCTGATTTTCTAACTTCCTCTCTGCTACAAGGATGAAATTGTGAAGCATATTTTGAAATGAATTTTGAAGTGATTATGTTTTTGAAAGATGTTTCTAATATTCTCATATTTACAATACTATATGATCATGATGTAAAATCCTTGAGGGTATAAACCATTTCTTCTCTCTTATGAGGAGTGGAGAATAGTGCCTTGTGTCTATCATTGTCATTGCATTAGCAAAGGGTGCTTGGAGAGGTTTCTCTGAATTGTTTTGGGATCATAGGGTTTATGACTAGAGATGATTTTAGAAATTATGTAGGACAACATAAGTTGTTTTAAGCTACAATTATGAACTATTATCCCAAACAACAAGCTGATCATTCCATATTCTAAGCCTTTTTCACTTTCATTTTGAAAAAAAAAATCCTTATGTTCCCAACTCCAAGCATTTTCACTTGTTCTCTATCATGCCTGAAATATTCTCCTCCCTTGTTTCTACCTCCTGGCCTTCCTGACTTCCTCCAAGTACCAACCAAAACCCTTCCTTTTGCAAGAGGACTTTTCTCAGCCTCCTTCAACTCCCTGTATGATAATTTCCAGTTTATCTCTTGCATTTTTCTTTGTTAATATTACTTTTGAAATCTTTTGTTTTTACTTCACCTTCATTTCATAATATTTCTCTTTCCTACCCAACAGTCATCTACTGGAAAAAATAACTTAAAAAATAAAGACAGAAAAAGCAATTCAAAAAACCAACTGACATAGCAAATGTGTATGACATTGGATGCAGAGAGATGTTTTCTTTTTTTTAGATAGATCTGTAAATTTTTCAATTGAAATTTCATTTTCTATGTTCAGAAGTTCTGAGCAATTCTCTTCTATTATTTCCTTTATTATTATTATGTTAAGAGTTTTTATCCTGTTGTATTCTTCTGGGAGGCCTATGATTCTTTGGTTGTCTCTGTGCATCCTGCCTTCTAGATGTGTATGTTTTATGAGCAAAGTGAGCATATTTTCTTTAAATGTCATTGGTTTGGTGTTGTTGTTTTTTTGCTTCATTTCTTCTAGGTTGTCCTTCACTTCCATGTATTTGAATTCCCAATTTATTATTCTCTTATTTCTTTGGTAAGGCTTGCCACTGCAGATTAAAGTTTTTTCTATTCTGCTCATTATTTTTGCTGTACTGGACATAACTTCTGTTCTCATAATTCTCATTTCTCTTTTAAACCACTCAGGGATAGCATTTTCTGCTTCCAAGTTTTCCTCAAACTCCACAGGGTCCTCTGTCTTATGAAGCATTGGATAATTTTCCTTTATGTTGCATTATTTATTCATAGATGCTTGATCTCATTTACTAGATCTGGAGGTCATATTTCCTTCTGTTGTTACTGTTTTTCCCATTGATTAATCTATGTTCAAAGTCTGAGATTTCAACTTCCTGAAATCTTTGGCTATTTTAGTCTTTATTTTCCCCTTTTATTTTCCTTACCACTCACTTCCAGACTCTTTTCCTTCTGGTGATTTCCTTGGGGGCTGTATCTCAAAGAATATCAGCCTCCTCCCATTTTGAGAATTTCACTATTTACCAGCCTAGGTCTCTGCTCCAACTGGGCATTTAGATGGTAAAAACTACTCCTAGCTGTGTGCTATGCTCTTTCCCTCAGTTGACATGGAGTGCTGCATTGCCTCCCACATGCAGGGCCCTATCCACCTCACTCTGCTCCTCAGTTCTCTTTCCCTGAAGGGACAGATTTTAGTTTATTTTCCTGAGGGACCAGTAGTTCATTACTTTGCCCTGATTATGCTTCTAGTTTTCAGCCTCTGACAGGCTTTTGCTCTTAAAACAAAAAGCTTGTGGCCAAGCTGGCTATTGGCACCTAAATAAATGTTCACAACCTAAGGACAAGGTCTCCATGTCAGTGTAATGAATGATTACAGTGAAGAGTAAGAATGGGTTTTGACCTATGTCTATGTTGTATCCTTGAGTCTGCTAGTGTATCCTTGATGCTGAGTGAGCTCAGGGTCAGTGAGCACTAGTTCCTAGGTTTTTTGTTTCTTTGTTTTAATCTTCCTTTTGGATTCTAGAAATCCTAAATCATGGAAATGACTGAAATTGTTTCATCTTTGGCACATAATTTCTATTTTGAAGTCATTTAAGGGATCACAGGGACTGGAGAAAATGTTAACTTCACCATCTTATTGCTCATATTACCTAGAAGTCTCCCTGTACATTTGCCTATGCATTTTTATTTGTATATTGTCTTTCCTTTGAAATATCAGTTCCTTGAGAACAAAGGCTAAGCACTGTTTCTGGTATTCAGTGGGTGCTTTTTAAATGCTTGATAACTTTATTTGAATTTCTATAGAATTGTAAACCATCAGAGACATCTGCCTTGTTATTTTAAAATTTTGAACTCTATTTTACAATGTATATTTCTATCTCTCTATCATGTAATCAATCAATTAATTGATTTTGCTATGCTACCTGTATCCACCATTATATAGATAACATTTAATGTGTGTTACTTGGTTTGGAACATCTTTCAAAGTCCTTTATGGAATTCCTTTAGTTCTTCATCTTCCATAAGATACATTATCCACAAGTATATGTTCATTATGAGCACTAAAATTATAGAAAAATAAGGGTCCCATGAAGTAAGGAATTGTGTTTCTTGGGGGCACAGGATGAAACAGTCAATTCCTACCAGGAAAAATTATTCCTACTTTAACTGCAACTTCCTTACATATCTGTTTTCATTTTTGATGGAAACATTGACAATGAAAATTTCCAGGTCCTCTTGAAGTATAGCAACTTCTTTATTGGTAAAAAGATCATATAAGTATAGCTATATGGGAAGCTAGCACATTCATGCTACAGATGAGTAACCTTAGGCTTAGAGAGGTATAATGACTTGTCCAGGGTTACACAGTTAGTATTAGGTTGGGTTCTAACTCTGATCTTCCCCATTCTAAAGCAGCTCTCTAGGCACTGTGCCACGTTGCTTCCTTTATCATGTTGTTAGGATCACCTAAGTGTGAGATTTAAAATTGGATATTAGATCATAAATCTCCCCTACTTAACTTTTCCCTTAATTTATCTCCCAGACTAGTAAATGGAAGAAGCTTCTGGTTTTCTAGATAGAGCCTTTATTGTATATAAGGTGTTGTTGATTAGAAGGATAGGAAAATAGAAATACAGTACAAATCGTCTTAAATCTAGGCTTAGTCTATATTCCTTATAAAAACTCACCAAACCAAAAAGGCCACCTTTGGAGTGAGGGAGACCGTCTGTGCCGCGCCGCCAGGAGTCCCGCCAAGCAGGCAAAAAGGCCTACTATCCTCCTCTCCACCCCGGAAGTCAAAAAACCCGGCAGGCAGTCTGACATGCGCAGCAGGCGGACTGTACCTGGCAGGCAGTCTGACATGCGCAGCAGGCAGACTGTACCCGGCAGGCAGTCTGACATGCGCAGCAGGCGGACTGTTCATCTCCTCCCCAAAAGGGTGGTCCTTGAAAAACTGGCGTCTTTCAGTATCCTAACCGACTGTTAAAAACTTTCATATTTTACCACATTTCCCCCCTTTGCTTCCTCAAGAAATGGAATGTTTCCTTGATGGAACAGTAAAAAGAATATAATAACTTTTGCTGACTAGGAATCGCTGGTGCCAGAATGCTCTGTTTAGGGTGATCTGGATCTTCCTCACGTGAGTCAAAGACATAATTTGCAAGTTCCTTAATTCTATCTACTGTGAGATTTCTCCAGTCTGGACATTGTTTCAGAAAGTATCTGCGTATTTCTGGCAGTGAATTATAAACAAATGTGTTGAGAACGATATAGGAATCTCTTAAATCTACTGGATCCAATCTGGTGTACTGTCTAGCGGCCTCACAAAGTCTATCATAAAATCTGTTTGGTCTTTCATTAGCCTCCTGAGGTAGGCTTAAAAATTTCTGCCAGTTTTCCGGTTTTCTAGAGCAAGATTCCATTCCCTTCAGAAGTGTTTCTCTAGCATCTTTTAATTTTTGGAAATCCCTATTATCATTATAATTCCACTCTGGATCCTTTAGAGGCCATTCCACATTGGCCTTACCTTTCGCAACAAGGGCATTTCCTGCTGAGATAATATCTGTAATCTCAGTTGGGGACAGTAAAGTTTCCAAAAGGCAAGTAACATCAGCCCAACTGGGTTGATATGCATTAAATATAGTCCTTAACTGTGAAATTACAGTGTTTGGATTTTTCTCAAAACTAGGGATGAAAGATTTCCATGCGCTCAAGTCACTTGGTCTAAAGGGGCTATATTTTCTGACTTGAATTGGCACTCCCTTTTTACTATGTTCTATAGCTTCCTGCAGAGGGAGTAGTTTCTGCTGATCTGATTCTAAACTTGGATCATCTCTAGTAGAAACAGCCATTTTGAGGTCCCTCTCCATATGTGAGAATTTCATTTTGAGGTCTCTCTCCATATGTGAGAATTTCATTTTGAGGTCTCTCTCCATATGTGAGTATTTCATTTTGAGGACTCTCTCCATATGTGAGAATTTCCCCCATATCATAACAATGATAATAACAAAAACAAAAAAAAACCAAAAAAAAATAAAATCCTTAGTCGTATGAACTATGGATGTGGTATTAAAAGGTATTTCAATTGCAGGCATAAAATTTCTACTTATATTAAACGTATTTTCCCAAAGATTCTCACTTATACTATTATACAAAAAACTTTTTGCTGCCTGAATGAGGAAAAAACCAATAATGTTTTGAAGGACCATTGAGTAAACTATTCCTCTAAGTCGGGACGTTATGCTGTCCCAATACATTCCGATGAGAAAAATCAAAGGGATAGTAGAATATTCGAGCATCTTGCCCTTTAAACTGGGCTGGCTTTTCTGTTTAAAACAAGACTTTTAGAGGCTTAAAGTCTTTAAGGGAGATTAGACAAAGGGAAAGTCCGTGGGGGGGGGGGTATTTGGAAAATCCACCGAATTAGCCGGTTTATGGCCAAACTAGGGAGGGTGGGAGGGTCCTTAAGGTCCCTTCGGGGTCGCCAAACTGTGAGATTTAAAATTGGATATTAGATCATAAATCTCCCCTACTTAACTTTTCCCTTAATTTATCTCCCAGACTAGTAAATGGAAGAAGCTTCTGGTTTTCTAGATAGAGCCTTTATTGTATATAAGGTGTTGTTGATTAGAAGGATAGGAAAATAGAAATACAGTACAAATCGTCTTAAATCTAGGCTTAGTCTATATTCCTTATAAAAACTCACCAAACCAAAAAGGCCACCTTTGGAGTGAGGGAGACCGTCTGTGCCGCGCCGCCAGGAGTCCCGCCAAGCAGGCAAAAAGGCCTACTATCCTCCTCTCCACCCCGGAAGTCAAAAAACCCGGCAGGCAGTCTGACATGCGCAGCAGGCGGACTGTACCTGGCAGGCAGTCTGACATGCGCAGCAGGCGGACTGTACCTGGCAGGCAGTCTGACATGCGCAGCAGGCGGACTGTACCCGGCAGGTAGTCTGACATGCGCAGCAGGCGGACTGTTCATCTCCTCCCCAAAAGGGTGGTCCTTGAAAAACTGGCGTCTTTCAGTATCCTAACCGACTGTTAAAAACTTTCATATTTTACCACATTTGTAATGTTTTATGGATGGTATGAAAACTATATAAACTATATGATCCTTTTCCCTCTTTAGTAGGACACTAAAGATAAAGACTAGTTGAATAAATGTAAATAGTATAAATCTCTTATGTGGCATGATTTCTGTTTAGAAATCCTATTTCTGATCAAATAAAATGTAGGGGGGAAAACATGATATTCCATGTCTATTGTACATCTTAGCTATCTTTGTTTTCATTTTGTTAAAACTATTAGTCTAAACAGCAATGTGCTATATGGCAAAAACCATGTAATTCCAACACCATTTGAAAACTGTAAAGAAATACCTACTACATTTTGTGCCACACACCATCTTAGGAACTGGAAATAAAGAAGCAAAAATGAAAATAATCACTGCCCTCAAGGAAATTATAGTGTAATTTTAAATAAATATTCTTTTTAGCATTTTCCCTGAATCATTTAGTCTGTATTTGAAGAACTTTGACAAATGAAACCCCTAAATCCCATATCACCCATTCTACTTTTAGGTAATTCTAATTCTTAGGCCACCTAGGTCTAATTTTTTCTCACCTAAATATGACTTTCTCCAACTTTCACATATTGCTAATACTCTGCTCTCCAGAACAAACCTAATTCCTCTTTCCTTAGGTAGTTACATAGTATATAAAGAGCTATATTTTGCAATGGGAAGGTCTGACTTCAATGCCTGCTTCTGATATAAATACCTGTGTGTACCTGGGTAAGTAACAAGCTCTCAATGCCCCATATATTTCTCTAAGACTGTTAGGTGCATGTAAGGTGCTTTGGCAAATACAGTTTTGTATTTATTTTTCCTGGTTCTCTTGCATTACTTTTCTTTATTTCCAAAATTTTTCTTCTACTTCTCTAATTGGCTTTTTAAAGTCAGTTGGGCTTGAGACCAATTTGCATTCTCTCTGTCTGTGTCTTTGTATCTCTGCCTGTTCCTGTCACTCTCTCTGTCTCTGTTTCTCTGTCTATATATTTCTTTGTCTCTGTCTCTCCTCTTTGTTTAAAAATCAAAATGTGGGTTCTAATCCATTCCCCCTAGTTTTGGGGGAAAACTGACTAAAATCACTGATAAATTAACCAAGAGTTTAGGCTTTTAAGGGATTATTAAAAGATATAAAATACTAAAGAGAGAAAGACTGAGAACAGATTTCTTACAGCATGGAAATCCTAGTCTTTCTAAATTTCCATGTGAAGTCCTACCACCATGATGATCTCTCCAGCCAAAGAGAGAGAAGTTCCCTGCCAGAGTTCACTTCCTCCTTCATGTCCTCCTCCCAGAAATGGGAGGTTCTTCAAGCTGATTGGCTAGTGTCATTCAAATTCATTGGTTCACTGGACCCGAGGGTGGTCTTGATGTAAAGTTCAAAGTTTTTAGCTTCTGAGAACAATACCCTCTTAAGTACCAGCCATATGTGCATACAATCTAGTTAACTGGAAGTAAGCCAGTCAGCAGTCAGTCACACTCACTCAATTCAGTCAGTTTAGATTAATCTCCAGGTGGGCCCCTGAGTATCTGATAAATCCCCTCATCTACCACATTCCATTACCTTGACACATTCCCCCCTTTGTTTCTTCAAGGAACATTGTGTTCCTTGATGAAACACACCCTATGCTAACAAACAATATGTAAATAACAATTTAGGAAAAGAAGAAAGGGGACATTTTGTCCAGACGGGTGGTCCCTCATGAACCGGCACTTTGACACTGCCTGCAGAGGGAGGGCCTCTGCAGAGAATACGTATTATGAGTGGTATATATAATAACAGGAAGGAAAAAGAAAAACAACAAAACAAAGTTGCTCATTCAAAGTCTTTGAGATCTTGTCTTCTTGGAGTGGTGAGATGGGAAAACTGGACTCTGTTCTGGACTCTGGTTGTCTCTGGACCCACTTCTTTAGCTGTTGAACTGCTGGATTTTTACTAATACTTAGCACAGAATTGTCAATGATCAAATTAAACAGTGAGAGTTCTTCAAAATATAACTCATACTCAAACTCAATACACACACACACACACACACACACACACACACACACATATATATATATATATATATATATATATATATATATATATATACCATATTACATTCCATCCTTTATATAATACAGAGTTGAGCCAGTTATGCAATCTATAACACTTCTTACCACCATGTGTTTGGATCAAGGCCAAATTTAATAATGTGTCCATGACACGTGAAAATGTTATGGAAAGGTTACCATACCACATCTCATGATTCCTGAGACACCCAGCAATTTTTCTATGCCACAGGTGGATGGATTCTGACCATGCCATCAGACTGAGTGAAAGAAAAAGAAAATTAGTTAAGTTAAAGTATGTGCATATGTTGGAGCTTCCATGACACCAGGCTATTTTAGGAGGGAGAGAGGAAGAAACTGGACTATGTCCAGCAGTTGTGTTCTACATAGTCACCATCATAAGCAAACCATGGACTTACGTGTACCCATCTCTCCTGTTGTACATATATTCTCTCCAGGGCTTGCATCAAGCTCATTGTAAAGGCAATTAGTCTCTAAAATAATGTTTCCATAATTCATAAATCTCATATTAATTTCACCAAAAACAATATGATGGTAAAAATGTGTATTATCCTGCATAACTGAGGATATATGTGTAAGATATACAATAATTCCAAACCATACCCAGAGTATACATAGTCACAATGACATATAATGGATATGATAAATGGATGTAAATGGCTGATAATATTAGACATTATTACATAATCTTCTTTGAGCAAGTAAACACATCATCTTATACATGAATTCCCTATCTAGTATGACAATAACAGATAATCAATTTATTAAAAAGAAATAAAACTTCAATCAGCAAGAGCACAGTGGATAGAGCACCGGTCCTGGAGTCAGGAGGACCTGAGTTCAAATCTGGTCTCAGACACTTGACATTTACTAGCTGTGTGACCCTGGGAAAGTCAACCCCAATTCAATCAGTTTAGATCAATCTCCAGGTGGGCCCCTGAGTATCTGCTAAATCCCCTCATCTACCACATTCCATTATCTTGACACAGCTTTGTAGCCATGAAAGTGATGTTTCTAAAATGTAGGTCCAACCATAATTCCTCCCATACTCTACCAATTCCAGTGGCTCTTTCTCATATCCATAATAAAATATAAAGTCCTCTGTTTGGATTTCAGAAGCCTTCATAAAATAATACCTATCCACCCCAGACACATTTCCAGTTGTCTTATATATTACACCCTGTCTATGGATACTTTTCTCCAGTGACTCTGGGCATTTTCACTGATTGTCCCTCATCCATGTAATGCTCTCCCTCCTTATATCTGCTTCCTGGCTTCTTAGATTTCTTTCATGTCCCAGTTAAAGTAACAGGAAGCCATTCCCAACCCCTCTTATTTCCAGTGCCTTGCTTCCTTTGAATATTTCATATTATTTTTTTATTTGTTATATGACATGTCTCCCCCCATTAGATTCTGAGCTTCTTGAGGGTAAGGACTATTTTGTCTTTTTTCCCTGTCTCTTGTACTTAACATAGTTCTTGGCATAGGTGTTTACTAAATATTTATTGACTGAATGACTATGCTGAAGGCAATTCTAGAAGAAGTGAAGTCACAGAGAAGTTGTTGACCTCAGTGATAGGGTAAATGTCTTTTATTGATGATATTGAATATTCAGTCCTTATCCATATGTATTAGGTGACATGCTAGACATTGGGGATCCAAAAAGAAAATGAGAAAGAACCAGAGTAGCACTCTTGGCCAAAAAAAAAAAAATAAATCCTAGCTCCCAAGGAAATCTAAAAGTTTTATGAGGTGGATGTGGATTTTATGTTGATGATAAGAATATAAAGACCTTTATAGGTCATCATATATCTAGAGAGGTTAAGTGTCTTGCCCGAAGTTATAAAGCTATTAACTTTCAAACCCAGATTTTCTGAATGAAAACCGCACAAACTTGGCACTACACTAAGCACAAGCAGTATGGCCACAGTTGGAAAATAGAGATGCAGTCAATGGATATAAGCAAGAAAATTAATTTTGAGCTGCTTATCCTTCTTTATTCATAAGAGAGTGGAATTAGGCATCGATATCCAGCTTTGTTTTCTTCTTTTCTTGACTTGGTCTAAAAACCACTATACTGATAAGACAAAAAGATTGTTGAGCATTTCTCTAATTTAGTGAGCTATGTAATTGCTCAATAACAAGATTGCAAACATATTTCATTTTGTTGGTTTTAAACTCCAGTATTAAGGGTTATTTTACTGGCATTTGGTCATTTGTATTATCAGATGCCTTAATTCATTGTTATTTTAGAAGTGCAATCTTACTAACACTGTGGGGGTGTTTAGAGCTGTATGCACTCATTATAATCTGCAGATAGGAAGTTGCCCCCACACTGAGGGAAATGTGCTTTGCTGTGTGTTATGTAAACCTAATGAAGTTGTAATTATTAACTCTGATATTATCTTATTACATACTACAAATTGCCTTTGTTTAAGCTTTGCTATAAAGATTCTGCCTAAAGCGGCTTTTAGTGTTTTCCCTTGGTGGTGGAATGATTCTCATGGCTGGTTTTGAGCAGAAATTTTTTTTAAAAAGGTATTTAACATATCTTTTAACCTTATACTGGTCAGTACTTATCATGACTATGCTAAAGGCACCTAGAATATATCCAATTTGAGAAACAAACTCTCCTCATTCTCCTCAACTATCCCACTCACAATAAATTTTGGGATAATTACCAATGGGAAACTCTTCTTACTTAACATTTTACAGGAGTGGAATGATGTGCCAGGCTGAATCATAGCTTTATAGACAGAGAAAAATGATATTATGGAAGAATAATATAATAGGTTAAAATGATAAATGCCATAACAGTGGATAATGTTGGACTACCTATCAAAATACAATTAATTTTATTTTTTGTGTTACTCTTCAATGCTAGGCAAGACTATTGACTTTCATTTGTTCTTGATGAAACTATATGAGAAATATAGGAATAAGACTTCTGTGAGCTCTGTCATTTATCTTTTTTTTTTTTTTCTGGACCACATCTTTGACCTACTTTTACTGTTCTCACCTAAAGCTCATTTTTGCATTTAAGTCGCCAAGTACAAGATTATATGTTGATTTAATATGAGGGTCAGTCAACAGTTAATTATTAAACACTTATTGTAGTAGTGCCAGCCACCATTCTAGGCATTAGGGCATCAAAAAAAAATCAATAAATTCCTGTCCCAAAGGAAGTCTGAAGGCACTAAGTAACTGAAAGCTTGGTATGGAGATAATGACAATAAGGAGAAGAACAATTTATCATGATCTTTAGAGGTCAAAAATTCTCTAGATGCATTATTTCTTTCGAGCTTCATAATGACCATAGGAAGACAATCTAGAGAGTATTGTTTCTTCATTTTATAGATTATAAAACTGAGGCTCAGAAAGATCTAGAGACTTACCCGTTGTCACATAGCTGGCATCACCCTGAACAAATTCAGAAAATTAAGCAGGCGATTCACCTTGCAGAACCACTAGTACCGTTTAAATTGCATATGGACTGTATCTTATTAAATCCATATATCCCTTTCATCAAGATATCATTACAATATAGCCTGCTAAAGCATATTTCTCTCAATAGTGGGACTGTGTATTTTAAAAAGGTAGAGCGAGCATCTGAAAAAAATGAGATTATAGAAAAGTCATTTAAAAGGAGAAAAAATGAAAAAAATGAAAATGGTCAATGTGATTCAAATTTAATGGGGGAAAAGTAACCACTGGATTTCCTCAAATGTTGCCCAATAATGTTTCTTTTTCTCCATTTACCAAGGGAAAAGACCAAATGCAGGAGAATATGTTTGGTGTTAGAATGGCAGTGTATCGCTTTCCAAGAGCCAGCTCATTTTCCCAAGAGCTTTGTGTGTAGGCATGTAAAAATCCACATACATAGGTAAGCTCTTCTTATGCGTCCTTAAGATAACTGACATTTGCTCTCTAGGGATGAAGAGAAAGTAGATTCAACAAATTAATAATAAAAATACCACATTAATATGACTGTATCCATTGAATATTTCAGTGAAATTTCCACTCTTTAGGAAATCTATTGTTGAGTGCATAACATGATTTAATTTTTGACCACTGAATAAAAAAGCAAATAAATTATGAGTTTCATGCTTTTATCCTTTGAGGTATGTCAGCAAAATTATCTAACAGGCATGAAGATTTATGAATACCAAAAATTCTTTTTATCATGAAGGCGAGTATCTGGTATTCACATTTTAGGCTTGTTCTGGAAAATTTTAAATATCCTTTATAGGGCTGCATAGATGTATTTCTTCTGAATGTGAGCTGAAAACTAAATAAAAGGAAGGATTTGTGAGTAGTACCAGTCAATGAAAACATTAAATATGAAATGCAAAATGGAGTTCAAAGTGGTATTGACACTATTAAACTTCCATACAGAATTCTAAACAGAATACTTAGTTTTCAAGATACTAGGTAATGTCTTAGAGTTGTGGTAGAGTTCCAAGGTGGTCAGGAAGTCTGTCCACAAGACTGTTCATGATTTCCCCTTGGGATTCTATAAAGGAAAAGACTCAATGTTATATGCCAGCATGTACATGTGTATGTGTGTTTGGGAGAGAGGAGAGGTAGGTATTGGGGAAGTTGGAAAGAGATGGAGGAGAGAATAACATTGCCACTTCTCTCCTATTGATGCTTTTCATTTCTTGTCCCACATTTTCACAGAATCTCTGTTGATATCATGAACTGATTTTTTTTTTAATGTACAGAGGAAAATCCAGAAAAATAATACTTGGCAAAAGTGGTAATAACAAGTAGGAATCAAGTATCAACCTGTAAGGAGAAGACAGGAATTCTAGTTTATTGTGCAAGGTTGGAGTGTGTGTTCGAGGGTGGGAGGATGGGTGTAGGGGGAGGAGTACCCAGTTATTTGCTATTCTATTTTAACTAATTATTCTTTTTAGCCAGATACTAAGTTCCTTTGTTTTCATCTGATAAGGGAAAGCAAAAACAATCCTTTTCTTCTAAAATACTTAGTTCTCATTCTTTATAGTCTAAAATCTTTGCAATCATTACTATAAGAATTACTTTGTAGAATATGAATAAGTTCTATGATGAGGGAAACATAGTCTTTGGTTAAACATAATATTTACCTCAAATTGTTGCATGTGACTATTTCTGAAACTTGTTTTCAGATTTGCGAGATTATTGCCCTAAGCCAAACTTGACGAATTTCATTAGAACCTGTGTAATTCTATGAATACTGATATTAATGTTAATAATTTTTCATTCTTAATACTTTATCTAAAAATGGAAACATCTTGCACATCATATTTAGTAAAAACAGTTCCTTTACATTTTAAGATTTACAAAACACTTTCCACATAATAACCATATAAAGAATGTAGTGAAAGTTTTATTATACCCATTTTTTAGATTAAAAAAACTGAGACAATAAAGCCTTGATTAAAAAGAACCATTACTCAGCCAATACCTCCTCAAATCAAACCAGCTTGATTTTGTTGCAATTCCTTTGTTTCTTCTAAAAGCTAAGACCACATACTTTCCAAGGAGGTTCTAGAATTATTATATATGCATACCTTTCTTATTACATCTTCAAAAATAAACATTTCTAAATGATAAATTCAATTTGCATTTCTAAATATTTTCAAGGTTTATGGTACACTTTTCTTGCAACAACTCTGAGCAGAAAGTACTCTAAGTATTAATTTATTTCTATTTTACAAATAAGGAACCTGAGTCTCAGAAAGGTGATGCAACTTTTCCTAGAGTCAAACAAAAATTGATCATTAGAAATGGGACTCTAATACAGGTTTTTCCTACCTCCAATTCCAGGCCTCTTGCAACTACTCCACAATGCTATAATTATAATTGAAGAAACTGAAATATTTTGAATCCATAAGGAATAATTTCAATTCCCCATATGGTAATATTCTTACTGAGGCTAGGAAGTAGACTGTTATTATTTTATACAGATATACAACCTCTAGAATTAAACTGCTGGTTAACCCTATATTAAAAGGGTCAATCAACCATGCTGTTTTATCCTTGAACATTCTGGAAAATTAAGGTTTTACTTTACAGAATCAATCTTATTATGTTATTCAGTTGAAAACCTCAGAACTTTAAAAAGTCACCCTACTGTGCCCCAGGCCAATGCAATGAGTAATTCCTGAGAAAGTATTCTAATCTCTATCTCTCTACTGGAAGTGTCCCTATAGCTGCTATAACTCATTGGCCTGATGTATAATGTAAGGGATAGAAAGTATAGGTAAAGAGGGCAGAGCCAAGATGGCAGAGGAAAGGCATTAAATACTCAGATCTCCTGACACAATTACTCCAAAAAATTCCAAACACAGCAATAAGAAAACTTCTGCAGCAGCAGAAACCACAAAACAAAACAAAACAAAACAAACAAAAAACCAACACAGGCTGAGATTATTTTCCAACCAAAGACAGCTTAGAAGTTCAGCAGGAGGGGGCTCCTGTACTGGACTGGGAGTAGAGTCCAACCTCACCATTGAACCAACACAAATCCAGCCCCAGGCAAGCTGCTCCAGAGAAACTTACTCCTGAGCCTCTGAATTAGCTGCAGCACTGTTGTCTTCTGGAACTAAGCTCACGGTCTGGTGAGAAGACTGAATGGCTGGCCAGGGGAAATAAACAGGGGTGTCTGTGGAAGTTGAGGAGGAATTCAGCTGTCCTACCCCAGCAGGGAACCAGGAAGAAATCTTGAGCAGAGGAAGTCCAGGTTGGGGAGGGGCACAGGCTTGTGGGAGCTAACAAAGAAAACAAAACTTTGTTGCCTGGTTAATCATCAAGTTGTCCTGGGGTTATTTACAGATGAGGGCATAGGCCAGGTGAGGGAAACCTGCCCCTCTTGGAGTCATATGACCTGGGAGCCACTGAGAAATGGGCCAGTATAGCCTGGAAGCAGGGCCCCATGTTAAGAAGGAGTTAGGAATCAAGTAAAATACAGGTAAGATGAGTAAGCAGAAAAAGATAATAACCACAGAGAGCTTCTTTGGTGACAGGGAGGATAGAGGTGCACCCTTGGGAAGATGGCAATGTCAGAGCTCCTATATTCAAGACTTCCAAGAAGAACAGGAATTGCTCTCAGGCCATAGAGTCACTCAAAAAGGACATTGAGGATAAAGTAAGAAAGGTACAAGAAAAATGGAAAGAGAAATGAGAGTGATGCAGGAAAACCATGAGAAAAAATTCAACAGCTTGAAAAGTCAAACGGGAAAGGAGATACCAAAGCTCTCAGAAAAAAATAATTGCCTAAGAATTAAAATTGAACAAGTGGAAGCTAATGACTTTATGATAAACCAAGACACAATGATAAACCAAGACACAATAAAGCAAATCCGAATGAATAAAAAAAATAGAGGGCAATGTGAAATATATTCTTGGAAAAACTACTGACATGGAAAATAGATCCAAGAAAGGAAAATTATTGGACTACCTGAAAAATGATCAAAATACAAGCTTGGACATCATATTCTAAGAGATTGTTAGGGGAAATTGCCTTGATATTCTAAAAATAGAAGGTAAAATAGAAATTGAAATAATCTACCAAACACCTCCTGAAAGAGATTCCAAATGGAAAATTCTAGAGATCCCTGGTCAAGGAGAAAATATTGCAACCAGCCAGAAAGAATCAATTAAAGTACTATGGACCCACAATAAATATAGCACAGGATCTAGAAGCTTCTACATGAAAAGATCGGAGGGCATGGAATATGATATTCTGGAGGGCAAAGGAATTGGTTTTACAACCAGAAATCACCCAGCAAAACTTGTATAATCTTACAGGGGGGAAAATGGGACTTCATTGAAAAAGAGGACTTTTAGGTATATATGATGAAAAGTCCTGAATTGAATAGAACATTTGACTTTCGGGCAGCTAGGTGGTGCAGTGGATAGAGCACTGGCCCTGGATTCAGGAGGACCTGAGTCCAAATCTGGCCTCAGACACTTAACACTTACTAGCTGTGTGACCCTGGCCAAGTCACTTAACCCCCAATTGCCTCACCAAAAAAAAAAAAAAGAAAAAAGAGAAAATTTGATTTTCAAATATAAGACCATAGAGAAGCATAAAAAGATAAACAGGAAAAAGAAACCACAAGAGATGTTAAAAGGTTAAACTGTTTACATGTCTACAGGGGAAGATGATATGTCTAAATCATAAGAGCCTTCTGCATATTAGGGCAGATGATTGGAATAAATTTAGCTAGAGGGCACAGGCGGGAATTGATTATGAAGGGATGATACCTGTAATTTTTTTTTGTTTCTCTTTTTTGGGGGGGGGGGGTGTGGTCAGGGTTGATGAGTGTCTTGCATCTGAATTTGGGCTTGGATCCTCCTGGGTCCAGGGCAGGTGCTTTGTCCACTGTTTCACCCAGCTGCCCCATGATGACATCTTTGGGGTAAAATGGAGGGGGGAGAGTAATGCACTGGGAGAGGGGGAAAAGGGAGAGGCAGAATGGGGTCAAATTTCACATGAAAGCAGCAGGAAAGGGAGTATGGAGTGGGAGAAGAGATGGGAGAAATGTGGGGAAGTAGGAGTTTTACACACATCAGAATTAGCTCAAAGACCTTAATATCATCAGAGTTGGCACAAGGAGGGAATAATATACACAGTCATTTGGGTGGAGTAATCTATCTAACCCTGCAGGAAAGTAGGAGGGGAAAGTGTTAAGGAAGGAGTGGTGAAAGAAGTGAGGGCAGAGTTGGGGAGTGGGCAGTCAGTAGCAAAACACTTGAGGAGAGATAGGGCAAAAGAATATAGAAAATAGAGTAAATATCATGGGAAAGGAATAGGATGGAGGGAAACAGTTAACAATAGTAGTTGTGAAAAAAATTTTGAAGCAGAGGCAAGTGTAATGTAAGATGATTGATTATGATGATGATTAATCAATGATGATTGGAGGAAAATGAGGATTTTTTGATGATGAATACTTATTGATGATGATGATGAGGATTGAATGGAGAAGATGAGGATTGATTAACAGTGATTGGAATTGACTGTGGATTATGATGAGGATTCTTGGGCGAGGATTGATTGATGATGATGATGGCAAAATGTTTGGTGCTTACTTTGTTTGGCTATTGTGAAGAAAATTCTTTGTCAAGTTTAAGGTACCATATAAAAATTATCTCTTACTGTTGAAATAATCAACTTAATGGGTTCATTATGAGGAAATGTCTCTTTAAAGTACTATACAAATTTGGTTTACTATAAAAAATATGATGAGTAGGATACTATCAGAAATACCTAGAGGGACCTACATGCATTGATGCAAAGTGAAATCTACTGTATACAAAATAAGATTAATATTGTGAGATGATCTGTTGTGAAGTAATAGGTTATTTTCAGCAATGCAATGATCAAAGGTGACTGTGAAAGACATGAAAATTGCAATTCATCTACAGAGAAAGAACTGATGGTATCTGAAAACAGATTGAAGCATAATTTTTTTGATAGTTTCTTTATATGAAGTTTTGTTTATTGTCTGTTTTCTTTCACAACCTGGTTAATGTGAAGATCTTTTGCCTGACTATTCATGTATATATGTATATATTGAATTGCTTGAGTTCTTTGGGCATGGGAGAGGAAGAAAAATTGGAACACATTTTTGTAAATTGATGTCAAAATTTGTTTTTCCAAGAAATGTGGAAAAATAAAATTCTAAATAAAGAAAAAAGAATAGAAAAAACAGCAAGTTCCACAATTATTAAAAAAAAATTGCCAGTGATAAAAGTCTTAAAGGGGAAATATAATTAGCTTTACAGGGCTTTTTCAGCAATAAAGATAAAAATTCTGACTAGTTAAAAATAAAGTAGAGGAAATTAAGCAAATATACCCATGTGTATGTATATATATATATATATATATATATATATATAATTTTTTGTTTTATTCAGCAAATCTTATTCAAAATTGCAAGTTCAAATGGTCTCTTTCCCTTCAGGAAATATTTAATCATATTTTATAAGTTACTTTTGCAATAATTTTAGATTCATATACTACAGTTATAAATTAGAATGACTATAGTACTTCCATAATTGTATGCACAAATATTTTAAAAAGGGTTACCAATAATAATTTGGTTTTACTTTCACAATTGGGGGGGAGGGATGTGTCATTCAGGAAAAACAAACACAGAATTATCCCTTCCAACATACTTTACATACTTTTCTCTCTCTATTTTTTTTTTTTGGTGGTCAAACGTTTTGAAGCTTCTAATTATCTAGTTTGATTGTCTATATGGATCGAGTTCACTAGATAATGAAGCATTTTTTTTACTTTTTCTTTTGTAGACAGGATATTAACGAGATTCTTTTCTTCATTTTTCTTGAAGATCACTTTGTACAGAAATTATGGGTTTCAGAGAGCAATAATGAGATACTTTACTGACTCTAGTGGAACAGCTGTCACAAATTTTTGAAGCATCCCCAGCAGATTGTAAGTTTTTGTTATGAAATGTCAGTTTATTTTAATCTAAGTCAACTAAACTTTGTCTATCCCTCCTTCTCCTCCTCCTCTCCTAGATCAAATCTCTTCTGAATGATGAATGAGAACCTATTTTTTAACCAAAACCATACTAGTGGCTTAGCACCAGTGTCAACATTTCCATTTGTAAGAGAAGGGAACTTAAAAGTGTTTCTCTCTTACTGCTACAGCAATATAAACTCAGGCTGAAAAACAAAAGCAAAAAAAAATGGTATAAGGAAACTTGTTTATTTAGGCACTACTTTTCAAGAAAGAAAGTCTTCTCTCCAAGTTCAACAAACTTCTTAAAGATGGAAATGTTGACACATAGCTGCTCAGTTGCAAATAATAAGATAGTTATTTCCAAGTTTGTAGGAAATTATTTGATTTTCTCTCCAAACCAAGTGAGCTGAAGATTTATAATATGTATTTGTTGTATTCATTTCAATTTTAAAATCTCTAGCTATAGTGGACTGTTAAGAGACCAATTTAATATTTAATAACAAAGTGATTGAGATTTTAATGCCACATGTGAATTGAAAAGCAAATTGAAAAAAACATATTGTGACTATATTCATATTGCAAAGGTCACTCCGTCACTATGTGCATACTTCAGTATTAGGCCTTAAGAAAAAGTATTTTTAAAAAAGTCTCAATCTTAAAGGTTTCTTTCTAGTACCAACATGCTAAAACAAACCCTGTAAAACTTGATATTGGAAAAATGCATAAAATTATATTTATTTACTTATCTTGAGAAATTACTTCTATTCCATGGGAAGCTCTATCTAAGCTTTATGATAGTTCAGATGAGATGAGGTTAGATTTGTAATTTAGTGGGTATTAGGTAGTCTGATGAGGGACTCCCTCCCTCTATAAATGCAGATATATAACCTTTCTTCAAAGAAATGTTTTGAAGATTTACTTGAGGCACTGAGAGCTTAATAGGTTCCTTTAAGTTCCTATAATCAGTATGGCTCAAAAGTAAAACTTAAATCTAGGTCTTCCAGAATCCCACATTCTTATGGGCCAAGTAATTTAAGGTTTGTAATCATTTTAGGAATATCAGCTATGGTGACAGACAATCCAAATAAAATGAGATTTTAAAATTAATAATGGCTAGCATGTGTATGGGACTTTGCAAAATGTTATAAGTATATTATCTTATTTGATCTTCACAACAAAAGAGCTAAATGTAATTTATTATTTTTTTTTGTTTTACAGCTAAGGAAATTGAGTCTGAGAGAGGTTAAATTGGGTGTCCAGGGTTTCACATATAATAAAATTCTAAGAGAGGATATGCCAGTTCTTCCTGGCACCAAGTCCAGCATTTAGTGCTTACTAAACTGGACATTTCAATTCTTCAGTGTGGGCCTGTTTTCTTCCCTGTAAAATTAGGTTATGACACTAAATGATATGTAATCCCCCTTTTGGTTATCTAGTCTATGATGCTTTAAATATTTTAAGTATATTTGTATTTATTTCATTAAATATCTCCCAGTTACATGTAAAAAAAAACCAGTTATTCTTTAAAATTTCTGAATTCTCACCTTCTTTTCCACTTCTCTGCCCTCCTTGATGATGTTTCTCATAGGTTTTTTTTTTTAATTTGCTTTTCTATAATCATAAGTGATTTAGAGCATTTTTTCATGTAACTATTTGTGTAACTTTTATTTCTTTATCTGAAAAGTGCCTGTACATATCATTTGATCATTTATCAAGTGGAGAAAGGTGCCTAATTTTATGAACTTGACTGAGTTCCCTATACCCTTGAAAACTGAGGAATTTGTCAGAGAATGTTTCTGTAAAATTTTACCGTTTCCTGTTTTCCTCCTAATTTTTAGCTAAAATAGTTTTGTTTGTGCAAAAGCATTTTAATTGCATGTAATCAAAATATCTCTTTTATTTCCTGTAATTCCCGCAATCTTTTCTCTTTTTTTTTTTTTTTTGGGTGTGAGACTCAGAGTGCCACCCCCCTGCTGAGAAAGACATTGTGAGAACCAGGGAAGCTCCACCCTGAGGAGAAAGCATGTGTCCAAACTATTACATCTATAGAACTGCCTGTATGTCATGTCAATCACTGCTACCAGCCAATTAGCTTGGAGTTGTGTGTAGGGACCACACCTGGGTGGGCCTGCAGGGAGCTTCCTCTTGAGAGAACTGGGGATTGCCTTTCTGTTGGAGGTCATGATAGGAGCAGCTGCAGGTCCAGGGAGCTAGGATCTGTCTTTTTGAACTACAAGTATTCTCTTTCCTAACCCCTATTATACTTTTTTTAAATTAATAAAGTATTTTATTTTTTCCAGTTATAATGTAAAGATAGTTCTCAACTTTTATTTATACAAGCTTTCCAATTTCAGATTTTTCTCCCTCCCTCCCCTCCCTCCCCCCTCCCCTAGGCAACAGGTAATCTGATATAGGTTTTATACATATATATGTATACACACATAATAACATTAATCATATTTCTGCATTAGTCATGTTATACTTTAATAAATGCTTAATGCCCCAAAGACTGGTGCTATGAGCTTCTAATTTAAGGTGACCACACATTAGATTTTTAGACATCACAGTTAGAATTTCATACATCACATTGGAAAAAAAAATCTTCTCTCAGGTGGTCTAGCTGTACCAGATCTAAAACTATATTATAAAGCAGCAATCATCAAAACTATTTAATACTGGCTAAGGAAGAATGTTTTTTACAGATTGGTGGAATAGTTTAGGCAAACAAAATACAGCAGTAAATGAATATAGCAATCTCCTGTTAGATAAAATCAAAGACTAGCTTCCAGGATAAAAATTCATTATTTGACAAAAGCTGCTGGGAAAAATGGAAAACAGTATGGCAAAAACTAGGCATAGACCAATGCCTTACATCATACACCAAAGTAAAGTAAAAATGGGTACAAGATCTAGATGTAAAGGCAAAGAAAAAAAGGAGAGGGGAAGAATTTCTGACTGAAGATGATAATTTTGAATACATTAAATTAAAAAAAAAAGATTTGTACAAACAAAACCAATGTAAAGAAGATTAGAAGGAAAGCAGAAAGGTGGGAAAGAATTTTTAGTGTTTCTGATAAAGGCCTCATATCTAAAATATATAGAGAACTGAATCAAATATGTAAGAATACTCATCATTCCCCAATTGAGAAATGGTCAAAGGATATAAACAGCCAGTTTTCAGATGAAGAAATTAAAGCAATCTATAACCATATGAAAAAAATATTCTCAATCACTACTGATTAGAGAAATGTGAATTAAAACTACTCTGAGGTACCAGCTCACACCTATGCAATTGGATAATATGACAAAAGGAACGTGATAAATGTTGGAGATGTGGTAAAATTGGAACACTAATGCACTGTTGGTGGAGCTGTGAACTGATCCAACCAATCTGGAGAGCAATTTGGAACTATGCGTAAATGTTTTTAAAACTGTCATACCCTTTGACCCAGCAATACCACTACTAGGTCTGTATCCCAAAGAGATCATAAAAAATGGAAAAGGAACCACATGTACCAAAATATTTATAGCTGTTCTTTTTGTGGTAGAAAAGAACTGGAAATTCAGGGAATGCCCTTCAATTGGGGAATGGCTAAAAAAGTTGTGGTATATGAATGTAATGGAATATTGTTGTGCTGTAAGAAATGATAAGCAGATAGACTTCAGAAAAACCTGGAAAGACTTTCATGAATTGATGCTGAGTGAAATATGCAGAAACAGGAGTACATTGTTCACAGTTTCAACATCATTATGTGATAATCAACTGTGATAGACTTAATTCTTCCCTGAAATACAGTGATCCAAGACAATGCCAAAGAATTATGGTTAAAATACTCTCCACATTCAGAAAAAGAACTATGAAGTCTGAATGCAGACTGAAGCATACTATGTGCACTTTTATTGTCACTTTTGTGTTATTGTTATTGTTTATTATTTTCTTGTGTTTTTTTTCCTTTTGTTCTGAGAAAGGTAAATGAGAGTGATGCAGGAGGGTGATGGGGAAAAAAAGCCAACAGATTGAAAAGCCAAATTGTCCAGATGGAAAAGGAGGTACACAAGGTCTCTGAAGAAAATCATTGCTTAAGAATTAGGTTTGAGTAAATAGAAACTAATGACTTTATGAGAAATCAAGATACAATAAAGCAAATCCAAATGAATAAAAAAATAGAGGGCAATATGAAATATCTCCTTAGAAAAACAGCTAACCTGGAAAATAGATCCAGGAGAGTTAGTTTAAAAATCATTGGAATACCTGAAAAACTTGGTCAGAAAAAGAGCTTAGACATCATCTTCCAACAAAATGTCAGAGAAAATTGCCCTGATATTCTAGAAGCATAAGGTAAAATAGAAATTGAAAGGATCCACCAACCACCTACTGAAAGAGATCCCAAAAGGAAAACTTTCAGGAATATTATAACCAAATTCCAGAGATCTCATGTAAAGAAGAAAATATTGTAAGCAGGTAGAAAGAAGCAATTCAAGTAAGGTGCATCTATAGTCAAGATAAAACAAGATCTAGCAGAATCTACATTAAAGGATTGGAGGGCATGGAATATGGTATTCCAGAGGGCAAAGGAACTGGGAATTCAACCAAGAATCACCTACCCAGCAAAACTGAATATAATCTTACAGGGGAAAAAATGGGACTTAAATGAAAAAGAGGATTTTCAGGCATTCTTGATGAAAAATCCTGAATTGAATAGAAAATTTGACTTTCAAATACTTAAAACAGAAACTTAAAAATGTAAACAGGAAAAAGAAATCATGAGAGGTGTTAAAAAGTTAAACTGTTTACATTCCTACATGGGAAGATGATACTTTTAACTCATAAGAACTTTCTCAGTATTAGGGGAGCTGAAAGGAATATACTTAAACCAAGACCACGGGTGTGAATTGAATATGAAGGAATGATATCTGTAAAGCATTTATTTTTTGTTTGTCCTTTTTTGTGGGGCAAGCAGGGTGGAGTGGCTTGTGTCTGAGGCTGGATTTAGGCTTTGGGTTTCCTGGATCTAGGGCTGGTGCTTTGTCCACTGTGTCACCTAGCTGCCCTATGATGACAGCTTTAAAATAAAGTTAAGGGGTAAGAAGAATAAACTGGAAGAAAGGGAAAGGGAAAGGTGGAATGTGGTAAAGTATCTCCCATAAAAGAAACAAGAAAAAGCTTATGGAATAGAGGGGAAGATGGGGAAGGAGAGAGGGAGTGAATTAGCCTTACTCTCATCAGAATTGGCTCAAAGAGGAAATAACATACACACCCACGTGTGTATAATAGTATATCTTGCCTTGAGGGTAAGTTGAGGGGAAGGGGATAAGAGGGGAGAGGTTAAGAAAGTGAGGGCAGATTGGGGTAGGGGGCAGTAAAAAGCAAAACACTTGTGAGGAGGGATAGGGTGAAAGAAGATAGAAAATAGAGTAAATATCAAGGGGAAGGAATAGGATGGAGGGAAATACAGTTAGCAATAACTTCATAGCATTAACTAATAATTTCAATAACTAAGAAAGAAAAGATGATCATATCAGAAGGACTTATGAAAAATGCAGTCCATCTACAGAGAAAGAACTGATGGCATATGAATACAGAGTGAAGTATAATTTTTTTTTCTTAGTTCCTCTTTCTAATGTTCTTTTGTCTCTTTTCTGTCACAACCTAACTAATGGGGAGATGGTTTGTATAATTGCAAATGTTTAACTTATATTGAATTGCTTGATTTATTAGGGAGAGGTGAGGAGGGAGGGAGGAAGAAAATTTGGAACACAAAGTTGTAAAAAGACAATGTTAGGGCAGCTAGGTGGCACAGTTGATAGAGCAATGGCCCTGGAGTCAGGAGTACCTGAGATCAAATCCGGCCTCAGATGCTTGACACTTACTAGCTGTGTGACCCTGGGCAAATCACTTAACCCCAATTGCCTCACTAAAAAGAAAAAAAAAAATCAATGTGAAAAAAATTGATTTTTACATGTAACTCATGAAAATTCTAAATAAATAAATATTTTTAAAAGAGGAAAAAAGTGCCTATCTATTTTTAAAAAATATCATCTTAACCTAATGAATTCACTCCTATACCCTCTTTCTATGTATAATACATTTAAGTGCCCCTAATAATGATAAAGTTCTTACAAGTTACATATTTTATCTTCACATATAGAAAAGTAAACAGTTTAATCTTTTTTTTGAAGAGAATTTTATTTTCCAAAATATATGTAAAAACAAAATTTTAACAT
This sequence comes from Dromiciops gliroides, assembly GCF_019393635.1. Lineage (NCBI taxonomy): Eukaryota > Metazoa > Chordata > Mammalia > Microbiotheria > Microbiotheriidae > Dromiciops > Dromiciops gliroides. Next base: position 510,797,604 of record NC_057862.1, read on the forward strand.
CAATTTTTTAAAAACTTTTTGTTCCAACTTCTCTTCCACCCCTGCATTGGCACTGTCCCCACCCACAAGAAGTCAAGCGATTCAAAATAAGTTATACATGAGTAGTCATGGAAAAATTCCCATATTAGCTAGTTGTGAGAGTAAAACAGTCAAAAAACCCAAAACTTCAGATTAAGGAATTGTCAAAGAGGAAAAGAAAAAAAAATAATGTGTTTCCATCTATTTTCAGATACTATCAGTTCTTTCTCTGAATATGGGCTGAAATCTTCATAAGTCCTTTAGGGTTATATTGAATCATTGCCTTGCTGAAAATAACCACATGCTTCCCAGCAGATCATCCCCCACTATTGCTGTTATTTTGTATACAGTACATTTCACTCTGCTTCAGTTCATGTAGGTCTTTCCAGGTTTTTCTGATAGTATCCTGTTCATCATAAGCTGTATATAGTACCTTAAGCTTAACAGAGAATTTTCTTCATAAAAGCCCAGCAAAATAGGTACCATATATTTGGCCATTATAATCAATCATCATAACTATTTCCCTCCATCCCACTCCCTTCCCATGATATTTACTCTATCTTCATTTTACCTATTCCTCCTCAGAAGTGTTTTACTGGGGCAGCTAGGTGGTGCAGTGGATAGAGCAACGGCCCTGGAGTCAGGAGTACCCGAGTTCAAATCTGGCCTCAGATGCTTGACACTTACTAGCTGTGTGACCCTAGGCAAGTCAGTTAACAACAATTGCCTCACAAAAAAACAAAAAACAAAAAAACAGAAGTGTTTTACTTCTGACTATCCTCTCCCTCGCTCTGCACTCCGTTTTTTCACCCTTCCTTCCTTATCCTCTTTCCCTCCTATTATCCTGCAGGGTTAAATAGATTGCTCCTCCCAATTGGGTATGAAATCTATTCCCTCCATGAGCCCACTCAAATGAGATCAGGCTCCCTGAGCTAATTCTGAGTTCTAAATTTTTCTTCCTCCCACCCTCCTCAACTCTCCCTATGAGATCAAGCAATTCAATATGTCATAATGGTGCAGTAATGCAGAACATCTTCATCTTCCTTGAAAGTGTTTTGCTTTTTACTGCTCTCTCCCCCAATCTGCCCTTTCCTCCTTCCCTACTTCCTCTCCCCCCCCCCCAGGGCAAAAATATATTACTATACCTACTTGAGTATGTATGTTAGTCCTTCTTTGTGCTAGTTCTGATGATATTAAGGTTCACTCACTCCCCAACTCCTTCCCCCTCTTCTACTCTCCTCCATAAACTTTTTCCTTATTTACTTCATGTGAACTACCTCTCTCCAGACCATCTCTCCCCTTCTCTCTCCCCCAGTTTATTCCTCCTACACCTCAACCCTATTTTACTGATATCATCATGAATTAGTTAGGTGGCACAGTAGACAAAGCACCAGCCCTGGACCCAGCAGGCCCCAAGCCCAAATCGAGCCCCAGCCATAAGACACCCCACTGTATCTGCCCTACAAAGAACAAAACATAAATGCTTTACAGATATCATCCCTTCATATTCAGTTCATCCCTGTCTTCTGTGAATTTCTTACTGAGATAGTTCTCAAAGAATTATCTTCCTATGTAGGAATGTAAATGGTTTGATCTTTTAATATCCCTCATGAAGTCTTTTTCCTGTTTACCTTTTTATGCTTCTCCAGGGTCTTGTATTTGAAAGTCAAATTTTCTATTTAGTTCAGGTCTTTTCATCACAAATGATTGAAAGACCTCTTTTTCATTGAAAACCCATTTTTTGCCTCTGAAAGATCATACTCTGTTTTGCTGGGTACGTGATTTTTGGCTGAAGTCCCAGTTCCTTTGCCCTCTGGAATATCATATTCCATGCCCTTTGGTCCTTTAATGAGGAAGCTGCTAGATCTTGCTTTATCCTTACTGGAGCTCCACACTATTTGAATTCCTTTTTTCTAGCTGCTTGCAGTTTTTTCTCCTTCACCTGGGAGTTCTGGAATTTGGCTATAATATTCCTGGAGGTTTTCTTTTTGGGATCTCTTTCAGGAGGTGATCCGTGGATTCTTTCAATTTCTATTTTAGCTTCTGCTTCTAGAATATCAGGGAAATTTCCCCTCACAATCTCTTGGAGGATGGTGTCTAAGGTTTTTTTTCATCATGGTTTTCAGGTAGTCTAAATGATTTTCAAATTATCTCTCCTAGATTTATTTTCTAGGTCAGCTGTTTTTCAAAGGATTTATTTCACATTGCCCTCTATGTTTTCATTCAATTGTATTTGCTTTACTGTGTCTTGGTTTCTCATAAGGTCACTAGCTTCCATTTGTTCCATCCTAATTCTTAGGCAGTTATTTTCATCAGACAGTTTTTTAATCTCCTTTTCCATTTGGCGTTTCAAACTGTTGACTTTTTCTCATGACTCTCCTGCATTCCTCTCATTTCCCTTTCCATTCTTTCCTCCTTTTCTCTACATCTTCTTTCTATTTCTCCTACTTTCTCTTCAAAGTCCCTTTTGAGAGCTTCCATGGCCTGAGACCAATTCATATTTTTCTTGGAAGCTTTGGATGTTGGAGCTTTGACTCTGTTATCATCTACTTCTTCTGAGGTTGTATTGTGGTCTAGCTTACCCCCAAAGAAGTTTTTGATGGTCTTCTGCTTTCTCTGCCTACTCATCCTGGTTTACTATTTCTTGGCTTTTAACTCCTCCTTAAAGTGTGGCACTGCTTCAAGGACACACTCTTGGAGCTACAGCATGGCCTGGGGGATGGTGGGCTTCTTCTCAGCCTGCCTGGCCTCACTTTCATTTGTTTTTAAATTCTCCACTGAGGGTGGGGGTGAGGCTGGGGCTGCTTCTCGGCTCCATTCCTGTTCTCAGCTTCAGAGGGTCCCTGGTGTTTTGGGTTGAGGGGGGACAGGTTTTAATCTCACCTGGCCTGTTCTCAGGTCCGGAGATAACCTCAGGCCTCCTTACTAAGCAAGCAACCAGCAAAGCTTTCTTTGCTGTGGTTCTCAGCTTCCAATGAGACTGCCTGCTCCCCTCCCCCACCTGGGCTTCCTGCCACTCAGGATTTCTTCCTGGTTGCCTGATGGGGTGGGACAGTCGATTCCTTCCCCTCAGTCCACTGGTACCCCTGTACTTACCCCCCCGGGGTCAGCCATTCAGTCCGACCGCACACTCGGTTCCAGAAGATGCCGGTGCTGCAGCTGATTGAGGTGCACCAGGGCAAATTCCTCTGATGGGTGTCTGGTGTGTTGGCCAATTGTGGGATTAGGCTATATTCGCAGCCCAGCACGGCCCCCTGAAATCTATCTATAGCTGGAGAAAACTCTCAGCCTGTATTTTTTGTGTGTTTTTATGCCCCAAGGGTTCTTTTCTTGCTGTTTTGGGGGCAATTGTATCAGGAGCCCTGTGCATTTAATGTCTTTTCTCCACCATCTTGGCTCTCCTAAACAATTTAATCTTAAAAGTTCCTTTAAATATCATAATTAGGCTCTTTTTTAATGATACCTTTCAGTGAAAGTAATTTGTAAACATATTTTACTTTTTTCTATTTTTTCTTTGGACATTGTTTTATTGAATCTTTATGTCTCATAAATTCATTAGTGTTCACTTGTCTTTTCTAATCTTTAAGTAATTAGTTTCTTCAGTGAGCTTTTTAATCTTTTTTTTTTTTCATTTGGTCAACCCTGTTATTTTAAGCTATTTTCTTTGTTTTTGTGCTTCTTTCCACAAGCTGTTGTCTCCTCATAATTTTGTTCCTTTACATTCATTTCCATACCCATTTTTTCTCTCCCACTATTATCTAATTTTTGGGGAAAAAAAATTTTAGCTCTTCTGGAATTTCTTGTTGGGCTTGTATCCAATTCACATATTTTTTTTTTGGTAGCTGTTTTGACTTCATGTTCTTCTAAGTTTGTTTCTTCATTTTCCCTTTCACCATAATACTTTTTAATAGTCAGGTTCATTATTTTTGTTATTTTCTCATTTTCCTACCCTTTTTCTTGATTTCAAACTTTATGTTAATATTGGACTTTGTTCCCTCTGAGTGGGGGTGGGGTAGGGGTGAGGAAAGAATCCTATATGTACTTTCTCAAACTTCAGTCTTTTTCATACTGCTGTTTTTAGAGCTGGTTCTGGAGGGTTCTGAGTTTTCAGTTTTGCCAATTATCTCATCATTTCTGGCTTGAGAGCTTCTAAAGCTGCTATTGCTTCAGTCTCTACCACCTTGTCCCACCATAGCTTTTTTCATCCAGGTAGGCTTTGAATTAGTGTCAAACCCTGTGTCACAGTTCTCTCTTTCCTAACTGCTAAGTTGTCTTAGGCTAAAAGAATAATTTACTCTGACCTTTTGTTTGTTCTGCCATTACTGAATTCAATTTTAGGCAGTATTTTAAAATTGTTTAGAAGGAAATGTTGGGAGAATTCTGCTGATTGCTTTCTATTGTAATATCTTGGCTCCACTCCCAGAGGTCTTTTACTTATTTTTCAATGTTCATCTAATGTATCATTGATTTTCACTTCAACTAAAAGCACATTCTATTGGCATCTATCTTGGCTTAAAGGCCATACCAAGATAGCTTCTGGTTTTCCCCTGACTTATTTTGTTACCCAAAGCATTTTGGGGAATATTATTCTTCAAACACATTTAAGGCTCTTCTCAACTTCTGTTCCCTTGAATCTTCCTTATTCTCTCGTAACATCTATCTCATTGCTGTGATGTAGAGAAACGTAACAAATGGTCAAATCACATGCAAATAATTGGTTTATATTGTTTAATGGCATAGATAATTAGAATAGTTGATAAAGTACTGTATGTGGAGTGAGGAAAAACTCATTTCACATCCTCCCTTATGCTTACAAAAATATGATAAATGTCATATTAATTACTGAACCTCAGTTTCCTCATATGCAAAATCAGAATATTTATAATATAACCTCACAATTATGTTGCCTAAGTATACATACATACATACATACATGCATGCAAATAAATTTTCATTATTGTTCTTTCTAGGCCATTTTGAGTATTGAGTTTATGGGGATCATGGGAGCACCTTCCATGATTCAGGACCAGGGAAAATGATAAAGCACATTTTCAGTGACCAACCAATATCAGCTACACAAAAGAAGTAGGCAAGTAGGTCACTTGCCAGAGATTCTAGTTTAGATTCATAATTTTTTATAGGTTGGCTGGCAAAATCTCATTACTGCTATGACCATTTCTTGGACTCAAAAGCTAGGATGAAATCAGGTGATATAATATGATGATGTTTAAAGCTTCATGGGCTTATAAAAACAAAAACAGTCAAAAACTGAAATCTACAAGGTCCGGGAAGACAAAAACACGATTAGGTTATTGCAATATCATTATCTGCCAAAGAAAGAGAATTCCTTAAAGAATATACATTGACTTCAGAGAACTGGTTCCCTGAGAGCAAGGGCTATTCCACTTATTTTTCATTTGTATCCTGAGTGTAGCACTGGACCTCTTTACAAGAAACACATTTGAAGCAGAGAGATAAACACAGAGTAAAGGTAAAAGGCTAGAGCAGAATATATTATGCTTCAACTAAAGTAAAAAAAGCAGGGGTAGCAATCCTTATCTCAGACAAAGCACAGGCAAAAATAGATCTCATTAAAAGAGATAAGTAAGGAAACTATATCTTCCTAAAAAGTACTATAGATAATGAATTAATATCAATATTAAATATGTATGCCCCAAGTGGTAAAGCATCAAAATTCTTAGAGGAGAAGTTAAATGAGTTACAAGAGGAATTAGACAGTAATACTGTACTAGTGGGGGACCTGAATCTCCCATTCTCAGAATTAGATCTAGCTGAAAAATAAATAAGAAAGAAGTGAAATAGGTGAATAGATTACTAGAAAAGTTAGACATGATAGATGTCTGGAGAAAATTGAATGGGGATAGAAAGGAATATACCTTTTTCTCAGCAGTAAATGGCACATTTTCAAAAATTGACCATGTATTAGGGCACAAAAACATCATAGTCAAATGTAGAAAGACAGAAAAAGTAAATGCATCCTTCTCAGATAATGATGCAATAAAAATTACATGTAAGAAAGAGCCAGGGGAAAGTAGAATGAAAATCAATTGGAAACTAAATAATTTCATTCTAAAGAACAAATGGGCCAAACAACAAATCATAGAAACAATCAATAACTATATCCAAGAGAATGACAATAATGAGACAACATACCAAAATCTATGGGATGCAGCCAAAGCAGTGCTTAGGGGAAATTTTATAGCTCTAAATGCTTACATGAATAAAAAAGAGAAAGAGGAGATTAATGAATTGGGCATGCAACTTAAAAAGGCTAGAAAAAGCACAAATTAGAAATCCCCAATTAGATACTAAACTAGAGATCCTCCAAACTAAAGGAGAAATTAATAAGATTGAAAGCAAAAAAACTATAGAATTAATCAATAAAACTAAGAGCTGGTTTTATGAAAAAAACAGTAAAATAGATAAAATATTGGTTAATTTGATTTAAAAAAAGAAAGAAGAAAACCAAATTACCAGTATCAAAAATGAAAAGGGTGACATTACCACCAATGAAGTGGAAATTAAATCAATAATTAGGAATTATTTTGTCCAACTGTATGCCAATAAATTTGACAATCTAAATGAAATGGATGAATACTTACAAAAATACAAACTGCCCAGGTCAATTTAAGAGGAAATAAAATCCTTAAATAAGCCCATATTAGAAAAATAAATTGAAAAGGCCATTACTGAACTCCCTAAGAAAAAATCGCCAGGGCCAGATGGGTTTACGGGTGAATTTTACCAAACATTTAAAGAACAATTAATTCTAATATTATACAAATTATTTGGAAAAATAGGTGAAGAAGGAGTTCTACCAAATTCATTTTATGACACAAATATGGTGGTGATACCAAAACCAGGCAAAGCAAAAACAGAGAAAGAAAATTATAGGCCAGTTTCCCTAATGAATATTGATGCTAAAATCTTAAATGAGATATTAGCAAGGAGATTATAGCAAGTGACCACCAGGATAATACACTATGACCAGGTGGGATTTATACCAGGAATGCAGGGCTGGTTCAACATTAGGAAAACTATTAACATAATCAACCACATCAATAAGAAAACTAACCAACATCATATGATTATCTCACTAGATACAGAGAAAGCTTTTGACAAAGTACAGCACCCATTACTAATAAAAACACTAGAGAGCTTAGGAATAGGTGGAACTTTCCTTAAAATAATAAGCAGTATCTACCTAAAACCAACAGTAAGCATTATATGCAATGGAAATAAGTTAGAGACTTTCCCAGTAGGATCAGGGGTGAAATAGGGATGTCCATTATCACCCCTGTTATTTAATATTGTCCTAGAAATGTTAGCTTTAGCAATCAGAGAAGAAAAAGGAATTAAAATAGGCAAGGAGGAAACAAAACTGTCTCTCTTTGCAGATGATATGATGGTATACATAGAGAATCCTAGAGAATCAACTCAAAAATTACTTGAAACAATTAACAACTTTAGCAAAGTAGCAGGATATAAAATAAATCCACATAAATCATCAGCATTTCTATACATGACCAACAAAGTCCATCAGCAAGTGATAGAAAGAGAAATTCCATTTAAAGTAATGGTAGATAATATAAAATACTTGGGGGTCTACTTGCCAAGACAAACCCAGGAACTCTATGAACACAATTACCAAACACTCTTCACACAAATCAAATCAGATCTAAATAATTGGAAAGTTATCAATTGCTCATGGATAGCCATAGCTAATATAGTAAAAATGACATTTCTACCTAAATTAATTTACTTATTCAGTGCCATACCACTGAGACTACCTAAAAATTATTTTATAGAGCTAGAAAAAGTAATAACAAAATTCATCTAGAAAACCAAAAATTGAAGAATATCAAGTGAAATAATGAAAAAAAAATGCACAGGAAGGTGGGTTGACTGTACCAAACCTGAAGCTTTACTATAAAGCATCAGTCATCAAAACTATCTGGTACTGCCTAAGAAATAGAATGATCAATGGAATAGGCTAGGCACAGAAAACGCAGTAGTAAATTACACCAGTAATGTAGTGTTTGATAAACCCAAAGACTTCAAATTCTGGGATAAGAACTCAGTATTTGACACAAACTTCTGGGAAAACTGGAAGATAGTATGGCAGAAATTAGGCATAGACGTAACATCTTACACCTTATACTAAAATAAGGTCAAAATGAAAGGAGGGGAGGGAGGGAGAAAAACCTGAAATTGGAAAGCTTGTATAAACAAAAGTTGAGAACTATCTTTACATGTACCTGGAAAAAAATAAATTACTTTATTAAAAAAAGGTTATTGTGAATCTAAAATATAATTATATATATATATATATATATATATATGTATACATATATATATTTTTTTGAAAATTATCAAGTGCCTTAAAGTGTTAATATGATGATAAAGATGATGAGAATCACCTTGAATCTATATAGTTTTCAGATGAAATTTCAAACATTTCATTTTTACTCTGAAATCTTTAAATGTGTGTGTGTGTGTGTGAGTGCACATGCGTGTGTACTTATCAGGATCCTATGTTGTAAATCTTGCACGATTTTTCCTAAGAGTAGCCCTCTCTTTATGAGTGGAAGAGCTATGAGTTTTTCCTTCCTGAGATGTGGTTTATAGGTTATGTTCAGATGACCTTTCATTACCTCTCTCATATACCTCATAAAAAGTCACTCTAGTTTGTGTCTCAAAGGCATCTTACCTCCAATTCAACTTTTAGGTACTATATACTTCTATATTTTCCCAGTCCACCACTCTACCTTTAGCTTCAGTATCTTCCATTCCCAACCCTGGAATATCATTTCAGTAAAGTTAATACTTTGAAATCCTAGGAAATGTCCAGTCTCTGCTATTTCTGCCATATAAAAAGACTACTAATCATGTTAGCATTTGTGCTACCCACTTCATTGTTAATTCATTATATTTATCTTAAATAGTTAGAATTTGAGAGAGATGCTTTCTGCCTAATCCCATAATTTTCTCAAGTTAACTCTATTTTATTCTGGTTATACTGTAGTCTTCATTTTGTCTGTCATTGTTTTGAATTAATCAGTTGGCCCTGGCCAAAGTCATAAGACCACACAGATTGGTGGCACTGCAACTTCAAGCTATCTACCCTCACCTGAGGCCTCAAAGGAATTCATAATTATACCCTAGTCACATACCACCCAGTGGTTATTTGAAACATTTTTGTGTTCTAGATGTACTTAAATTCATAATAGCAACCTTTCTCTTTAAAGAGAACCTTTCTGACCACTCCATTAATTTTGAATGTGAGTTCCTTCACCTTCTCTCTTTTTTATATAAATATTTTCTCCCTTAGTCACCAATACTCTCTTTTTCTTCTATATTGGCAAAATGTTCTTCCTCTAAAAGACTGTTCCTTCCAATTATGTTCTGCAAATCTCAGAAAATTGAGTTTACTAGGTTGGATTTCTTATTGTTCTAATGCATCTTCTCTTCTTTAGGACTGCATTCAGTAGTCAAAAAACAGTTGTTTTATTATATAACCCTTGTCTTTAAATTATTGTTTCTTCACACATATGAGAACTCTAACCCTGTAAACCCATCAGAAATGGGCTATTTTGTCAACTTCAGCTTCAATTTGTTGCCAATTTTTTTACAAAATGTTTATACCTACTTCCTCTATTTCCCTACTCCTGAGTTACTTTTCAAACCTCCTTAAAATGGGTTATTTGCACCATTATGTTAAAACTATATTCCCAAAGCATATCAATGATCTAGTCACCAATTCCAAAGGTCCTTACTCTTCTAGTAATCCACAGTGGGCAATTGTGTTTATGAAGCATCAGTCATGTTCGATATATTTTTCTAGATCCATGGGAAAGAAAGATAAATATTATACAAAGTGTACATTGTAGAAGCTTACATTTTAAAGAGATGGAGCTTACCATTTGGCATGATAGAATAATAGATTTCTATATCAATCATATCGGGAAAATTCCCTAATAGGGTTTGACCCCCATGGAGACTTTTCTAACACTTATTCAGTAATTTAGAATCTTAAAAAAATTGCCTGAAAGACTTGGAAATTGAGGGGATGCCTATCAATAGGGGAATGGCTAAATAAGTTATGGAATATGAATGCTTTAAGAAATGATGAACAGGCAGATTTCAGAAAAACCTGGAAAGACTTAAATTAACTGATGCTGATTGAAATGAGCAGCAACACGAGAACTATGTACACAGTACATACAATGTTGTTAACATTGCATGATCAACTGGGATTGACTTAGCTCTTCTCAACAATATAATGATCCAAGACAATGCCCAAAGATTCATGATGGGAAATGCTCTTCACATCCAGAAAAATAACCACAGAGACTGAATGCAGATGGAAGCATACCACTTTCACTTTTTTGTGGGTTTTTTTTTGGTGTTGTTTGTTTCTTCTTTCTTGTAATTGTTTCCTTTTGTTATGATTCTTCTCTCACAACATGACTAATGTGGAAATATGCTTAAAAATAAATAAATAAGAAAGCAAGTAAGCAAACAAACAAATACATAAAAATATTTGTCCTGATGCTTAGAGTATCTGTAAGGGGAAAAGGTTTGGAAAGAATAAACCTCCTGTTTCTCATTGTTTTATTTTACAATTTGGAAATTATGAAGATCCAAAGCTATAATCTTTAGTGAATGGGGGAATGGTAAATTCCTATTTCATCCATCCAAAGCTAGTGTCTACCATTATTCCACACTATGCTACCCTTTTGGATAAGAAGCTAGAGATTAATTTTATTTAGTAATATTTTGTAAATCTATCTAAAATATAACATAAGTAAAAATTCAGTGCTATATGTATGTACATATAAAACATTAGATCATATAATATGCTCTTAAATATTGCATAAAGCATAAAATGAAATGATTACACTTGTCATTTTATAATTTATTATTTAATTGTTATATAAACTCCTTACACTGATGTGTCACATTCTGTCTATAACTTAAAAATGTATCTGAGGCTCAGTGAATCCATTTAAAAATAATATTAAATATTTCTATTGAAAGTTTTGAGTTCCTTTATGCCTAGTATACTCACTTTCCTTTTCTCCACTTTCTGGCCTCCAAAGCTTTCTATAAACCCTAGCTAAAGTATCATCTTCTATGAGAAACCTTTTCTGATCCCCCTTAAAGCTAGTTATATTCCTGTATTTGTTATTGCAAATTGATCTTGTATATATTTTGTTTGTATGTTATCTCCATCATTAGATTTTGAGTTCTATATCAGTAGGGGCTATCTTTAGTCTTTCTTTGTATTCCCTTTAATTAACAAAATGTCTGGGTGCCTGGCACACAGTACATGTTTAACAGAGTCATTGACTGACTACAAGACATTGCTTCTAAATTTTAAAAAGTAAAAAAAAAAAAGGATTTATATACTCACATATATGCATATATATTTAGATAGATAAACAGACAGATGATAGATAGCAGTTTTTGTTCTGTTTTGAAAGAAAAACAACACCAAATTAGCATTGTTTGGAGTGATTTGTTATGGATAAAATTCAGTGTAAAAAGTATACCTCATTAATAATCACTGAGTGTTCTTGCATGATAATCTTTGCATAATGTCTATTGTGATACACAAATATGCACTGCTAAAACCATGTACATCAGCTTTTCTGAAGTGTAAATGTTTATTCATTAACACTCATGCCTAGATTTCTACTTATTAATAAATATTTACTAATCAAAGATACATTTCACACACTAATGAAATATTTGCCTGCCAACAATTTTTGAATTCAGTATACAATGGAAATAGATGTGACCTTAAGATGTCATTCAATTAACATGTTTTTGTGAATAATCCTCACACACTTTACATAACTGCAAATGCTATGTGGTGGCTGCTTAATTAAAGTTCCAGCTAGCCTTCAACTAGTTATCTAAACTATTTATTGACTTCCCTTGGTTTATCATTCTTATTCTCGCCTCCCTTTTTATCATTTTCATAATGATTTTGACAATTTCTATTTACTAAGTGTGGAACCAGTTTTTATTTTTGGAAGCTTTAAAGGGAATTGCCCCAAATCAAGTTCATGTTCATGGAAGAGAGATAATGTAACATATGATTAAATTAGCATTTATTCATTTTATGGTCTGTAGACAGAATTTCACAATTTACTACCATGCTCAATAAAGTTCAAATCCTTTTTGGAGCGCATATCTCACTAGTAGTCCCACCTCTTTGTGTTTATATGGTGATTGAAAATGAATTTTGGTCTTCCCTTTCCTTTAAAATTTACTTCAATTTTAACAGTACTGTTCTCTGAGTTGCCCACTTACTGAGAGTTAATGTGATTTTCAGAATCCTAACAAGCTCTCAGGTGCTAATATTCATAGACTTTTTTAGATCCTTTGAAGGGTTTATATTTCCTGAAAGCTCTAGTATATTTATATTGCTGAACTGATTGACATAGGTAGACTCCCATGTAAGTCTTGAGATCTTGGATAAGATCAACAGATCTATAACTAACTGGGAGGGAGCTTAGGGGTTATCTCTCTAGTTCAGCTGCTTCAATTAGCGTCTTCCTCATAGAGCTGTTGTGAGGATAAAGTGAGGTAAAGTAGGGGAAGAGATTCACAAACCTTAAATGTTCTTTTAAGAATGTTAGTTATTATTATTATTAACACTACCACAACCACCTATGTCCCATAGAGTGGCAAAGGATTGGTTCAAGATCACAGAGATACAATGGAAACATTTCTGCATTTAGTGTAAGAAATCCTGGGTTCAAATCCTGGATCTCACATTTTCTACTTGTATGACTTTAGGTTCACTTGCCTTCTCTGGACTTAGTTTTCCCAATTACAAAATTAAGGCATTGGAACAAATGACCTTAAAGGTCCCTTCCTTATCTAATGTTCTCAACTACAACCATATTATTTAGGAGACACTAGTGTAATGAAAGGGGCAACCATGTAGCTTGGTGGATAGAGTTCTAGGCCTGGTGTCAGGAAGACTCATCTTCATGAAGTCAGATCTGGCCTCAGACACTTACTAGCTATGTGACCTTGAGCAAGTCAATTAATCTTGTTTGCTTCAGTTTCCTCATCTGTAAAATGAACTGGAGAAGGAAATGGTAAATCACTCCAGTACATTTACCAGGAAAACTCCTAATTGCATTATGAAGTCATACATGGATAAAAACAAATGAACTGACTGAAGTTCAATGGAAGATGGCTGTTCTATTATCTCTTACACTCAATGCATGTGAAATCCATCTCATTTTCTTTAACCATACATTCCCTTCCTTATGTTTTCCTTGCCAGTTTCTACTAAAAATGTGAGCAATGGTACGATTCTGCAAAATGCTATACCCCCCATGCATATTGTAAAAGGTGCTGTCCCACAATTTGGAACTATGCCCAAAAGGCTGTAGGACTCTGCATACCCTTTGATACAGCAATACCACTGCTAGGTTTATATCCCAAAGACATCCCCCAAAAGAGAAAAAGACCTATTTATACAAAAATATTTATAGCAGCTTTTTTTGTGGTGGCTAAGAATTGGAAATCAAAGGAATTCCCATCACTTGGGGAATGGCTAAACAAGCTGTCGCATATGTTTGTAATGGAATATTATTGTGCTATAAGAAATGACAAGCAGGATGATTTCAGAAAGTCCTGGAAAGACTTGTATGAATGATGCATAGTGAAGTGAGCAGAACCAGGAGAATGTTGTGCACAGAGACAGCAATATTGTTTGATGAAGAACTGTGAATGAGTTAACTATTCTCATCAATACAATGATCCAAGACAATTTGAAAGGACAATTAATGAAACATACTATCCATCTCCAAAGAAAGAACTGATATTTATGGAAGCATGCTATTTTCACTTTCTATCATTTTCTTCTACAAAATGACTAATATGGTAATGTTAAATAAATGCACATGTATAACCCATATCTGATTGCTTACCAACTCAGGGAGGGGGGAGAAGAGGGAATGAAGGCGGGATAACATTTGGAACTCAAAACTATGAATAAAAATGTTTATTTAAAAAAATAATAATTAAAATGTGCTATCCCAGTAGGTAAATTTTATGTATTATTTATTGACTATCATTATTATATACATTCTCAATCCTGTGTGGTACTAAAATGGGAAAACAAGCATTGACACCTGTAATGACTGGAATGATGCCACCTGCTGGAGACTTCTGTAGAAGAGTTCCGCCCATGAAGTGAAGGTCTTTGAGGGCAAGACCAGGAGTCTTTTCTTTGGCATCAGGAAGTGATGTTAGGTAGTGGGAAGAAGAAGGAAGAGACTAGTGCTCTGTCTCTCGCTTTCCTTTGGACTCTGGTGGAGAGCAGAGCTAGAAATGTGCTCTCCCTTTAATAGATAGGAATCTAGGCCTTTCTCTCTCTCTTTACCAAATTCTTATTCTCCTTAATAAATGCTTAAAAGTATAACTCTTGCTAAAGCTTATAATTTATTGGAGACCACTCATTGGATATTTTAGACAGACTAGCTAGAATTTTAGCCCTTAATACACCTACCCAACAGGCTTTAATATCTGTTGATATTAGCTAAAGGATAGGAATGAGGGCATTTGGGATATATTCATAAGCCTTCTAATAAATGTCTGTTTTTAATGATTCATATGATTATATCTGTATAGACCCATTATTAATTAGGGGGAAAAACTGAGAGAACAAAGTACATTTTATGATATTTTTTTCACTTAAGCCTGGCTCCCAGGGAAACAGGATCACATTTTAAGATAGCCCAACATTTTCCAATTCATACCATGGCAATGTATCGCCACCAAAGTGGCTTGGACAAATCATTTAACCTCTTGCTTTGGATAGTGAGATTAAAGACTGTGTGTATGTTTGTGTGTATGTGTATGTGCATTTTGCTATATACTTACAACTATAATGTGTACAGTGGACATTTAATAAATGTTTATTGAATTGACTCTTTGCTTCTTCATTTATAAAATGATATAGTGGATTAGATGATTTCTAATATCTACTCCTGCTGTGATGACAGAAGAACACTGGAAATCACAAAAACTAGTGCCATGTATTATAGTTTTTTTTAAATCTTTATCTAGCAAAATAAATGCTTGTTTTATTTTTCTTGATTCGAATTATTGTTGTTCCACCTACTTGGAACATCCTTTCTCCTTCTTGCCACCAGTGCAAGTCTTTTATATAAGTCAAAGCTTAGTTGTACTGTAATATCAAATGATCAGCTCAAGTCCCACTTTTACCACAATATTACAGTACAACTAGAAACCAGAAGACCTGGTTTTGAATTCTACCTCTGACAATTAATATTTGTGGAACCTGGGGAAAGTCACCACATTCCATTCCCAGACCTGTGTATTCTTCTGTTAAGTGAGAGATTTGTACTAGATGGCATCTCACTGCAGATGTGTAATTATATGATCTACTTAAGAAGGTTATAAGCTCTGAAAGAGAATGACTTCAGTCTTATACACTCCTTTCTTTCATGTAACTACCTAGCACTGTATTGAAAGGTGGGGCATATAGTGGAGGGAGGCCTGGAATGCAATCACAAATTCTATTGCTCATTAAATTTGTAGCAAGGAATAAATTTCTGAATCTCCCTATATCTCTATTTCCATATTTGTAAAGCAAGACTACTAAAACATTCAGTTCTAACAAACTCATATGGCTGCTCTGAAGAATGCACTTTGTGCACCTCAAAGAGAAATGTAATTTGTAGTTGTTGTTATTTCTAGGCTGTTAACATTAAACACACAATCTCCAAGCAGGAGCCATCTTACTCAGTAATCCAAATGAATCAAGGTAACATACATATCACCCACATACAGCACATAATCAGAAGAAAAGAAAAACTTTATCTTTGACTTTGCTCAAAAATAATTACTTTATTTTCCCAAGGTGAATAGTAACATGCCTTTACATTCCTGAATATACACTGATTGATCCCAGACCAACCTGTGAAAAGACAGCCTGAAGCGCAGTCTTAGTTGAAGAGAATTCACATAGTGTATGGTGCGTATGTGAATGATCTCCAGAACTTTTCGTAATAGACTTGTCTGTGCCAGTATTGATCTAGGCTTTTTTGAGTCAAACTGTCAGTTATATGAAGTGCCTGAGATTCCCCACCCCACCCCCACCATATGCACAACACAAATGCATTTAATTTGAGTATAATAAATTTGTACTGGTTTTCCAGAAAAACTAGTATCTAAGTGAATTATCTTGGGCAAATGACTCAACTATCCAGAAAGAATTATAGAATTAGAGAAATATTGTAGTATAATGAATAAGTTTCTAAATGAAATCAGGGTGAACTGAGTTATGATAACACCTAAAACACTTACTAGATATATAATAATGAAAAAGTCACTTAATTCTAGGATATTTACTCTAGAATTTTAAGTTTTAGTGTTGGGATTTGTTTGGTGGAGATAGTTCCCACACCAGCAAAATGACAGATCTTTGGTGTATTAAATTATCTTTCTTTCTAATTTTTTTAATTTATTGTTTTTTGTTTGTTTTTTGTTTTACTTTTGCTGAGGACACTAGTCAATTCAGCAAACATTTCTTAAGTACCTACTCTATGCCATGTATTCTTCTAAATTCTGGGAATAGAAAGAAAGGCAAAAGACAGCCTCTCAAGGAGCTTGGGGTCTTATGGTGGAGAAAACAAGAAAACAATTATATATGAATGAGATATGTACATGAGAAATTTTAGTTTATCTCAAGGGGCATGTATTAGCATTAAGGGGATTGGGAAAGGCTTAGTACAGCAGGTGGGATTTTAACTGAGACATGAGAAAATTCAGAAAATTGGCATCAAAACAAGGAGGGAGACAATTCCAGGGATAGGAGACACGTAATGGAAATTCTCAGCGTCAGGGAATGGATTCTCTTGTTCAAGGAGCAGTCACTGCATTATAGAATACGTGCATTGACTTAAGGTGTAAAGAAGACTGGAAAGAAATGATGGAGCTAGTACATGAAAGGCTTTTCTCCCAGTCATCCATATTTTTAATCTTGAAATAGGCATAGATACTTTGCTTTCACTTCTCCTTTCTTTCTGATCTAATCAGTTTCCATTTTTGCTGTGTTTTTTTATCCACTTTCAGCACTTTAAAAAAAATTTCCTGTTCTTTTAAGTCAATGTTTTGTCTTTATGATTAGTTTTTCTTATACCACGTTGTAAGACTATTTCTACAGGCTCTCATTCCATTATATTACTGCACCCATTTTCAATTCCTCCTTTCTTCCCCTTCTCCCTCTCTCATGCATCCTCTAGTCTTCCTGAAAGAATATAGGAAGTATCATCCCTTTACTTTTCACTCATAGATTTGAGAAGGGTTTATAATCTTCCCCCTAATTTTTCCAACTTCCCTCTTCTGATTTTATCTTCCTTTAAATTTTCCAATTTTTTCACACAATATATATATTGATTCACTTGTAGCTTTGTTTTGGGACAGTTCTCTTCCTCCATTTTCACTTCTCTTTATTTAAATACCATTTATATTATTTAAGCCCTTCCTGTTATTCACAAATCTGTTGTGAGACACACTTCCTCTACAGGTCAATCTTTGTTTTTTCACTCCTTCAGTCCCTTAAAAAACAATAACCAGGGCAGCTAGATGGCACAGTGGTTAGAGCACCGGCCCTG